>NC_092816.1:64309251-64637584 GCF_023375885.2 Dermacentor andersoni | reverse complement strand
AAGGTACAACACAGTTATAGATGGTAGTCAATTCAATATGGTTACTCATCTTGAAAAATGTTTTTTAGCAATTAATATATTGAGTGGCTATATATTACATAGGAAATGTCTTTTCAATGCTGAGAAGAAATTCATGGACTTTTTTAGTTCCAGCGGAAGGTTCTGTACGGTGACTCCGTTAGCTGTAAGTTTTCTTTTACCATAATCTTTTTTGTTTGCCGAGTGAGGTAGTTACATTTTACTTTGTTATGGCTTCCGTAGCAAGAACATAACAAATGTGATGAGCAGACTGGATAGTTGGTACTAATACTAGAATGGACCATTAGAGCCGTTTTATAATCAATTATAATGATGAACAGCATGATACTTAAGCTTCAGAAGAGTGGTAGCGTATGTGCATGGTATAGTCTGAATTTGTCATAAAGCGTATTGGTCTTTTCTGAAGTATCATAACTGGTTCTAAACATGAGCGGTATGTGTGACCCCAGGTAACTCAACAGTAATTTAAGTGGCTATGAAATAAGCTGAAACAAATTATTCGTAAGGTCGGTATGTCAAAGTGAGGCTTACAGCGCATGAAAAGACAAGGACGAAAGGAAGATGTGACACACACAGGCTCTAGCTTGCAACAATCTTTATTTCGAGCAGGGGACCCATACATATACACAACTTTTTCGCGTGCATCATCATACATGCGCTGTTTGCAAAAATTCCTTACACACCGTTGCGCAGGTAAGCTAACTCTTTGCGGGAAAGAGCAATTGATGGTTTTGACACACAGTTATCCCCAAGCCTATCAATCATTTCTGCTTCGTTAATTTCGCAAGTTAATCTTCCTCTGGCTCTTCCCACAATGGAGCAGTCTCTGTATGCTGGAGCACACGTCGAGTGATCACCATCATCCACCCAGACAACAGCAGACTTGCAATGCCTGCAGTGAGCGTCTAAGAACCCACCCCGCTCACTGCAGGCATTGCAAGTCCGCTGTTGCCGAGGTGGATGATGGTGACCACTCGACGTGTGCTCCAGCATACAGAGACTGCTCCATTGTGGGAAAAGCCAGAGGAAGATTAACTTGCGAAATTATCGAAGCAGAAATGATTGATAGGATTGGGGATAACTGTGTGTCAAAACCATCAATTGCCCTTTCCCGCAAAGAGTTAGCTTACCTGCGCAATGGTGTGTAAGGAATTTTCGCAAACAGCGCATGTATGATGATGCATGCGAAAAAGTTGTGTATATGTATGGGTCCCCTGCTCGAAATAAAGATTGTTGCAAGCTAGAGCCTGTATGTGTCACGTCTTCCTTTCGTCCTTGTCTTTTCACGTGCTATAAGCCTCACAATGTCTTACCAACAAGCCCAAATCACTGCATTACGGTATGTCAAATATGTCTCGGAAATTGTACGAGAAAGCAAGCTTTACTAAGTTGCTTGCAGACTTTGTTGATACAAGGTTTCCAGTTAAAAGATTTGTCAAGTAATATGCCTAGGTATTTTACAGAATTCACTCATTCTAGCGCTGAATTATTTATTGTAAGCGTACATGAGTGTTCATCCAGAATTTTGCGTGGTGAAAGAAACTCAATATACTTAGCTTTCTGTATATTTAATGTTAGTGTGTTTGAAGAGAATTATTTGTAGATATCATCAAGCTCTGAATTCGCACAAATAAAGGTATGGTCCGGAAATTCTTAGGCACATATGAGAGCTGTATCACCAGCATACATAAATATTTATAACTTTTTTACGATACAAGGAAGGCCGTTAACGTATAGCGAGAAAAATGTTGGTCCAAGAACTGAGGCTCGGGGTACACCTATAGTTGTTTCAAGAAACTCGGACAGGGTATCAGCTATTTGCGCTGTTTGTTTACGGTTTTCTAGATAATGTTTTAAGAATTATAGGTACATTCTATGAAAACCATAGCATTCTAGTTTGTTTATTCCATGTAATATGCAGTGGTTGACAGTATCAAAGGCTCTTTTATGTCAAGAAATATGCCTACAACTGTTCTATTGTCATTTAAGTGGTAGTTAATAAGTTCAGATAAGGACAAGACGGCTGTGTCAGTTGACCTACCCTTTCTAAACCTATGCTGAGACAGGGTGTAAGAATACTTTGGTGTTCTAGGAAAGACATAATTCGTTTGACTATTAGTTTTTCAAATACAATACTTACAGTACTTATGATAGAGATAGGATGGTAGTTTTATGGGATGTTTTTATCACCAGCCTTGAGAATAGGGATTATATTTGATAAATTACGAAGGTCTTGATACATAGATGTGTAAAATGATAAGTTAAATAGTTTTTCTAAAGGTACACAAAGAATATTGATGCACTCCTTGAGTGCCAAAGAAGGTATGTTATCACAACCAACTGAAAATTTAACTGGCATAGTGCTAACTAGAGTTACAATTTCCCTAGATGTTATATCGGTAAATTTAAATGCATGAGGATGGCGAGGATGGTATGTAATGCATTGCTTGTTGACAGCCATAGTAATTATCCAAGAACCTACTGATCAAAAATAGGTATTAAACGTCAAAACTAGGGTGTTTGATGATACTCCAATAGCTTCAAGTCTGGTATGGTAGAAGAGCTCAGAGGGGGTTTAAGAACAGAGTGTACATACGCCATGTTATTCATGACTAACCTGAATTTTTAGTTATTAAGTTTGTGTAGTATTCTATTCTTCTTATTCGAATGAGCACCGCTACTTTATTACGAGCCAACCTGATTTGCTGTAGGTAATTGTAATTGTTTTTGCGCATTTTTACTTTTGAATGCCAAAGTCTTTCTTCTTAATGTGTTCTGTCATATGTTTTATGAATTGCTGTGAACAGCATCATTATTGCCTCACTTAAGGTTTTGTTTAGTTTAGAATAAAGAGCATTCACATCTGGGACAGAGAATTAATCAGAATGTAAAGGTTTTAATGAATGAATGAATTCAGTGCACTGCAGACGTTGCCGAAAAGCTGGGAAGATAATGCAACTATGAGTGGCCCGAGACTTACTGCGTTGAACCTCTGTGACAGGGAATAAAATGACAGTAGGCGAGTGATCACTTGCAGTTGTGTCATAAATAGCACACTAACTGCCTTCAGTGCCAAAGTTGCATAAAATATGATCGGTGCAGTTACCATTCCAGTCGTATGTGATAGCCAGCCGAGTCCCCGCACTGCTCCGCCCGCTCAGCTGCCACCCGCTCTGCCACCTGGAATATAAGATTCAAAGCATTTGCAACACAGCCGAGAAAACACAAGTATTGTAATTGTGTCTCACTAGCCACCATATTTTCATCAAAAATGCGAGAAGAAAATGTTTCAGCTCTTTTTTTAATGCCCCTGTAAATTTGACACATTGTTGCATAGCAAACCCATACAAGCCCCACGCATGCATTAAAGTAAGCCTACAATCAATTGCTTTTCTTGTCACTGCCACTGAAGATGCAGAAATCTACACCTTCAGAAGTTGCAAAGCCTCAAGATACTATACAGCAACTAACACAAATACCAGATGTTTTAGCCAACACTTTCAAGGATGTCTTTTCAATTACCAGTGGCAGATAGCACAATTCTAGTCCATGAGCTGGTCTACTGGAAGAGGCAGACATTACTCACACAAGAAATTGAAATGCATAACTGACTAATTAACAAAAAATCACTAATTGTGTTCTAAGCTAATTACATTATGGCACATATTACAATTTAAAAATTCTAGCCAGGGATTTCACAACAGAATGAATTTTCAGGATTACAGTAGTTTCGAGGTTTGAATTCCCGAAGATTGCGGAGGAATGCATTGGCGTTCCGGTTACTTTTGTGCTTCAAGGTATAAAATAACATTTCATTAAGAAAGCAAGTGGAACAACAATGCATCTTTAGCGCTAGTTTGACAGTGCATATCTCGTAAATGGTGTCATCCGCACAATACTTTTCGGGTAGACACGCCTTGCAGTCTCACCCGCTAGAATTTGTAAATTGCAATATGTGCCATAAGGTGCCTAGTTATTAACGTAATTAGTGCATTTTGTTAATTAGTTTATTATTCATTTCTATTTTTTGTGCAAGTAATGCCCACCTCTTCAAGTAGACCAGCTCATGGACTAGAATTGTGTTATCTGTCGCAGGCAATTTTTAAAAAATTTTGATAGTGTTCACTGAAACACCCTGTATATTGTCAGAGCCGCTAGCCATAGTCGCAAATAAATATTGAAAACAAGTTGATATTACAGCTCTTCCACTGTAGCATTATTGGCAATGCTTGGCAACTGCATCCATTGGGTGTTTATAAAATAATAAGGTAAACAAGGTTGCACTACAACTGCACACTGTGAATAAGGCTTCTGTGCAAAAGTTAAAATATCTCTCATTTTCAACTTACTTGTTTCAACTATGGCCAGCGTCCGTAACATTACTTGTCTGGTGACTACTCTTAACCAGCAGCAATGTTCTTGATCGACTAATTTAACTTTTGCCTGAATAACGTCAAACACAATGTATCGATGGAATGATGGGGACCCTGTTCGCCTGTTTATCAGGTTAATGCACAAATAAAGCAATGTCCCCAGAAAACATCCCAAATATCCTTAAGGTCATCATTGTACTGAACTTAAAATAAACCCCAGATGGGCTTCGAATCCTAGGCATTGACAGAATATATGTTGCATTTTCAGCAAAGGTTGTCTTAACAGCTGTTTCCCTGGAACAAAAAGAATATATGAAACAAACAGAAAAAACCTGCGGTGGCCTAAGCACCTGGTTTACAAATATGTGTGTTTGTCTATGCTTTTCCGTTGTGGTGGCCAGCTCGTGCTTCAGTGGGAACCAAGCTTGTCAAATAGAAATTCAGCAAGCGAACCATCGCAATCTCACTGTGCTTCAGTGGTAGTTAAGGCTGATTGGCTAATCTGGTGAGAGATGCTGGTTTGCAACACTGCATCAGCTGCATCCTTCCAGGATGCAGCTACAAGATTGCAGGTCACAAAATAAAGCTTCGGCAATTTAGCCACTCATGACTAGCCAGAATATGTACAAGAAAGTGCGAGCACTAGCTTAAACAAAAATATGGATGTAACAGTTGCGAACACTACTCACAGATATTGCACTGATTCGGCGCGGTTGAGTGCAGATGACTTTGCAGAGGGACCCCATGCCTTTTTGAATGTACGAGTCCAGTATGAACTGTGGAACCTTGGCAGAGGAAAGCAAGACTGAGTTCAAGACAAGTGCAGTACTGTACGGTGAAAAACCAAGGAAAGCAGAGAGAAATAAACGCTGAAGAATCCAGCATGCTTTTCTAATATACTTTTAGCCACTGCAAGTCATTAACACAACAGCAACAAATCTTAAAAATAAATTCCACACATTGCTCACATTTAGCTACCAATGCTACAAGTCAACAAATAAATATAAGCAGATCAAACATGCTTCAAGAACCAGCTTAAGCGAAGCTTTCTCTGAGTGCTAGTGAGGAGCACAGTTATTGTGTAGCAACAATTCAAATATTCAACACTTTCCAATATTCAAGCACTTTCCATTTTCAATGGAAAGTGCTTCGCTCAACATGAACTTGTGGTGCTCCAAAAGCACAGACATGTCCGACAGACATCTCAGTCTATTGTACATACAGTAAAAGCTTGTTAATTCGACACCCGTTAATTAGGAAATTTTGATAATTCGGACGGCTCTATTGGCCCTGGCCAAGTGAGTGTTAGTCTATGAGACCAAACCTTCATTAATTTGTCAGAATTCGACCCCGCACCACTTAATTCAGACAAATGCTGACGGCTGCCACTACACGAAAGTGCGGTAAAGCAGCACTGGCACCACTGGAGTGAAACCAAAACCTGAGAGCATCGCCATTGTCATCAATTAGTGGGGACAACAACAAGTTTATACAACAAGTTTATACAGATTATACAACAAGTTCATACAACAGTACAACAAGTTTATACAGATAATGAGGTAGAGATAACATGGGAGGGGGAAACTACAAAGCCAGCTAAAATAAGAAGAGGTCTCAGGCAGGGCTGTCCATTGTCGCCTCTACTTTTTATGATTTACATGAGCCAAATGGAAAAGAGACTAGAACAGAGCACAATAGGAACTGACATAAGCTATATGCTGGAAGGGCAGAAGGTAGCTCAAGTGCTAGCCGGACTGATGTATGCAGATGATATTGTACTGCTTGCTGACACCCGAGTAGGGCTACAGGAACTAATGAGCATATGTGGAGAGGAGGGAGAAAAATTGGGACTGCAATTCAGTAGAGAGAAGTCTGGGATAATAGTATACAATGAAGAAAGGGGGGAACCATTGGAAATACAAAGCACTAAGATTGATCATGTTGAAAAATACAAGTATTTGGGCATATGGCTAAACGAGGGCAAAAAGTACTTGGAAGAACAGGAAAAAATTATGATTGAAAAAGCGAATAGGAACTCAGCTGTAATGAAACACAAGGCACTTTGGAACTATAATAGGTACGAGGTGGTTAGGGGCGTATGGAAAGGGGTTATGGTACCTGGCCTCACATTCGGAAATTCAGTACTGTGCATGAAATCGGAAGTTCAGGCATGCATGGAAACGAGACAGAGAAGTGTAGGCAGGTTGGCCTTAGGAGCACACGGGAACACCCCTAATGAGGGAGTGCAGGGGGACATGGGATGGACGTCATTCGAAGGTAGAGAGGCAATAAGTAAACTAAAATTTGAACAGAGACTCCCAGCACTGGAGGAAAAAAAGTGGGCAGGAAAAGTGTACAAATATCTGTACATGAAAAGTTTGAACACAAAGTGGACACTCAGAACGAGGAAGCTGAAGAATAGATACCTACAGCCGAGGGAGGGGGTCCAACGTGGTTCTAGTGTGGGAAAGGAGGTGAAGGAGACGGAAAGAAAAATGTGGGAAGAAAAAATGCTTGGAAAGCCAGCGCTATCAATGTATAGGTCACAAAAACAGGAGATTAAGAGAGAGCTCATATTTGATAACTCGCTGGGCAGCTCACTATTATTCGAAGCTAGGACGGGGGTTTTGAGAACGAAAACATACAGGGCTAAATTTGAGGACGTGGACCTTCGGTGCACAGCTTGCGGAGCCGAAATGGAGACCACTGAGCATATAGTGCTGAGATGCACAGACCTTCGCCCGACCCTGGCAGAGGGAACAGTGGCAGATATGGAAGGGGCATTAGGTTTTCCCGGGGAACGAGGGCAAATAGACGAGAAAAGAGTGGCAGTAACGAAGGGGAGGCTAGAGGATTGGTGGAGGAAGTCAAGGGATAGATAACACCATAAATCGGGGAGATAATGTTTCCTCTACTGTTTTAGATAGTTATTTTGGGAGGAGGAGGGGAGTGAAAACTAGGTTAAGGAAAAGAGGATATAAAGAAAGAAAAAAAAAGAACAATAATAAAATAGGAGGGAGAGCAAAAGGCTAGGTGGCGCCAGCCGCCGCCCGTTACAAAGGGTATAGCCGCCATCTATCCATCCATCCATCCACGATGGCAGCGTCACCGAACGTCGGTGTCTTCTTTCTTCACTCCACTGCGCCTTCAACGCCATTTTCCCTTGTGTTGTCGAGTCGGTATCACCTCTTCTTGCGGAGTTTTCTTTTTTCGTTGTGACCGTGTTTTGCATGCCACCACCATCATGCGCTACAGTGATGGCAACACCAGCAAAGCGGCAGAAGTACGAAGCCAAGAACTTTGCGACTAAGGTGGAAATTTTGCAGGCTTTGAAGAACGGCGAATCGCGACAGCACGTTATGACCAAGTACAACGTGAAGCGGAGCACGTTGGGAACGTACATGAAAAATGAACAACAGATTCTTTAAGCTTTCGAAAGTGAGAAGCTTCATGCATCAAGAAAGCGGTTGCGAACCGCACCTCATCCCCAGCTCGAGGAAGCTTTGCTCCAGTGGGTTACTGACTGTCGCAACGCACATCTGCCTTTGAGCAGACCTCTCATCATGGCACAAGGTGGGAAGTACACTGCAATGATGAACACTGAATCGTTCACAGCTTCAGAAGGGTGGTTCGTGAGGTTTTGGGAGAAACACGAACTCGTCTTCAGAAGTGTGTGCGGCGAAAAGGCCAGTGTTGACGAAAGCGTGACCACCCAGTGGACCCCACCCAGTGACCGCTGGGTGACCACCCAGTGACGTGTTCAATGCAGACGAAACTGCTTTATTTTTCAGAGCTCTGTCCGACAAGACGGTGACTTTCAAAAGGGACCCGTGCAATGGTGACAAGAAGCGCAAGCAAAGGATAACTGTGCTTCTTGCCGCCAATATGACTGGCACGGAGTGCTTGCCACTTGTTGTCATTGGGAAGACGCATAAGCCACATTGTTTTAAAAACATAAAAACCCTTCCTGTCGAGTACAGAGTGAACAAGAAGGCTTGGATGACCTCGAACATTTTTCAAGGCTGGCTGCAGCAGTTGCATCTAAGGACCGCAAGATAATTACGGTTGTTGACAACTGCAGTGCACATAACTGTACAGTCTAACTGAAGAGCGTCATGGTAGTTTTTTTTTTGCTGCCCAACACTACATGTGCCCTTCAGCCGATGGACCAGGGTATCATTCAATATGTGAAGTCGAAGTAACAAAGGAACCTGCAACAATGAATGATCTGACGCTCAGAAGCTGGAAAGCCGTATGAAGAGGACTTACTTGGTGCAGCGCACATGATTGCCCACGTGTGGAAAAATACACCTCCGCAAGTCATCGCCAACTGTTTTTGGCACAGCAGTTTTGTGAGGCCCAAGCATGAGGCAGCAGCTGACGAGGTGTCAGCCGAGTCCACTGGTGATGACCACCCGACCTTCGATGCTGTCCTTCCCATAGATGTGACCCTACAGGACTACATCGTGATTGATGATTGTGTCGCCACGACTGGTCTCCTAACCGATGAAGAAATTATTAATGATGTCACAGGCGCCCGGGAAGACCATGATGCAGACGAAGAGTCATGCGAAAAGGTGCAGCCATGACCTCATCACACCTCACAAGAAGTCATGGAGGTGCTTTTGCTATTGGAGGACGTTTGCGTGAGCACTTCCGACAGTTTGCGGGCTGTTGGCCACTTGGAAGAGTTAAGAAAAATTGTGATGTCAGCCGGAATCTGCGCGATAAAGCAGATGACTATTACAAAATACCTCAGTAAATAAAGGTATGCTTCTCCAACTTGATTTTAATATTGTTTTTCCTGTTCATTCGTTAATTCGGCATTCGGATAATTCAGACATTTTTCTCGGTCCCATGAGACCCAAATTAATGATGTTTTACTGTACTACATGCCAAAACAAGCTCATCCTGCATGCAGTGTTTCTCAACGTACTTGTTTGCATCCATAATCAAGACAGTCCGGTTCTGCTGTTGTCTCACCACTGCATGTCGTTGACGCCCAACTTCCCATTAACGAGTAATTGTGCACTCACATTTCAAGCCATTATTCACACCGTATCAACACAGCTCCGCTGCATGTGAAATGTGCACCGCTGGGTGCTGCTTCACTCCACATTTTCAAGCCAGCAATGCTTTCACACTCTAAACCACAATTCGCTGTAAAACGATCGACATTGCAACCATCCCTGATACTTCTTTCAAGCTTCCTCCACTCTCGTTACACACCGAGTAACATTTGTACAATGCAGCAGAAATAAAGTGGAAGAATAGGCAAAGAAAGCTTCGTGAGCAACATTGTGCAAGACAGCAGCCCGAAAGTGGGAGAATAGACAAGGAAAGCTTTGTTTTAAAAGTAGTACTACCTTTAACTGAACCCACAAGCCAGCTACCACTACCATATGACCACTGCAGATAGTTCACTCTCCGTGACCCATCGTGCAAGACAACAGCCAGCACCCACAAAGTGGAAGGCAAGCAGAAGGCTCACTCTAAAATTAACTTACTTGAGTGGTTTTCCCAGATCCAGTTTCACCACTGATGACCACAACCCGATTGCTCTCAATGACTTCAATTATTTGCTAATAGACAAAAGAGGGGAAGAAAAAAAGAGCAGTCGCATAAGTATGTGAGGCACATAATACTAAATTGGTGCTTTAATGCTCACAACACACTTTACTATAACTGTCGAACACAGAGATGCTGAATTGTGTGCACCATTTATTTTTTCTCTTTTTGAACGTCAGCTGGTCACAAACAATAAAAGAAAGGCAAGGCTTTCAGGGTTGACTGAGGCTCGAACTATTATCTGAGGTAGTAACAGTGCAGAAGTGAAAACACTAGCAGACAGTGAATGAAAGGCTCAAACTTTTTACTAGGACACAAAGTAACACTTCAGTGTTACTTTGTGTACCGTGACTGTCCATGACTGTGTCCAATGACTGCTGCTGAGACTGCTGAGAGAAGGTCACTTTCACACTTTTGCAAGAAAATTTCCACTAGCAAGCCACACGTACAGTAATGAACAGCAATGATGCACGCCAGGTAAGACACACAAATTAATCTGTTATCAATGATAAAACAGCAGCAAGTACGGCTGGTTTCTTTGCATTATTCTACTTGCACGTGGCTTTAGTGCCCAGGATAGAAAGAAACCCCAACGACTGACCAAAGGTGCATTTCCATGCCTTTTAAACACAATAACACAACAACAAAAAATTATCGTACATGCAGAATTCGTACCTCTCGCATAGTGTAGGCAGGCAGTTTCTTTCTGAAATCAAGCATGCTTTGATATTCCCGTGACTGTGCCTTGGCTTCCAGGCTTTGGTAAAGCTTTTCATCAAGCGCAGCATTGCGCTCGAGCTTCAGTTCTCCACCAACGCCCCTTGTGCCAAGGCGTGTCGGTGCACTTGAAAGGTACTCCACTGCAACGGCATTGATTGAGTCGAGTCGCTCGTGGCTTGGGCCCTCTTCCAGGCTAATGCTGTGGATGATCTGCTGCAGATCTTGCTGGCTTTCTGGATCAATTGATACAGCAACTTTCTGGAATGTTACAAAATACCTGCACATTAAGGGTGCATGTTCTTTCTGGCTGTATTTTTCAAGTGAAACATGCACACTCATTGTCAGAAGTGTGCGATAGATGAAACCTCAGAAATACAAAGACTTACAGTAGCAAAAGAACTAGACATATGTTGCATCACATACCCAAAATCAAAAACACTGCGTAATTTAATGGGAGTGCAAATATTAGGCGGATCAAAAACAAACAAACTACATTTTTGTTATCTGATTGTAATACATTCAAGAATGTAATATTTTGTAGTTCTAATGACAAACTTGTGGCCAAGTACAGTGCTCAAGAAATGAAACATGTCAATTTAGGGCTCACTAATGCACACACTTTCATTTCCATTGTCTGTATTCATGTGACATCAGTGTAATTTTAGCCGCATCATTTTCAGTCATCAGACTCATAGTTAACTGACATGGCACGCTCGAGTAATTGCACGTATGGAATATACTACTTAAAGTTTCCGTGTCATGTTTCATTCCGTGAACACTGCACATTACATATATATTTCTTGAAAAAGTCACAGGAAAGTGATCAACCTTTCATGGTGACTCAAAGTACGCACTGTTGGGGCACCTGGCCAGAAGTCGTAAGCCAGTCTGGCACAAGTGAGTGTCCCCTTTCACGGGGGAAGAGAAGCCCATTTAAACTCTGCCAAGAAACTCTTCATCAAATGCTGCAGCATTTGATGAAGAAAATGTTTCTCGTAAAAACATTAGCACCATACCGAGGTGTCCCCTTCCCTTGTTCTCCTGCACTTCCTATACTAGTCCATAGCTTCCAATTATCACTTCTAATTAGCACATCACTTTTGAGTATTCCTCACTGATCCAACTCTTCCCAAGCAACATTGACTAAACAGTGCAGACAATGAAACAAGAGGGTCAAGATAGAGAGCTAAACAAGACACATGCGAGTGTATTATATCTAGTTCCCTTGGCTTGTAGTTTCTACCATTTGCCATGTGAACACAAATAAACAATTCCTACTCTCTTACGAACCAGCCGGGATGAAAGCTTTGTTACAGAGACTTTGGTGAAAAGTTGGTTGTAGAGTTAATCATCAAACACTTCGGATTTTAAAAAAGAGTAGTACAATGACCTTCATGAGAAAGCAGCATAACCGTCTGGCTCATTAATGAAGGCTGCGCTAGCAAGAGCAAATGTTTAAGCTGAATTTATGTGCAAGTTCAAAAGTTCAATAAGTGAAAATTATAATTTTTTTTAATACAACTTAAGCTCAAATCTAGAAATTTGCACAAGGTTGCTAAACGTAGAGGGTCATCCACTGTTAGGGAGAACAGTACACGTGTAGTGCTTCAAATTAAATGCAACTTAATACTTCTCTCTTCATAATAGATGTCTGCCTAAAGTACCCCATTAATCACTCTCACCCCACTTTTCTTTTAGCAGAAAAAATGTCACTGTAATCGCTTGAACAATAGTGAAGTGTTGCCCCTCGCAATGAACAGCCCTATAAATTGCTATTTTCTGCCAACTTGACAAAATTTAAATTTTGCTCATGCAATCTTATGCTAACAAAACTAGCCTTTTCCAAGTCTAGTTCAAATCTCTTAATTTATGAAATTCCCAATAGCAAAAATTTCCTTTTCTTAGTTTGCAACATCATATTGAAATGAAAGAATAGGTAATGACAAATGCATTTCTAAAATTGAAGTTGATGTATAAATGGATTCTGAAAAATGCAAGCAATTCAGTTATATTCTCACTCTTCAGGTGTCAAGAGGTCTAATCCTGCCAAAATACCTAAGGTAGCATTATAGTATTGTAATCCTGCATTGTAATGAACCCAATATGCAAACAGAAAATGTGGCCCACAAATCTTTGCAACACAGCCTAAAAACGATGGAGAGAGTCCTAAGTTATGTGTACAATACACTGAGACAGTCTGTTGTGGCTAATGAAAAATAAAGAATAAAAAATTGTAAGGTTTAACTCTTTCCTTACCACTAGAAATGGCATAGTTTTCATTGCTTTTATGTTCGAACATTTTATTTCAAGACATAGTAGTTGCAACTTTTACCATGGTACATAATATTATAGCCTGACCACTGGCATTTTAAACAGATGTAAAGCAGTAATCATAGCCCAGTCAGGTTTTTTTCTCATACAATTGGTGCTTGCAACTTCAAAGAAGCCTCTCATGGAACATGAAAGAAAGTAATAATTTGCTATACTCAGTTTAAGTACCGAGAGTAAAAAAAAACCTGATACATACAAAATATGCACCTGGCTCCTAGTTCCCATATTTTGTAAGTCAGACCATGCAAAAGAAAACTTATTATGCACATTTATTGGCATCAATACTAGCTATAGTGATGCCCTTACTAAGCGGGAAAACAGCAGCTTTGCAAATGCAAAATTGCGCAAGTTCCTACTGTGCAGGGAGCACTTGTTTTTACTCATTGCAGCAGGCACCATGTTCCATATTTTTTCGGAATTCTTTAGGCTCACGAAGCGACGGTTGTCAGGTCAGGGAAGCATGCAGAAGCCTCCTCATACTTGATTATTGTGTTCTATCATCTTCTCGGTGCAAGCAAGCTGGTCTAGCGTGCTTTCAACTGGCATTGAAGCCTCCACATGCCTTGTACAGTTTCTGCATAGTACTGTAGAATAATGTGCAGTGTTGCACACTATTGTGCCCTAACTAACAAGGGCACTTGCACAGGTGGTGTTAAAGATATAAGAGATTAGACTGCTAGCCAAGCTTCGGTCGAAGGGTGGTTTGAAATCGGCTGTGTGCTCATGTGTGTATGAAAACTCTACACGACTGGAATGATTGCTTGTAATAATTTGCATGTACGCTGTCAAAGTGCTACTGGATAAAAGTAATGCATGTGGGGGGTAAAATAAAATTGCACTTGGTATTAATCAAATAAGGTTATCAAAAGTGCACGCACTTATGAGCATCTACCATTGTTTGAGACATTGTTAAAACAGCCTAGACTACAAACTAGACAGCCCAACAGAAGCTTCTGTGTGTACACTACTGCTGTCATTTAAATAAGGTTGCCAAGTTCACCAAAGATAAAGTTTTGCATCGTCTTATTGAGGAAGTGTTATGAGCACTGAAAGCGAGCTTTGGCGATACCTCCATTCGAAGTTTTATATTTCCAGACTCTCCAATCTGCCGAAAATAGTCAGTGCTGACAGATAGTTAAGGTTCAGTCTACATTACAGATGATGGATGGTGTTGCTAGCAGAAAAAATTCTAACATTAATGTTTACCAACATGCAGAAAAACTGTAACTCAAATTTATCAATTTCTATAGGCCTGATAATGAAAGAGTTAACACGTCAAAACTATACAGTGGGTGATGAGGGATCCTGTAGGAAGGGCTTTGTATTTAATTTTGACCTCCTGGGGTTCTTTTATATGCACCTAAATCTAAGCACGCAAGTGTTTTTGCGTTCCGCCCCCATTGGAATGTAGCTACTGTGACCACATATCAAATGCATGGCAATTCTGCTTAGCAGCAGAATACAATAGCTACTGAGCTACTATGACAGGCAAATAATACAAAGCAAATTTCACAAATTTATGCGCACAACCAAAGTGAATTCTTTAAATTTCAGCATGAGATGACATCTTTCTTTTTTCTAATATCTAAGAATATCTCTGTATAATGTCCTGCACTACATGCCCAATTACAGATCAACAGCATCATTGTAAAAAAAAAAAAAAAAAAAAGTTATGCAGATTCAACGCATGTGTTGGAATCGATGTTTAGTGAAGCTTTAGTAAAAGGATTAGCTAAATTCTTTAGAACTAGTAACACTGCGCACAATTTTGTTTGCTTTCATCCCATGCAATGAGGAGTTGCATGAAATGTCCTTTGTTTATCCACCATGAAGGTCACAATTGTCTTGCAAATTTTGCTTATGCACCACATCATTCAAAACCTATGCCAAGACACAAACTCTACTTCAGGTGGATGCAAAGTGCAAGACGAATACACATTGATGTCACAAGGACTAAGGCGATGTATGATGCTTGTTGATGGAGGAATGGTGATGGAGGGTGTATGCGCAGAAAAGTGCAACACATATTGAGCAATATTTATGGATTCTCTACCTCTTGTCACAGTGGGACACCCATTCTGGAGGATAGGCAAAGAATAGTAATACCCCGAGTGGCACATAAATCAAAGAAAGTATATAAAAAATTTTGTTATAAATATAATTAACCATTCCTTTAACACATGGATATCTCTGAGCCGACATGAAATGTTCAGGTTTTATGTAGGAATCAGTGGAACATTCCCATTCTGGAGGATTGACCATGAATGGCGATACACACATACATAGTAGCTAAATCAAAGAAAGTAAAGTAAATAAAAAAATTATATATATAATTAACCATTGCTTTAACATATTGATATCTTTGAGCTGACATGAAATGTTCAGGTTAGTGGAACATGCCCATTCTGAAGGATTGGCCATGAACGGTGTGGGGTTTCTGGCTCTCGCGGCGTTTTTCGGGCTCTCGCGGTGGTTGTGTGGAGCCATTGCGTTGTGTTGCCGGGGGCTCCGTGTCCCTCTCCTCCTTGCCTGGACGGGGTGGCAGCGGGTCATAAAACACTGTCACTCTGCTGTCATCCGCCCACGGGAAGGTCAACAGGCTTTCCCCATTGGCCGACATTTTGGCGGGATTCGGGCCCTGCTTGCGTGCACTCCGGGTAAGCGCGCGCAAGACGGGCGCCCGGGGAGACCACATCGGGGCGTCGGAAGGTGCGTACGTGTTCCTCTCTGCCGGCGGCGCCCCCCTTTGTCCGCCGCCGGCCGATGGTTACTTCGGCTCGTCGGGGTCCCGGCCTCGGCGGGCGCGCGTGCACTCTTCCGTCGTCTCGATGTCCTGAGGCAGCGTCTGCCGATCGTGCCCCCGTCTGTTCGTCTGTCGTTTCTTTCTATTTCCCTTTTCTCTGCTGTGGGGCGCGCGATGGCAGGCGCTGACCGAAGGATAGGCAGCCTCTTACTGCTGGGGTTCTTTGTTCCTCGTTTCTTTGTTCTCTCTCTGTCGCGGTGCGCCATTAGCGGCCACCGGCGACCATTCGGCCATGTTTTGTGTAAGTAGATTCATATTCGGACGTAACGTTAAAACGTGTTTTTGTATTGACTCCCAGTT
The DNA here is from genome assembly GCF_023375885.2 of Dermacentor andersoni. Taxonomy (NCBI): domain Eukaryota; kingdom Metazoa; phylum Arthropoda; class Arachnida; order Ixodida; family Ixodidae; genus Dermacentor; species Dermacentor andersoni. Next base: position 64,621,450 of record NC_092816.1, on the reverse strand, counting down.
CAATAAATGTTCTTTACGACTTCTCGAGAGCTTTGCCTAGGGTCTCCCTTGCTGCGCGCGCGGTCTCGCCATCCCCTAAGCTGTGGGGGCCGGCGGGGTGCGTGCGCGCGCAGCTGCGCGTCGGTACACGGAGCGGGCCGGAGCAGGCGCGGACGCGGTGCCCTGCACGCGTGGCGGCTCGGAGTGCTCGAACCCGCGGTGGTCGGCCGGCGCGCGCGGAATCGGAGCGTGCGCGCCGTGAGCGTCGCGAGGAGGAGACCACAAACTGGACCTAACGGCTATATGCACATATATAGTAGCAAAATTAAAGAAAATAAAGTAAATACAAGTAAATGCAAGAATCTGTTCAATATAAATGGCCACTCCATTAACTGATCAGGGCAGTTTAGAGATGCCTGTAAGCCAACATTATATGTCCAGAATGTTGTTATAATAACTAATATAATTATCTGCACACTTCGTAAGTGCACAAGGCTTGTACAAGTTACTTCGCTGGTAGTTTCATATAACCTTCGCATGCATATCCACACATATATCCGTAGAGGTAGCAACCAACCCAACAGCACACAGCGCCCAGGCAGCCACACGAAATCCAGGAAACTAGGCAAAGAAAGCTTCACTTTAAAAAAACCACACATGATGGCAACAAGCACAAAGGAGAAACAGTCGTACTTTTAGATGCTGTCCTACAGCAGCATCTGCATTATGAGAGATGCCGTAATAAGGAAGTTGTAGATTATCTTTACTACTACGAGTTCTTCAATGTACACCAGAATATAAGTATGCAAGTGTTTTTACACTGGCGTCCTCATTAGAATGTGGCAGAAACCAGGAATGAAATCTGTGATGTCCAGTGTGGTTAAACTGTGTTGCAGTCATCCAGAAGAATGTAAATCAAAACATGCAAAATTACGAACTTACCATATCATTCATGAGCAAACGTAACAAGGGCATGCATAAATTGCACACCATCAAGGAAGTATGCAACGATGAACTATGATGGCATATGCAGTTGCAGCTAGTTTGCTTGAGTCGAAACTAAACCATGCGCAATTATCACCGTTTTTCTCCAGCATACACACTTCTTTAAGATTTTTACCTTCGTTTTTTGTCGCAAATCTGCTTTCAATGAAAGAAATATTTTTAAAAGTCTGTACAGCCCCATTGCTTAAGTTACCTGGTGAGCAGCAGCCCATTCTTTTCGAGCTCGGCCCCTCCGCGCAAAGTAAAGGCCAATTTCCTTTCCTCGTAGACCTGCCGGAAAGCTTGAGCCAGGCCGTCCACCCCTGCCTTGTCCGCCTAAGTGAAAGGCAAAAGAAACCAAATTAACAGATTGCAGAAATAGCTCTGCTGTGCACCAGTGCATGCATTACACCGACACCTTTCTGCATGGGACACATTTACCTCTGTTCCAGCCCGAGCCTCTGCCCGATCCTCTGCCTCCCCTTCCTCCCCGTCTTTCATGCCGCGCAAACATGACAGGTGCTGTAAAATAAATAGAAGATGGAATATATGTAACGAGGATGGAGAAGGGGGGGGGGGGGGGGGGGGGGGTAATTAAGCATCTATTGCCTTTTATATGTATATAGGAGGCTATAGCATATAGTTCAACATACGATACATTTGCTCCATATACGTCAATGGGCAAGTGAGTTATCAAGAAACAGACCTTAGCAAAAGACCACATTAAATGCTTACAAACAAGAATCAAACTAAGTAAAAACGCGCATGGGTATATATACAGTTCCATCTCATTCCTCGAATATTCTAACATGGCCTTTTTTAAGTAGTGTTTTTAATGCAATCGTCGTGACTACTACAACAGTCTTTCGACGTGCGACTATCGTACAAGAGTCTCAAAGTGGTCCTCGGCCCAGAAAATCCTCGTATTCGGATGACAGGCTCGTACAGCCGCGGATTTGTAGAGTTACGAAGTGCTTACGAGAATTAAAAGTCGTTTTTTTTTCGTTTTTTTTCTTATCAGAGTTGCACTGAGTAGTTAACTACTACTCTCATTAGTGTGCCCACTTGAAGACGCAATAGCTCTGCCGCGACGGTCAGAGGTGTGCAAGTAAGTGACGAAGTTCTCAAACCGAAAATTACAGGAATGTTTGACCTAGGCGTTAAGTTGGAGTCCAAGCTTGCGGACCATAGCGCACTTTGGCTAAACATATAATAATTTCGCACCCATTACGTGCCTACAAAGCTCTCAGAAAGGTTTTTTATTCTCAAAAGTATGTAATTAACGACGGACAGCAACGTTCAGTGCCGGCTGTGCCCACGTTTCCTCCTTCCATTGATTGCCTTCAGCCTACCTGGGAGTGGAACTGTAGAACTGACGTGAGCTTTTTCAATGTAACAGTCTTGACGAACTGCCAATCATTTCCGAAACAAACACATGAATGGTTATTGTTGACGTATGAATGAGCGGCGAATCATAGGCGAATGCACCGAATGCAAAACGAAAACGGCGCAAGGGATAGGTGGCGCGGGTGCAAAGTTTCGTTAAGTCACGTGACCAACAAACCATTGGTCAAATCTTGGCTAAAAACTGGACGAAGCATCACAGGCCCATCGCCATAGCATGGCTTCACAAGTTGATGACCACACCGGCAAAAATATTTAAAAAAAATAAGGTTAAATAATATTTTATTACCTGCACACGAACAACCAAACGCTTCTTCTGTTAACGCAAATGTTTCTCTAAAACTAGCGTTTCTGAAGACTGCAATAATAACGCTGTACGATTGTTTTGAGCGTTTATCTTTATTTTATGGTTGTTTTTGTTTACGTTCGGTCTGCCGATGCATGTGTAGTTGATTGATCAAGGAGATGAACACAGCCGCATTTTTGTTTAGGCTGCGACTCCAAACAACGTAAAACCTTTTTGTTATACGGCTAGTGTGACAGTCATAAATGCCGGCCCTTTGTGCGTGTTGCGAAAACGAAACGTTCTGCCTTTACGCAAAGCTGGTGGTTTCGAACATGGAACGGGAACTTTGGGCCGGTGTTTCTGCTTAATTATATACTGCATGTTTTGAGTCGCCTTCTTTTTTCTTTTTCCTTCTTGGCACGCTCAAATATGCTCACTCACAAGCAAACCCAGAGCAGCCAGTTAAGTGAAATGTCGACGGGTAACGAATTCGGAACATACAAGCACATATTTGGGCGAAGCTGCAGGGCAGATACGCTTAGGTACAAACAACGCATGTAAACAAAGGACGCAAAAAGAAAAAAAAAAAGGTTGTACACTTGCGTCGCTACGTATATTTCCGCCTACGTCCTGTACTTGATTATTCCACTAGAAGCAACGTACCAAATGCAGTACGTCGGTTCCTATATCCACTAGTTTGTCGCGCACATGATAAATGCCTTGCCCTGACCATCCCATTACTTCTCAGAGTAACCTCTGAGTCAATAAACTTCTTCACAAGAAGCATAGAAAATTGTTATGGCTAAGCATTCGAAACAATATTCCGCTTACAAGTAGTTTAAGATACTCGTTATTTGCAGCTGTTGCTGAATTGTTTCGGCCACTTTATGACAATGACAGCATATTCTTTGCGGTAGTACGTTCGTACACTGAACATCGCTTTCGGGCACTAACTATTTAGTAGCGTCAGCAGACTCTTATCATTAAATCAGTATTGTACGATTCTGGGACGTTAAAACGAGCGATCTGATAACGTCGCGTTATTGTAATGTAAAAATTGAAAATAGCTTTGAGAGTTCGACAGTTTGTAACACGAGTTCCTGATTTGAAACAAGCGTCATGCCACAATTCGTTTGGCTATCACCTGGTTTCTTATCGGCCACAATCGATGCTGGACCAGTTGCCCTCTCAAACAAACACCTCCCTTTCAATTCAAATTTATATGTTCTGCTGCAGTACCAATTGAAAACGGAAAATGCAGAGATGTGCATCTCTAGTCCTATTGGTTTCTTTTCATTTTCTCTCATTTTCTAACTTTTTTTTTATTTTTCTGTCACTGAACTGAAATACTTTGTTAAAGCGTAAGAGCATCACTATTGTGAAAGCCCCATCTACAAAAGCGCTATTTTGGCTGTATCTCAGTTAATAGATGTAACTGACTCTCAAGACAGTTGGCTGTTTCTGTATGTATTCCCCTTGTGGGCATATTTGTTCTGTGACCACAATGTCTAATTGTTTGTTGTTTAGGACAACGATGGAACAGAGGGAGGAATGAATTTGTATAGCAACATAAGCAAATCCTAATGCCTGAACATGACCGGTGTTGCGGAGGCACCCACCTCTCATACAGAGGCGACGAATGCAGCCAGTGGAAGCAGAAGCACATCTGACAGCATGTCTAGGTATGTCTGCATACGTTGGTGCATAACATGCTTCTTCTTTTTGAATTTTCTATCCAAGGAGGGACGCTTTAGAGCATAAGAGTGTAAATTTAAGTGCAGATATTCCCTTCAGGCACTGTGTACACGATTCTACTCACCAATATAGTAAATAAACTGCAATAGCACTGATGAAGATATTTCAAAATGGTCACACACACCTTGAAACACTTCTGATTAGACTGTTGTTCCAAGTTTCAATAATATTTGTAAGACATCTAGTAAAACAGGTTGGAAGCTAGATGGCTGGTTGTTTGCTTTTGCGGTCAGTATTTCATCATGTAGCGTGGGCTCACTTCTTTTGCTATTTTTTGCAGTGTTTTACATCGGGCATATTTTTCAAGTGGCCGGATAAGATGCTTTCCAAGTATGCCACGTATGAAATAGTGATGTTCTCTATTCTGACGTTCCTGTGAAGTATTCGCACATGAAGTCCACCTTCTCTAAACTTCACAAAGCTCACTGAAAAACTGAAAATCCTTAATTCGTTTTGCAGCTGCACACCTTTCATGACTCTGAAGATTCCAGAAACGGTGGTGAAATTAAAATTGACAGAATTAATTGGCATCTGAATGGGATATAGGAGGACACAACCCCACAACATGCAGGAATCACGGTAGAACTACGCAATAAAAGCTTGTTTGTATACGTAGTACATGGTAGCCTGCAAGTTGGTCATGTCAGAGTCTTGTTCATGTGTAACGGCTTTTGGATATGTCTTGTGCCAGGACAGGCCTATTGTAGGTGCAATTCGTTCCATTTCTCATGACAATAACACACATTTTTCACCATTGAAGTTTCGTTGCATGTATAGGGGCAAAGAGCACACACTTACCGCAGTGCTTGTCCTGTTTTACTTTTAAATTTCGAAATGAATTGAGGACAACTAGCCCGGCTTCCAGTTTGTTCATCACTACGTTTCTTCTTAATTTTTATGACAATGAATGTAGAACTCTGTTTTTGATAACAGACAGTTCTTAGGTCTAAGGTAATTATAGATGACATTGCCACGCCCACTTGTGACGCAGACTTTAAGAACATTTTACATTTTCTTGATGGAATGCTTTGTCTGTCCTAATGACATTACATTAAGGAAATTAAAACAATATCGAGGTAAGCGTGTTAGGAAATATCACTTTCCCTTTCCCAAAAAAGAAATGGTTGATAACACCAACCAAAAAGAAGAATCTCTTTTTGTTGCTATGTTTGATGGTAATGAGCTCCACTGTCAAATTCATAGTAGTTCAAGGATTGAAGCCTGAAATTTTGTGGTGGCTGCCACTGTTGTTTTGACAAACAGGTTGGACCTTGCATGCATGATCGGCATGAGATGAAGTATCAAGTGCTGTAAAAATATGCCTAAAGTGAAAGAAGCGTAATTGTGATATAGTGTGAAAAAATGTTGGAGGGTTAAGTTTCCCATACCCGGAAAGTGGTTGAATGTCAACGAATATTTCACTCCAGACACATTATGATAATGTTACTAAGATGATGTGACAATTTTGGCTTTACATGGGAACTTTGTGACAATAAAGCATATTCATATGAAAATTTTTTTGCCCACGGAGACATTGTCGATACATGTTGCAGAAACCTGCTTCAGTAATGTGCTGTGAACTTTTGGCGTGAGCATCAGTGCAACATTGCTATATCACTACGTGCATTATTTTCTTTCTTGTATTGCAGCAGCACTGCTTTCAAGGAAGAATGCCAGAATGTATACAATGAGGTCCAGGGAACGGAGCTTTTTGACACATACGATGACTTTGAGTCCTCCGACCCTGAAGACATCCAAACCACGATTTCACGAGAGTCTCCTTCCCCCTGCTCAAAAGGAAGGAAACGGTGCTCAGGTCAGCCTGATGTGTCATTTACGTGCATTTTTATTTTTTTGCTCATGGCCAGTGTTATGGCCGATCATCACCAAATGAAGAGTAATTGTTTAGGAAAGCCATTAGCAGAGCACAATATCCAGAGAGGCCATCCAGAGAGGCAGGATCTAGAGAGGCTCCTTCAGCTTGTACCGGTGGGCTATACGCATTGGACAACGGACAAAAAGTACACAAACTCATTAACTGCAGTACCTGCATCACACAGGCATACATGCAATTATTTGATGTCCCTGTTCATTTTTTTACTACATTGCATTGTTACTACACCAGATGTAAAGAAAGACAAAGAAAAGAAGCAAAAACAATAGGATTGTGTACTCAGCAAACACTTACTTGTGCTCCTGATATGCTCTTTTTATTATCTTTCTCTGTTTTCATTGTCTTTGCACTATAGTGATGGCAAACCATTTCCAAATCTCAAATGTTCTCTGGGATTTCATTTCTTACCTAAAGGCAGTTTCTTTTTATTATTATAATGTTCAGCTAGCTTAAACTCCTGACTGTGAAGTTAAATTGTTTACAAAGATGTAGTTCTGCTGTTCTCATTCCCTTTATCGATCATTGCCTGCTTTGGCTATAATATTTATGGAGTAATTGATAATTTCAGAATGTCATAACATCTTAACTTTGAAAACAGCAATGCTGCTTTGGTCATTTACTGCTGCTTTTGGCACTTTACAAGCCATTGGTACTTTCCAGCTAAGCAGAGAAAAAGTAGAAGTCGTCACAAGAAACGATTTGTTTCAAGAATGGTGGAATCCTGCCATGAACCATCATCACCACGTACGTTGTTCATTCCTAACATTGTCACTTTCATGTTTGTCCCAAGAAACATGTTAACAAACATATGTTTATGAGCGTGCATGATTAGAGAAAGATGCTGTTCTCCTTTCCTCTTTCGACGAGGTGACCTGCATATGAGGAGTACCCATTCATTCAGATGGTCTTGCATAATTGCAAAAGTAAATAAATGGAGTAGCCACAAACTTCGGGTCCTGCACCTGGTCACTTCTCTATATGCATGTAACTAGTGAAGGAAATAAAATGTATGACAAATAAAGCAAAACTCTATGTAGCCAGTGTTTTGGTTGGAGCAGTGAAATGTAGGCTGTGCCAGTTTCTGGTGAAAGCAGTACTTCTTGTAATACAGTTTACCATAGTTTTCTTTCTCGGTGCTTGCGAAAGTAATTCAACGTCTAATTTTCTCGCCATTTAGATTTCTTCAACGTGCCAAGTTATTCGATTGCAGGGCTATATTAATCACATATTAAGCAGTGCACTGTTTCGTTTGCAAGACACAAGCATTTAACTCCACTCCGAATAAAGCAGTCATTGAGAGCTACAAATCTGCTTACTAAACAAAAATAAATAAATGAAAGGTAACTCCTGTGTTGCTTCCAGAGTGGTGCGTAGATTAAGTCTGTTGTTGTGCTCCTCAGCAAGTATAACAGCAAGCTGTTGTAGATTGTTTTTTGTTGCTGTGAAGGGCACCCCCTTGAAAAAAATAGTCATCTAATGTAATAGCTGAGTTGCATAGCCCAGCGAGGCAAATGTTTCGCAGTGTGGATAGACCAGCAAACATTCATAGCGGGTGAGGTGCTGTGACTGGCTTTCCCAGGTTGTACCTTTGTATTTGGTGTTTAGTTGCGTTACGTAATAGCTATATCATAACAGGGCTAATAGAATTCATGCCAAATTAACATTGGAATCGCATGGCCATGCATTCATTTCACCGATCTAATGGTAGTTGTAAAGTTGTCAGCCCTCCTACCCACTCCACAGAGCAGCCGATAATGTTGATAGTTGTGAGCTTTCCTGCCAGTAGCATTGCTTGTAATCTTACTCAAATACATATTTACTGCTAAGCCTCTGTGTGATGCTATGGAAATGATTCAACTCGCGCCCAATTTCCCGTCTTGTCCTCTCTGCAGCCTACGTGCGCCCACTCATCACGGCGGTGATGCCAACAGTGCCCACCAGCTCTCCATCAGAGCAATGGCTTTTGCATTACAAGAGGCTCAAGAAAGCGAAATTCAAATGCACGCTGCTGCTTGGCCACAACGACACTGTGCACTCAGTCGCCGTGGACCAGAATCTCGTTCTGTCTGCTAGGTTAGGCTCTTCAGCATCTTTATCAAGCTAAGCTTGAAACACTGTATCAGCTTTTATTAAGAAGTGCTATATCTCTGTGTATGGATTTGAAGAAGGTTTAACACACATGGAGATTTGTATTATAAGTTTCAACAACAATGCACAACTGTCCAGCGGAACTCACGATTCCTGTGAGGAATGTGAGGAATTGCTGTACTCGTGCTTAATGTGAAAAACACACTTTTAACCTTGTTATCACAGTTGTATTACATTATGCTATGCGCAGACTGCTTGTAAAGCACGAAAAGAAAATCAGGTTGACTAAGTTATTAATGTGTAGCTGCTAACGTTTGTGATTTTATCGCAAAATACCAAATTTTTTAGCTTGTTTACAATTGCCATATTGGCACTAGTCTTTTCGCTATTTTTCATTTGTGTGCAATCTAAATACAAATATGGACACTGATCGATTCTTTAGAGCCATGTTTTTTTGGACCTGCTGGATTATTCATTCCTACCTGAAGCAGCACCACCCAGTCATTGAACCAGTCCGTAAAGGCAACTAAAATATCGACCACCTTTTATTTGTTGTGAGATATTTGATTTAATACTGCAAATTTTGACCATTAATATTTTGTGAAGAAAGTTCATGAGCATTTCCATTTGTCTGCAATGCATTTAAGTATTTCTGTGACTGTAGCACAGAGTTCATTTTCACAGTGTGCCCACAGAAAACAGTCTCCAATTTTTTTTAATGAACAGTAAAGCACCTGTAGCATTAACACAATCTAGTGATTTGTCATAAAATTTTAGTCTTTTTTTGGTTTTGACTATAGTACTTCTCAAGTTTTAGGATTGACAGTTCTGTCAATGCTATGTTCGGCATTTGTTGCTTTATATTGTTATGCCCGGTGTGCACGAAATTTTTGCGTCTTGCATCAAGGCGTCATTGCATTCTATGGTACCACAGGACCTGATTTTCAGTGTTTCCTTCTTCTGCTGCATGAACTCATTGTTAAGATGAGAAAGTTGACTTCAAATGTTCGTTTCAGTGGCGACACAACAGTCAAAGTGTGGAGCATGCAAGCAGGCAGGGAATTGTGCAGTCTGCGGGGACACACAGGATCTGTCAACGCTGTTCTCCTCCTGTCCTCTGAGCAGACAGAAGTGCTATGCGGTCGCATGGGGTGCACATCAACATATCGGCTGGCTGTCAGTGGTTCCTCCGATGCCTGTCTCAATATATGGCTTGCTCTCGAAGGTGCGCTTTTGAGATGCCTGGTGGCTTGCTAATTTGCCCACAGAAAAGTAGCTCACGGCAGACTATTAATCGTTTGAGTGCTATGTGTATTTTATCTTTACTGTTCAACAATGATCCGGTCACTTACCTTTATACTAACCTCAAAGAGGTTATGACACAGCCCCATAGATTCACCATACTGGTCACATACAAGTTCTGTACAGACTAAATAATTCCTATCTAGAGTCACGCAGTCTTCTGAAAGACTTTGTGCAGAAAGTCAAGATGCATCTATTACATGAATTAAAATATGAACTTATCTTTTTCTAGCTAGGAATTTTTCTTGTGAAAATGAACCTGAAGCTTTCTTCATCGCTTTCTTTACAGTAACACAACTATTCTCACCTCTAGCATAAATTAGAAGTGTGGCTTACTTGTAGGTAAAAAAATCTACTTTTTTCTATTGTTTCTATTTTTTGCTTCAAGTTATGGCTATTCCAGATTTCTACATCAGAATAAGGTTCATCCTTTACTTGTTTTCACGAGCAGAATTACAGCAACCTTATTTTCGTTAAAGTATGAACTAGTGCCCTGTGCATATGTTACCACCTGCAACATGAAAAAGAATCGTACTGTAGTACATTTAAGCCCACCCGCCATGGTTGCTCAGTGGCTATGGTGTTGGGCTGCTGAGCACGAGGTCACGGTATCGAATCCCGGCCACGGCGGCCGCATTTCGATGGGGGCAAAATGCGAAAACACCCGTGTACTTAGATTTAGGTGCACGTTCACGTTAGAACCCCAGGTGGTCGAAATCTCCAGAGTCCTCCACTACGGCGTGCCTCATAATCAGAAACTGGTTTTGGCACGTAAAACCCCATAACTTTTTTAACATTTAAACCCCAATATAATGAACTTCAGTATAGCAAAATTCTCGATATAACAAAGTATTTAACTTTTCATAACCTATTGTACATAGAACGCTATTTATGTAGAACCTCAATATAACAAAGTGTGTTTGTGTGTGATTTCAGTATAATGAAATTTCACTGCTGCCGCAAAGGAATGATGAGACAATATATGGAAACTTCCACGGATGCAGATGGTCGAAATTACAGGCGGCTGTTCACAAACGCACCTCTCAAAAACCAGCGCAACAAGAGCAACTCATGTTCTGTATAAAGTCCAAGTGCGATAGGATCCTGTCGCGCCCCACGCACTGTGGGCTTTAGGTGCGAATGAAAGTGGGCAAGGGTGAGACAAAGATGGTGGCATCACGAGCGCCACCTTCCCGCGCAAGCAAAGGGAAAGAATGGGGGGGGGAGCTCACTCGTGGTAACGTGATCAAGCGCACGCGATGGGGCAGGGGTGGAGTTGGGTGGCAAGTGGGCGCGCGTCTCGATATCTGGCACACTTGTCATGTTGGCCGTGGCTGAGCGCATACGCAGCCGTGCACCCTGCTTTAGTGGTAATCCGCCGAATGTAAAAAGAGTGGGCATGCCGAGATGGCATGACACCATGTAAGCTGTCTTACCGCACATTTAATGGTAGACGATGCATAACCTTGAATTCCGGTGACCCGTTGGAGCGAGAGGCAGATGAAGCATTCGCTCCCTGCTGCCAGCGGTTTTCCTGATAGCGTTGTTTCAGTGCGGGCGACGCAGGGGCCGAGTGTGCGCGCAAGTGTGGTTTGTTTCACTTGATTCGTACTGGCGAGAAGATATCGTCGACGCACATGGCATGAAACCATATAATTTGTTGCCAACTCCCAAATTTATCAAAATGAATTGTTTTTTCATTCAGATTTGCTTTCTTCAATAGCCCGGAAATTTGGGAAAATCTGCGGCCCCGTTCCATGTAAGAAAAATGTAGCGGTGACTGTACTTATTTGCACAAAGGGTTGAATTTCAATAAAACGAAATTTCTATAGAACGAAGCAAATTGCCTATTTTACCGACTTTGTTATATCGATGTTTAACTGTATTTGCATTCCTGCATTCTGTTGCACACATTTTAAGCAGCTTTAAATACTTGGCATTCAATTTTGAAAGCTCTTTGCAGATGTTCTAGCACTACATAAATGCATCACTGTTGCAGGGAAGCTGCTGAAATCGATGTACACCTACAATGCCATTACAGCCCTTGCAGTAATCACCGACGACTGCCACATTGTGGTTGGCACAGGTTGGTGGAATACTGCGATAATTATCTTTTTTCTTGAATCTCTAAGGTTAAATGAGCTGCTTGTTCATTTTCAATTTCCAGAAGGGGGCAAGCTGGAAGTTTGGGACGTGGCAAAAGGATCTCCTCTCAGTTCCGTCATTGGCCACGATGGCGTGATTGAGTCCATACGGGTACGTGAATCATGCGGGCATTGCAAACTGTGCCAAATCACAACTGTGCAGGTGTAATTAATACAAAAATGTCTAGCTCAGAAAGCCACAGCTCTAAGTCAAGCAGTGGGCTGCATTATGGAACCAGCTTTGCAAAGTTTCATGGGGGTAAAATAAAATTGTCCTTTCACATGTTTTTGAGGTTTGTTATATTGCCTGCTCGTTGTGGTGCCAAGGGTAAAAAAAATTGCCTCATTGATTTGACACCTGGGCTGAGAAAATGAAGCAATTCTGTTCCAATTATTTTCCTTATCTCGCTTCATGATTGGTCGGAGTGGCACTCCACTTATGTTATCACCAGGATTGGCCAGTCACGAGTGGTGGACGGTAAGAAATGGACAGAATCAAGTGAAAGAAATTGCTGCAATATAATACCAGCCCTCAATTGTGTAGTTGCAAGGTGTTTGCTTGCTGCTGGTGCTAATTTTTCATACTTTGTCTACTGCTTGCGGCACTGATTCATTGTTCGTGGTTTATGGCTCACAGCACCTCACATTAGCAAACTTTTATTAGTGACAGCCTGCAAAGCTGGAATTCTTGTCTAAAACTCGAAATGAATGAATTAAACCAGCAACAAAGACTAAGGATGAACTGAGCCCCAAAACTAGTGTAAGTAGAAGCCAAGAGGCAACTTTATGTGACTGCCCCTAATTGTTTGTATGACTGAACTTATTATGACTGTATTTTGTATGACTGCCCCATTTTGAGTAGCATATTGAGTAGATGAAAGCAACAGTGCCGGGGTGAACATACTGTTCGGGTTCAGAAGTTGGAAAATGATAGCAGTTACATTCCGTTGGTCCACAACTTAGCGCTAGCAGTATGGAGTTACAACCTCTGGAACTGGGCCGACTGCATGCTACATTAACTGCACACATTTAAAAGCCTAGAAGCCGTCCTGCAGGCACTACTGTTAACTCATGTCACACTACTTGCATAGTCAACTTCCCCCAGGATCATTTGATTGTGTGCTTAAAGACCAACTGCAGTAAAAATTTTTTATCCGTAAAAAGGTTTCAAATTGCATAAATATAGAACAGCTTCCATGCAAAATTTTGCGTTTCAAATATAAATAAATGCATTGCTAAGCTCGCAGAAATGGATATTTTCTATACCGACCCACCATTACCACTTGCCCTAAATTATACAGGACCCATTCGGTTGAGAACTGGCATGCCGTCTGGGAGTAGCTTCCAAAATTTGGCACCACTCGCAGTGTGCTGAAGATCTCTGAGCTCATGTTCCAGTATCTGTATCATACTGCTAACCACCAGGTGTGTGCGTCACCTGCTGAAGTACCATTTAAAGGTTGTTAATAAAAGACTGGACAATAACGAGTCCTGCAGTATCAGAGAGTTTTAGAATAGGGGCCCCAAAAGTATGGAGCCCCAGAGAAATAGCGCCTAAGCCACTGCGCATGCGCGAGATGCAAACTGCAATTGGGGTTCACATCGGGCATGCTATTTCGCTGATTTAGCGGGAGCCCCAAAAGCTTTGCGTCAACAGTCATGGAGGCACCCATCAAAGCGGTGGCTCTAACCTAGCACCAAACTGGACTCGATTCGTGGTAACGCGTGAAGTTCGCAAACAAGGAGAAGTGACTGCAGTTATCACTTTCTCTCAACTAGGGTGTGTTATGAAGATTGATTCTTTAGGCATTGCTGATTCCAAATTCGATTGTCGATATAATGGCTCATAGGCTTAACATGGCTTAACTTGGCTGGTGACAGCACGTAAAGTTGGTTACTCAAAACTAAGCCCAACTAATTGCTTGCTGCTAACAGAAAACCTCGAAATTGTAATTAAATGCAGAAACACGAATGTCAAAATTACTCTTCTTATCATAAAATGGTATATTTTATTTAATTATTTATAATAGCTTTTCTTTGCGCAAGACACTATCCACAAATGCAAAGCCCTATTGTAAAACTCTTCACTCCTGCGTGCCCCAACGCTAACACACGCAAAGCTCTTTGGGGCCCCAAACTTTTGGGGCCCCTATTCTGAAATTCTCTGCTGCCAAATTGCTTCAGTAGCATATACTACTCATCTATAACCCATTTAAACAAAGTGAAATTTCATTGCAGTTGGCCTTTAACCCCATTTTTAGGCTTATTTTTAACGAAACAGTGGTACCATTACAGGTCATGATTTTTTTATTTTTTTTCTATGCACAAAGGGGGACCCCGACATACAAGGATCACCTGCTACCATTTAGCGTAAAAGATCTTAATAAAAGTGCAGGTGATGGAAAACTTACTGTCATTTATGTTGTGAAAAGAAAAACGCCCCTTGGCAGCCTCTGTTCGTCATTAGCCATTCAGAAAGTGGCAAAATGCCCCTGGCAAGGGTGATGAGGTGACCTCGTCATAACTGAAAAAGTAGTGACCGTTCATCCAGATCCAACCCCTTACCGCATAGGGTCACGGGTTGTATGCTACAAAATAGTCATTATGAGCCTGCTACTGCGAGCACTGTTGAGACATGGAATGAAACAGAGGGAAAGGAGGAAAATTCATGATGGTGATTCTTTGCAGTTGCGCAACCTGCCACTTGTCACTGCTTTGCTTTTTCAGCGAAGCTGTGGGCATCTCTTTATTCGTGCTTTTCCTTGCTTTTCTGCGTCTGCCAGGCTGACTGGACAGACACTGTTTTCTCAGCCTCCTCCGACGGAAGCCTAAAGGTGTGGCAATGGCTGTCAAATGAGCTGTGCGCAGTACAAGTGCATGATGCCGATGCAGCCGAAAGCTGTCATATGCACTGCGTGGCAGTGGATGGCTCCAAGATATTTGTAGGCAGGGACAGTGCGTGCGTGAAGGTCATTGACTGGGCCACAGGTGAGTTTCGAGAGTCCATATTGTAGGTGCGTGCAGCAACACTGGAACGTGAGCTTCTGCCGCGAGCAGTGTCTGCATCTTGTGACACTACATACCATGCATTAATACATTTGAATACAGTTTTTATCCCAGAACAGTTGACCTTTGGAATTTGTTACCTGGTAATGTGCATTCCCCATAGGATTTTATTTCTGCATTTCATTATACTATGTCATGTTCTGTTACGTAGTGTTCCTGTAACATTCTTGTTTATGTTCACTCTGTGAATCCTTTGTTGTACCTACTCATGCTCTATTATACCCGCGTTTGTAGGGCTGCAGAATGTAAAATTAAAAAAAATAAAACTAGTTCAATGCAGTGAAAGCTGTCAAAACAGTGAAGCTAGTGCAGTTTTTGAACTAGTGTTTAGCACGATTTTCATGAAAGTCTTTCGTCTCGTTGTTGTCATTTTGCTACATTCGTGCTTCGGTTCCGGATTGCGCACACTCTTCAGTTGCATGAGGTTGCAATCAAACCATGGTCTATCACACACCTTGCAGGTGTGGCCGCACGTACGGTCGAGGAATTCTCTCTTGAAGGGACACACTAAAGGCAAATACTGAGTCGATGTGGACTGTTTAAATACCTTTCCAGAAACCTCACTACACTGGTTTCATGCCAAGAAAAGACTTCATTTAAGAGAAAATTGTATCTGAAGGGTCCGAATACCTTTTTCGAAATTCAAATCTCCTGCCACCCAACCGGGGGAGTGGTGACGTTGCATACACCATCACCGCCCTTTGCAGATATCGGTGAGTAAAACGGCGCCGAATAGACGGCGGCATGCAGCCAAGACAGAGCGGCGGATTTGCCGCTGCTGCTGCTTTTTGGTCAAGTGGCGTAGACCGTTCGGGCATCCCGCAGCATCACATGGAACTTGAATTCTCTGCTACTTGCAGTTCGTGTGAGTTTCGCGAGCCAGAAAAACCAGCGCAGCACTATGCGATCAGGAAAGTATTGAAATGTGAAAGTGTGGGCAACTCAGAGTCGAGTGAAAACGAAACCTTTCAACCGTCCGCATCGTCGTCAATGGTAATTTCAATGAGTTAGGTTTTCTAAACATGAAATGGAACTGGACAAGTAGCGTGTTTTTTTTTTTTTCATCTTATAATACAATACAAGGATGTTTTTTGCAACGATTAGTTGAGTACTAGTTACAGAATTTAACTGAGGAGTGCTTTCGTCATCGGGCAAGTAATTGAATGTCCCGGGGGAGTCTCTAATCATGTCCTGCGTTTACCTCGATTTCTCTATTATTAAGGCTGTGTCCGCGATAATATTGTCGCCTTAGAGGTTCTCGAGCACTAATCTGTCACTTTTGCTTGACTCGGTATTTGCCTTTAGTGTCCCTTTAAACCACCCATCGCCACCCTCCATAGGAGGAATCTGCGTCAACGTCTCTGCTCGGCCTCCTACTTCCGGAATTGGGCGTTAGCTTGCCTCTGCTGGCGCTTGGTTTTGGTTGCCTTCTCTTGAAAGTGGGGTTGGCTTGCCTCCACCAGCGCTTGGCTTCCGCTTCTCGTTCTTGATTCTTGGCAGTGGTGGCTTCCCTCCGGTGGTGCTTTGCTGGCGCTTCTCGCTTTCGAAGCTCGGGATTTGCGTGACATCGGTGCTGCCGCTCATGTCAAGAGGAATCCATGGGACGAAAGGACATGCGCTGGCAAAACACCTGCTCTTATACTCTTCTCCTCTCCCCTCCCCCAGCGCGCACTCTGATTGGTCCGCTCCCATCCCAATGGGGCTCCGCTCCTGCCCTCGGCGCGCCCTCTGGCGGTGAGCTCTGGAACCTGCCCCCCTTTGTGACACAGGACGCCGGATGACGAATGCTGGACTTAGGAGAGCTCCGCGGTTGATAAATCAACATCTTTTGACAGTGTGATAGCTTGTGACACTGGATCGAACGAAAGTGCTAAAACACTTGTTATAATGAGTGAGTGACTATGACTTGGAAGAACTTTCTGTGGGCCTAGTTGGTGCATACTTGGCAGATATTTTTAAAGCGTAAACAAGAGACATGACACAAAAGGAACATCATACACAGGACAGGCGCCTGTGCTTTTCCTTCCTTCCTTTTGAAAAATGACACTGAAATTTTATGTGCAGAGGAACATAGTCACTCAAATATTTTTTAAGCGCAAACAGGAGACACGGCACAAAAAAAAGATGTTGTACACAGGACAAGTGCCTGTCCTTTGTATGACCTTTCTTTTGTGCCGTGTCTCTTGTTTGCCCTTTAAAAATATTTAAGTGACTTTGTTCCACTGCTCCCCTGCACATAAAATTTCAGTGTAATTTCTTTTCCTAAAAGAAGTGTTTTTCAGTGTGTTACACTTGATCACATTGTCTCAAGATGTCTGTCACCACCACTGTTGTCTCTTCTGGATGCATATTTCTTTTTTATTTGCTTAGGCTGCTCCGTGGCATAACTTTGAGGTGAAAGTAAATGTAAGCATGAAAGCCTTTTTCATGCAGATACAACAAAAGCAACTTATAGAGCATGTTGTTCATGATCCATCTCTCATAGTCTTCAGATTGGTCAGTTCTTAACCTCACACCTCTAAGTACCTTTCACGAACTTCCTTTGTCCCAAGGCACTTTCCAGTATAGGCTAGCACCATCATGCCTCTACTGTGTAGAGCTTTGTCACTCTATGTACTCTGTGCCTCATTTTTGAGAAATTATTTTTCTTATACACAACTCTACAGATTTTCCAAGCAAACTTCTTTATCTGCTTACACTGTTTTATATGGTGAGCTGACAGGACTTTAGCAATGAATCATACACCCTGTATATCTAGTCATTTCTGATTGTCCTCATGAAGCTCATACAGGGGCTTACCTGTGCAGTTTTTATGCCACCTTGGCCAGTTGTTTTCTGTTTATTGAGCAAAAGAATGAACTGTACGATAGCCTTCATCTCTTTCGGACCAGGCTGCTCGATACTTGCCTCGAGTTCAGGCTTCCCATTTGTCTTGAAAGCTCTGTTTTAAGGCTTCTTGGAGGCTGGATAAGTTTATGAGGATCATGTGAAAAATAGGTCCCATTGACTTTGCCTTGAGGTGCTTTTTGTAAGAGAAACTTTGAAAGCAGTAATCCCAGTGTGGTGCACACAAATGCTGCATTGAGCAACAATTTGTCACCGTTTTTGTACTGTAATACAGAATAGCATTGAATAAATTTAGTAAGCTTTCACTGCACCGGAATACTAGAGGTAATAAATAATTGGGTGCAGTAATTTAGATGGAGGTCTAGGTGAGAATTTATCGGCAACCTTACAATCAGCATCTTCCACTGCCCACAATACAGCTCTGAGACTTTGGATAAATAATTGGGTGCAGCAATTTAGATGGAGGTTTAAGTGAAAATTTATCGGCAACCTTACAATCAGCATCTTCCAGTGCCCACAATAGAGCTCTGAGACTTTGGCCCGCAGCCCTTATTAGCAACTGACAATTTATATTTTGGTAAGGCAACATAATTAACTTAATGAGCTTAATGAGCTACTTACGTGGACAGACTAAATAAGAGCACAAAATGTTGGTTGATGTGACTATTAGATAGTCCATGGGGTGGTTTGTTTTGTCACAGTGCATACGGTGACATGTCTCTTTTTTTTTTTTTTTTTCAAATCAGGAAGGGTGGACTACCTGAAAAACCACCCTCACGACCATGGGTTTGCAAAAGCAGTTTTTGTCAAGGACAGCCTTCTTTTGTCAACATCTTATGACAGATATACTGGAAACAGTACAGTGAACAGTAAGTAGTACTAAACCGTGTGTGTCATCGTTGAGACCAAGTCGTGGAAAACATTTTGTGTTATGTATTAAGCATAAAAGCAGGCAATATGCAGGCAATATGCATCCATGAAGAAATATTAATGGACATGCCGCACTATTCTGCAGGCTCTCCTGCTTGGTAGCAGTGACCTTATGATGAGATTTGAGGTGTTACCATCTTCATTTCTCCATATGAAACTGTTGCCAATCATGTACATGCTGCAGTTGGAACTAGTTTTACTGATGTTTGGCAAAAAATAAAAGCCCTGCAGATGAATCTTTTCCCTATGTGAGCATGTAGTGTCAACAAATAACAAATGTGAGACAGACAGAATTTTGGCATTAACAGCATAGCGTTCAAGGTGCTTGCAGCTAGCTACCTGGTTTGACACTGCAACCACTTTAGTACCTTGAATTCAGATTTACATATCGTGAATTAAAATTTACTCATCCAACCTTCACAAGAACAGTCACTGTAAATTGTGGCTTCTTTTTTTTTTTTTTTTTTTTTTCTGGAATGTACTGCACAATTACACCTGGAAACCTAACTTATGGATGAAACCAGTGATGTCTACTCACAATGCTATATTGTGTTTCAGAATTAATTATTATACATCATTTTATTTAAATTGCCTATGACAGATAATGCAATTCTACTCCTTCAGCTGAATTGTTTGAAAAGGTGAACGTCAGTTGCACAAGAAATTGAAATGCATTATTGCCTAACTGAAAAAGTACTCATAAACTTTTTAACTAGTTATCTTAGGGCACATTGCAAATTATGAATTGAAGCCAGTTGGTTGTCAAGGCACATTTACTTAGAACAAATCTTGAAACTAGCACCAGTTTTGCAGCACAACAGACTTTTGCTTCACCTAATTTTTTAACAAAGCACCCTTTTATGCATTGAATAATGATAACTCCAACACCAATGCATTTTGTTGCACCTTTTGGGAACACATATCTTCAAAGTGGTGTTGTCACAATTTGTTCCAAGTAGATAGTGTGAACTCACTGGCTTCAATTCTTAAATTGCAATATGTGTGATAATGCAATTAGTTAAAAGTTAATAAGTGAGCTATTGTTAACTAGTTAATTGTATCTTTTAATTTCTTGTGCAAATAATGTTTGCCTCTGAGTAAACACCAGCTCAAGGAGCGGAATTGTGCTGCTTGTCATAGGCGATGTTTAAAGATTATGCGCAACTCATTTTAAAACGCACAGTATAAGTACCTAGCAGAACCACAATATGTGGGTAAGAGTGATAATTTCATTAATTTGGACTGATTGGCGCAAGATTGACATACTGAACAAATAGCGGAGACAACAGGTATATGGGAAGATGGCACCCGTGTTGTCATCATCCCGTAGTCCTGTTGTCTGCACTGCTGGTTCAGAATATCACAGTATGTGGGGGTGTAGATTTCCGGTTTCTCAAGGGATTGAATTATACTTTAGTATTATAATTATAATGAATGCTTCACAATGCTTTACGCTGCAAACATAGCTGAGACCTTAAAGACTGGAAATTACATATACAGGTACAGTGCAACCCCATTAGGACGTTCCTCACTGTTGTGTTTTCCCTGCTGCTATGTCGCATTTTTGCGGTCTCAACATACAGCCCATTGACTCCTATTTATGGTTTTCTCATTTAAAACATCACCGTTTTGTAATGCTCAGGCATTACATATTTGAACATAGCAGTCGCATAAATTTAGTGATGCAGAGGCAAATTTGCTCTCGCACGTCGTTATGAAGACAATGAATGTATAGTTGTGGTGAAGCCTGTCAAGCCCTGCACATGGCCCCACATAGAAATGGTGGCAGTACGTAATTAAGACTGTCGCGCAAAGAGACAGGACTTGAGCGAGAACACAACACACTACACCTGAGCAGCATCTATACATGTGTTGTGTTCTCGCTCAAGTCCTGTTCCTTCATCTCTTGACGCAATGGCGTTAATTATGTTAAACTAACTAGCCCACTGCGGTATTTTCCTTAATTACATTGGAAGTACATGTTCGTCAGTCTTGATAAGCATGTGTTGGTGCCACTTTTTTTTTTTGCCAGTTCTTAAAGGCAGCTTTACCACACTACAGTCATGTGATGCGGTAAAGCATATTAAGAGTGGGAAGGGGCCACTGTCGAAGAACATAGTCATCATCATCATCATCAGCCTGGTTACGCCCACTGCAGGGCAAAGGCCTCTCCCATACTTCTCCAACAACCCCGGTCATGTACTAATTGTGGCCATGTTGTCCCTGCAAACTTCTTAATCTCATCCGCCCACCTAACTTTCTGCCGCCCCCTGCTACGCTTCCCTTCCCTTGGAATCCAGTCCGTAACCCTTAATGACCATTGGTTATCTTCCCTCCTCATTACATGTCCGGCCCATGCCCATTTCTTTTTCTTGATTTCAACTAAGATGTCATTTAACCGGGTTTGTTCCCTCACCCAATCTGCTCTTTTCTTATCCCTTAAATTCTTCTTTCCATAGCTCGTTGTGTCGTCCTCAATTTCAGCAGAACCCTTTTCGTAAGCCTCCAGGTTTCTGCTCCATACGCGAGTACTGGTAAGACACAGCTGTTATACACGTTTCTCTTGAGGGATAGTGGCAACCTGCTGTTCATGATTTGAGAATGCCTGCCAAACGCCCCCCAGCCCATTCTTATTCTTCTGGTTATTTCAGTCTCATGATCCGGATCCGTGGTCACTACCTGCCCTAAGTAGATGTATTCCCTTACCACTTCCAGTGCCTCACTACCTATCGTAAACTGCTGTTCTCTTCCGAGACTGTTAAACATTATTTTAGTTTTCTGCAGATTAATTATCAGACCCACCCTTCTGCTTTGCCTCTCCAGGTCAGTAAGCATGCATTGCAATTGGTCTCCTGAGTTACTAAGCAAGGCAATATCATCAGCGAATCTCAAGTTGCTAAGGTATTCTCCATCAACTTTTATCCCCAATTCTTCCCACTCCAGGTCTCTGAATACCTCCTGTAAACATGCTGTGAATAGCATTGGAGAGATCGTATCTCCCTGTCTGACGCCTTTCTTTATTGGGATTTTGTTGCTTTCTTTATGGAGGACTACGGTGGCTGTGGAGCTGCTATAGATATCTTCCAGTATATTTACATATGGCTCATCTACACCCTGATTCCGTAATGCCTCCATGACTGCTGAGGTTTCGACTGAATCAAACGCTTTTTCGTAATCAATGAAGGCTAAATATAAGGGTTGGTTATATTCTGCACATTTCTCTATCACCTGATTGATAGTGTGAATATGGTCTATTGTTGAGTAGCCTTTACGGAATCCTGCCTGGTCCTTTAGTTGACACAAGTCTAAGGTGTTCCCGATTCTATTTGCGATTACCTTAGTAAATACTTTGTAGGCAACGGACAGTAAGCTGATCGGTCCATAATTTTTCAAGTCTTTGGCATCCCCTTTCTTATGGATTAGGATTATGTTAGCGTTCTTCCAAGATTCCGGTACGTTCGAGGTCATGAGGCATTGTGTATATAGGGTGGCCAGTCTTTCTAGGACAATGTTCCCACCATCCTTCAACAAATCTGCTGTTACCTGATCCTCCCCAGCTGCCTTCCCCCTTTGCATAGCTCCCAAGGCGTTCTTTACTTCTTCCGGCGTTACTTGTGGGATTTCAAGTTCCTCTAGACTATTCTCTCTCACATTATCGTCGTAGGTGTTACTGGTACTGTATAAATCTCTATAGAACTCCTCAGCCACTTGAACTATCAGCCACAGAACATAGTAAATTTCCCTTAATTGTACACGCATGCATGTGTCTGTCTCTGGTCACAGTATGAGCACCAAGAGAGAGAGAGAGATAGAGAGCAAGGACAGGAAAGACAGGGAGGTCATCCAGACCTCCCTTTTTTTCAGTTATCAGTACAGTTATCAGACAAGATGTCTGATAACTTTACTGGCAACCATTCAGAGCTGTTTCTAACATTGCTGTGGCGATTTCGAGCTTTCCTCACTGTTTGCTTTTTTTTTTTTCACAGTTCCTTGAAAAATGTGTCGACAGGTTTCTACTGTATTTGTAAAACAGGTGCCTGTGAGCTGTTCATTCATTGTGCCCACATTCGCTGCTTAGTGTATTGTCTCCACTTGCGAGCAATGTGAATAGAGGCCATGTCTTCGCCAGCCATGTCCTGCTGCCATCATTGCACCAGGTTTTATATTATCTTCGTAAAGACGTCTACTTAACAGAACATTGCGTGAGCTCCTAAGCTGCTTTTCTATGGTAGCTTCAGTGAGCTTCACAAAGGCATGAAGGCTCTGTACACAATAAATATATTGTTTTTGTCTTTTATCTTCCGCGTACAGTGTGTCCATGCTGCCTTCATGAAGATTATCAGTCACTAACTAGCCCAACCATTGATTCAGGTATAGCATGGTTCAGCTCGGTGCATCTAACGTACTATAAAAAAAAAACTCCACTTTATATGTGTAGCAATATCTGAGAATGGAGCAAAGCATTTTATTGGGCTAGAAGTTAAAAAAACAATAGTCTTAATTTTTGCACATGTACCTTGAACAAATTAAATGCTAACATGGAAGTACTTACTGTATGCAAGAACCGTTCTTGCAAGTGATAAGAGTGGCAATTTCACACTGATGTGTATCGTGCTGCCGAAGACAGCATGGGCCCACTAGTTGAAATCATGCCTGAATAACTCAGTGACAAAAGCAAAGATGATAGATGTTATTGTTAGCCCAAACTTCTTTGCATTTAATTCGTCCATCCAGTATGTTTTTGACGATGTCCTGCTCAAGATAGCTGTTCATTACTAAATCAAATTTACGAAACCATGGCGCACCGAAATTAACCACATTGTTGCTTCTTCTGGACATGCAAAAGCTCGTACTACCAGCATTGACAATGTTCAGCACAAGATAGCTGTGCTTTACCAAATTGCATTTACGAAATCGTGGCACACTGAACTTAACTGCAACATTGCTTCTTCTGCGTATGAAAAAGTTTCTAACAGTGGTTGTTGAGGGCAGAGATGGCATGTTTTAATTGAAGTGTACTTCCTTCGTTGACTAGTGCGAACCCTCCCTGGCGGTGCTTATGTGGGCACGCTGAAGTGTACTGGGCAAGGCAAAGTCAGCGCCTTGGCATCCGACATTGTGGAGCGGAAAGTTCTCAGGATTGTAACGGGAGGCACAACACTTGCCGTCTGGGACTGGGCACCTCACGAGAATAATGGGTAAGTACAAAACCCACAACGAGCGAGCAGAATTGTCGTGGCACCCCGCGGTGGCTGCAGTATCTATGCTATGTATCGGACCACTGCTATGTGTGTATCAAAATCTAATCTGTGTAGCAAAATTTGAACACAGATTTTCACTACTTGAGCCTGTTTATTAAACTGCATCAATAAATGTGCACAGTAACAGTAGGAAGAAGCGCACTGATCCAAACACCCTTCTTGATTGATGTCAGCTATTGGCCAATAGCAGACGCGTATGGAAATTTGCTATATTACAAAATAAAGCGTCCAGGAAAGAGCGAGGAGCATGCTTCTGTTGAAAAGAGAGCATTTGAGAAAAAGGCGACTTTGCGCTCCACTTGCGAGATCCAGGCGCCGTGCATGACTTCAAAATTTGGCTGATATGTTCACAGCAGCGTGTGCCATCTCTACAGCGTTTTTTTTACCAATCCCGAGCGGTGATTCAGGACCCCCTTAATATTGTGCTGTCTAAACAAGCCCTTTCAGACAACAACTTCTTTAACTACATCAGCAGTTACCCGCCATGGTTGTTCAGTGGCTATGGTGTTGGGCTGCTGAGCACGAGGTCGCGGGATCGAATCCCGGCCATGGCGGCCGCATTTCGATGGAGGCGAAATGCGAAAACACCCATATACATAGCTTTAGGTGCACATTAAAGAACCCCAGGTGGTCAAAATTTCTGGAGTCCTCCACTACGGCGTGCCTCAATCAGAAAGTGGTTTCGGCACGTAAAACCCCATAATTTTTTTTTTTTACATCAGCAGTGATACTGTGCTATGACAGGAACAGTGTAGTTTTGAAAACATATTCTCGTTACATTGCAGCAGGCTAAAAAAAATCGACAAGCTTCACTTTCACTAGGTTTTGCCTGTTGCCAAACGTATACACTACACAAATGTTTAAGAAACTCTCTTTTGTTTTGCAGTGAATGCTCTGTCCTGTTTCTCGAGACGCTTGCAGAATGCACTCAGAGGGACGGAAATGAATCGAACAAAAGCAGCGACAGTCCAGAGAGACAACTACAGCTGTATCAAGGCAACAATCAGGCTGGCGATACGAGCTGGTGTAACATCATGTGATCTTTTTAACTCGCTTCATCCTCAAAAAAGGCATGTTTTGTGAAGTAACTGCATTGTTATTTGCCTGATAATGCCCAAGAATCAAGCTAGTTGTGTGCACCATTGCTCAGCAGCTTCAGTGTGTTTGCGAAGTGTCATAAGTGAGCCGCAACTCTGCAGCACAACTGTTTTAGCTCAACTCCTGCCTGATCAAGGTAATGCATTTTTAGTCAAGCACCTACTCAGTGATCAACTATTAATCTTATCCATATGCATTTTTACACAGAGTCTACCTTGTGCTTTCATGCAGCCATGTGTACAATAGTATTTTTTGACAATAAACACACTTTCACCAATGCGTCAAGACCACAACTTCTTCTTTCGTGCTTCTTCGGTCTCGTGCAGTCAAATCAGATGCCATCCCAGACTCCAGTTCCAAAAAATAATGCTGCCATTTCAGTAGCTGGACATAATGATAATGCACTGCTTCCTGCAGAATAACTGTAGTTTTCTCTATCCGGAACTGTTTTGTGGTTTGTCCATAATGCAATTTGTGCAGGAACTTGCACTCGTTTTTTCCTTGCGTACCTCACCTGTGGAATGCCAGTAGCGAGCAAGAAAAAAAAAATAATGAACACACTTCTAATCTCTTCCTTTGTTCACAGTGCTTTTGCAAGCCAAAAGTCTGTGCATGCAGATTTTGAGACAACTTGAATAGTCCCTGTAACAGAGTGCTTTAGCATAAATACATGTATACTAGTGTAGGAACACTGTAATGCCAGAAAACAGATGAGAACAGCTAGCCCCAAGTCTGACTCTGTTTCAAGTGGCTTGCTTAAACTGATAGCAGGCTCTTGACCATTTCCATTGACTATTTCCATTGCCCAGCTAGTGCAATACAGGCTGGGCAACTGTCCCTTTACTGGAGATCTATGCACATACAATTACAAATCATAGAATGCCGGTCTGCATTCATTCTGTGTAGCTCGGAGCTTACGCCCCTTCCCCCCCGTCCCCCAGCTTTGAGTGGCTGAGTGGGTGGATGAGCAAGTGGATGCATTTAGCCCATTTCCTAGCTAATAACTCTTATTTGCAGTCAGGAGAAAAAAAAACAAGAAAAAAGACCTTATTGACAATAAGGTGGCTGCTTAAACACTCGGCATTAGCAAATAAAGCTGTGTAGTCTATCATGAAGCAAGAATTGTGCACATGCATTCGTGAAAATGCAAAATCTCAAGCCTCCACCACTAGCATTATCTGTCTTCTGCTATTCAACTATACTTTCTGTGCTAAAAGACACTATTATGCTAGTGCCAAAAGAATGTTATGGACACTGTCTTCTTAGCTGGCTTCAGTGCCATCACTCTACAGTCACTCACACCTGTGTGTTTTGTTTTTTTATCAGTATGACATACCTAGTCCACACAGAAATCACGGTGTACATAATCTTGTGTCATTTTGCAATGAAGAAAACCATAAACCTTGCATTAAACAGCCGTTGCACAAGGACTGCATGCTGCATGGAGAGCCTTTCAACTCTATCAGAACAGATCACACACATGCTTATGCAAGCTATTGCACTTTCAAAACTGCACATATTGCCACAAAATAAGGCAGCATGGAACAGGATTTTTATTTTACAGTTTATACAGTGTCGTCAAGAAAGCGTTTGGTGAACTTCTCTTGGCCATTTCTCCATCCTGCAATGATAAAAAAAAGATTGACTGTAATGGAAGAAATGCAAGCTGCTCCAACTACGGTAGTTGCAACTGTGGGAAAGTATAAATAATTATTGCTTAATGCAAAATGATGAAATCTGCATGTTTTGATGCACTGCATTAAATCAAGTTATACAGATAAACACACACCAATCTGACAGAACAACAAGGTATTGTGTCCTCTGCATCCTAGTAAGAATAGTATCAAGAAATGCTACAAATGAAAGTGAAATAGCAAAATGAGATTATTTAGTAAGAACGCTTACCTGTTTTCAACTCAAGCAGGTCAGTCTTTAAAGCCCAGGCGTTTTCTCAGCCACTCTCATCTTCTACTCTGATGTGGTAGCCTAGTGAAGGTAATTACCAAGTCCGTTAAAATCTCACCCTCCGCAGAAGAGTGACAGCAGTTGCAATAGTACTAAGAAGAAACTGCATAATGCAATCTGCCCCTCGTGTCAACCAATTAAACTCCATTACAAGACTGAGGCCTTCCTCTAGTGTCTCCAACTACATAGCCAGGCCTTACATCTGCCCGACCAATCTTGTGCCTGCAAATTATGCACCGGTGTAGTCACTCCCTTAAAAACATTTCCTTTGGCACCTTGCTGTTAAATGTTAGCAGTTATTGTATTGCTGATCACAGCTGTAGCTTGCCACATCTACGCTTACAATGCATAGTTTGGTTCCAGGTGACGCTATTTGTGCAATCTCAAGCCAGTACTGCCAGATTTTATGCCCGCACTCTTAAACTCGGGCTTACAAAGCTGGATTAATCACCACTCCTACATGCTCATCACACCGTTGTTTAATGCAACTGCCATGCATGACAGATGTGCACCAATCTGTCCCCCACTCCCTCCCCCGTCGCGCGCGCTATGTCACGTTACCGTGAGCTTGCTCCTTTACAAAATTTGTAACGGAACCTGGTGAAGAATTATATGGTAAATAAAAGACGCACCCTTTGCTCTTGGATGCCTTCTTGCCCGGCTTGTCCATGTGGCTGTCCTCCCGGCCATCAGCACCCATCTGGTCATCCACATCTTGTGATTGTACCTTCAGGTTCTTCTTTATGTTTGCAACCTAAGGAAAATCATCCAAAAGAATGTTGAGTCATTCGTTTCATGTAACACGACACTCAAACGACGCCCAATGTTTAGTTTTTGCCTTTTGAAACATCCACCTGCCAGCCTGCAATGTCTTTTTCATAATCATTTCTACAACTCGTGTTTGTCTCGGCTTTCGCCTGAAAATTTGCAGCATACACGAAGTGAATTTCACAAGCTCCGATTTCAGTAGCATTTCTGGGAACACCAGCTTCTTTAACTTTGTTACTTCATATCATGCAAACTTGGAAGCCCTTTCGAATGTTTCTATACCTAATTCTGATACCTTTTATGAAAGGTACAATAGAGCAAAATACTAAACCAGTTTAGTCTGATAACATTGTTTAAGATCTCTATTGTCATCAATTTCATGATAATAGGTTGATTATTAGAAGAGAAAAGGAAGGTCGAAGTCCGATTTTTCAAAATTTCTCACCTAAACCACAATGCTGGTACGTCAGTATGAGGTACAAATTTCAAAGTACTTTTTTTTTCATATCTGGACTGCATTGGCTCAGTGGAAGTTCCCAAAACTTGCCGTGTTCACTCCTTCGCTCCTTTAGAGCGCAATGAAGTAGGGGTGTGCGAATATCGAATAACAGATTTCAAATCAAATTTCAAATCTAATCAAGAAAAAGAAGCCGTATAACAAATCGAATATCACAAAAATTTTTGTGGTTACAAATTTTGGGCATGTAATTACGATGTTGCACACACTCTGGAGTCTAGGAGCATTGCATAAGAATGTAACAAGCTATCAGTAACGTAGGTACACTGAAATCGAGACAATTTGTACGGTCTGCTCTTATTACAGCTAGAAATTTATGTAGAATAGAATCCAGTGATCTTTTTTTTTTCTCTGAAGCTAGTGCGTGACATTCTGTTGTACTGAATAACAATGTGGTTTTCAGTTTAATAGTGGACCAGTGTCTTGCGGCAAACTTTTATTGCATAGAAAGTTGTGCTTTCCAGTTTTTTTGTTTTTTTTTTTCCAAACGACAGAAGCGCTATGCTAACTTTACAGCTGGTGGGTTACTGTGAGGGCAATCTGCACGACAGGCAAAAAGTGACTACGTCGGGACTACGCTTCGTCAGACTATATACGTGCCTTAACCAAGCGATTCTTTTTTTCCCCGACTTTCATGAGTTAGAATTTTGTATACAGTAAAAGCTCGTTAATTCGAACCGCAAGGGGAAGCTGCTTCAGTTCGAATTAACAAAAGTTCGAACTAACGAAAGTGAAGGAGAGCAACAGTACACTGCGATTTGGAAGCAGCAGGGTATGTCAGAAATTGGGCGTGTCAGAAAGTGATGGCGTGTGCCGTGGGCACAGGCCATCTTTAAGTCGAAGCTCTGGGTCCGACTGTGCCACACCACCGATGGTCACCGAAACGAACGTTAGCCGAGGCTTAACACCATCATAAAGAATCGCGACGGCCGATACCTTCCAAGTTGTAAACAGACGTGCACAACCGATGAAGACTGCCAAGACAAAGATGCTGAACATGTGAAAGTCGTGAAGGCCCCGATTCGTTGGTTCTTGATTGCAAGCGCAGCTGCGACGCACTTGATTCGCTGTGTTCTGGTGCTTGCAGCGCCATCTGCCGCACAACATTAGCAGCTGCACAAGATTTGCAAAGCCTCCGAGATTCGCAACGGGCAAGAAGTCTCGAAGGTTACGTGGAGAGGTGGCTGTCGCCGCTGCCTTCTGGCCGACCCTGCGCCGGTTAAATTTTTTCCGATTTTGCCTTCTCTCGCTGTTCTCTCCGTTCCGGAGGCGACGCAGCCTCGTGTGTAGGCAGTAGGTGCGTTTCTCTGGCCGTGTGCCAGGCGGCGCGTAGTTCGAATTATCCGTGGCGGAACCTTCTCGCATTCGAAATAGCGGGCTTTTTTGTACATAGACTTCTGTGGAGCTTGGCCAGACCAAATCGTGCAGTTCGAATTATCCATAAATTCGTATTATTGAAGTTCAAATTAACGAGCTTTCACTGTAATTCGAATTTTCATAGCATCCCCGTGGAATTCGAATTAACGAGCTTTTACTGTAATATGTTTATACCGGTGGCTCAGTCCTGAAATCACGCGTGTAGATTAATCTGGCAGCTGTTGAAGCGGCGTTAAGTTCATCACCGCATATCCAACACGATCTGCATGCCTATTGGCAGCTAATCAGCCAGTGCTTATGTGAACTTCCTGAAATATGCACTGCTTTTGTTGCCCTTCCCTCTGTCTGCGTTGCATTATCGTGTCGATCGGTCCTGTTAACCCGGACTGGACAAATTTTGTACCGACAGAGGTGGACCCGGCCGATGCGGTGCTGTTGTGCGCAATCCCCGCATCTGGCTGACGTGAAGGAGCGCTAGCAGTGACAAAGTCCGCAAACGCACCAGCCGGGGTGTGGTCCATCTACTGCTCTCTCAGCATTCTTTTTGTGCCAAGAAATGAGTGGAACACTAGCTTGTGCGGCACTGCGCGGGTCTCCACATCAAATGTGTAGAATATTAGAAAAGTCAAATAGTAGTTATTCGATTCACAAACTGAATTATTCAAGACAGTCACTTTTCGATTCAATGATATGCGAGTATTCGCACACCTGTACAGTAAGTCCATCTTTACCGATAAAAAATTAGCTGGGACCTAGGAGACACCATCAAAATCCATGACGCCATGGCAGTGAGCTGATGTGGGAACTTCAAGGCGGCACTGCCACCAGTCTTTCGTTTCTGCATCTTTTCTGGCTTACAAAGCCTCTTCTCACGGTGAGAGTGGTGTTCTTAGTACTGTAAGAGGGTAATTTACTAATACAGTCAGCTTCTGTTAATTCAATCCTGAAGAGACCGCCGAAATTGATCAAATTATCCGGCGGGTCGAATTAAACAAGATGCAGAAATAAATGCCAGAACATACTGCTGACTCCTTGGCAGTATTTGCTCTATTCTAACACACCCCAAAATCAAACAAGCGCCCACTTTCTAGGTGTCCCAAGTAAAAAACTAATGTAGGAATGTCATTACAGCTCTTAAACGAAGTACAAATCTAACGCACACCCGATTTTTGGTTAGAAAAATTGTTGCACAATGGCGGCGAGTTTTTAAAAGTCAGCTTCGCGACATGATTTTTTAGTCAGCTCCGCCGCAATGCAAAGGGGTTATGCTATGAAGCATACAACCGTTGCGAAGGCAGTTTTGGTTTTGTGTCCAATTGCACCATACTGGCAATTTTCGGCCCAACTTTCTTTTTAAGGAAAACGAGGACACGCTGCTGTAGTCAGGTAAATACCATAATCAGACATTGTGAGCTGTGCTTATGCTTGAAAATCTTCCTAGCGTGGGCCAAAAATAGGTGTTTTCGACCAGTGATGGCATGTGTTCAATGCATTCACTGTCCCCAAGCTCCCCCCAACAACACAACCCAATAGTTGGGGTCACCATAGGGGTCAGGCACGTGCCTGCTGACTGGCCAAGTCCGAATTATCTGGCAAAAGCCAATTTTAGGATCACAATAACGAAAGTTTGAGCCCATGGAAATGAATGAACGATGGCCAGGACCTTTGGTCGGGATCAAATAAATCAAAAAATTGAATTACGAAAGTAGACTGTATACATACAAGCCTATAAGGTATGCATGAACAGTACCATATGATGTTATAATGACATGAATAAACAAACCACTCATGCTTTGCTAAGAGACAAGATAAGTAGTCTAATAATACTGATTTAAAAGTTTTCCATGTTCTTTTTTTTTTTTTTGTAAAGCTATGCTTCTGGTAACATTAGACATTACAGCTCCAAAAAAGTAACAGCAGCAATGAAATACAAGACACGCATCAGATGTACTGGGTAATTCACCTCATTGTCAATGTGCTGCTTCAGTTTCATGTGGGAGTCCTTCATGGCATTAGCACGGGCAATCTGGCACTCAATGCTGTTCACTACAGTCTCGCAGCTTGTGCACCTAAGGTGGAGAAAAACATCAATAGTATTTTAATACTCTGTGTCAGTTAATGTGGAAGCAAGTGCAGCCACATCTTCAGTTGCTGTTCTATTCTGGCTAATTAGCTATGATAATTGCAGCCATTAAAAATAACCAGTCACATTTTGCAAGTCAAACTGAAAACAGAATGCTAGCTTTGCAGTCTTTTTTTGGTATCTTTCAGCCTAAGAATGTGAGTTGAAGAATTCTCCAATATTACCTAATCAAAGAAAGCACAATCCAGTGGCAACAAAAGACAAATTTACATTCTGAACCCGAGATTTCAGCACAGATGCACAACTCTGGACTTTTTACCATTCATATTGGCACTACAGTTGTGGGTTCCTCACTGCAACCCACAACCTATAGCAGAAACCTTGCAAGAGGACAGGACACTTGTACAGAATGTGGGAGCCACATGCTGTGGAGTTCGCTGCCGGCACCAGAGATAACATTTGGTTCAAAACTAGCTTAACGTGAGCATGCATGGTTATGTTTTTGAGATGCCCAGCCTTTTCTCGAACTGTTGGTAACCACATGCTTTGGCAACTGTTTTCGACATCAAGGTCACTGCCAGAAGTGCTACAGCACAAAGTGGAGGCATAATTACACAATTCAGCGCACATGAACACAGCTGCAGTTGTGTCATTGTTCTGCCAACTATTGCAGGTATAGTGTGAGCAAAGTATTTTGGAGTGCTGCGCAGGGTGGCAACACAGGAGGAATTATGACGGCAAAAGCAGCTGTCAAAGCTAGCGGTGACCAGCAGGGCAAGAAAAGACAAGGCGTCTCATAAATGCACCTAAGCATGCTCACATGCAGCCGGTCCCTAGCTAGGTGTTATCGTTAGATACTGGCCATGCAATCCCAAGCACGCAGCCTACGTGCTCTAGACAGACACCTGTACCTACCAGTACCCTCTGTACCTACCAAACTCCAAAAGGACTTCTTCTTGGGCAAGTCGGTGCTTAGATTTCCTAGGTATACTTTGTGGTGCAAAATACATTTCTTGAAGAGGGACAGAAGAGAGGAAGACAGTGAAGCGCCAAACTACCAACTGTTTAATGACAGCCTGAAAAAACGTCTATAAGAAAAGAAAAGAAAACTTCCGCTCATGCGCAGGAAGGCAAGGTGTAAGTCTGACAAGGCGCACCTTCCTGCGCACTGTAAAGCCTGTCGTCGTACGCCATGCTTTGAGCAAGTATTGATTCTTGGCAAAAGTAGGGACCAAACTGCAAGGGAGTTGTTGGAAGCATTTTATATTAAAAAGAAAGGGTCTGACTATGTCAGCGATACATCTATCATATTATATTCCGCAGGAATGTGCTTTATCCAAAGTATGTTATCATGATCATGTTGTTCTGTCACACGTTGCCTCCCTGTGCATGAGCTGAAGTTGTCTCTTCTTTTCTTCTATACGTTTTTTCAAGCTGTCATTAAACAGTTGGTAGTTTGGCGCTTCACTGTCTTCCTTTCTTCTGTCCCTTTCAAGAAATGTATTTTGCACCACAAAGTATGTACCTAGGAAAACTACCAAACTCCCATGCTCCTGCTTCCTGTTTCTTCAATTCTCCTGTGCAACTCCCAAACAATGAAGTTTGAAAGGTCAACCTGGATTCTCTATTTTGGGGCATTACCAAGTGTCAGTCTCTCTTCTCCCACTCTCCATTTCGGAACACCACAAGAAGACTAAGGAGAAAGACTAAAACAGTTTTGAAAGGTATACTGCACTTCCAAAGCTATATTCCCTCAGCAAGAAAAGCTTAACCATGAGCGAGCAAAACCTTAAGGCAGCACACTGAATTGGATTGGTGAATAAATTTTCAGAACTTGAAGGTAACAGCAATAAAAACAGGAACAAAACAAGAGTATTTATCCACTTTCATCTTTGTTCTGCTTTTAGCTCTGTTAACTTCGATTCCCTCTAAATTTTCTGCCTAAACCATGGCACTTATGACATAATTCCTGTGACATTGGTTCTATGGCACATTTTCACATACTTGAGACTTTTGCAAGTATGAAAGGCCAGCAAGAATTGCTGGAGTGAGTTTTTATATTTCATTTAGAACATAAAGTCATTATATTATATTTTTTAACAATACACAACAGCTAAACTTCTAGCAGACATTGCCAAAACTTGATGTCACGAAAACACTGCCGAGTCACAGGAGCCTGTTTCAAGTTCGCATTGCCACCAATCTTCCTTATGTCCTTTTCAGTCTAACAAGTTCCTGGTGACAGTAAGCCCCATTTGCAATTCCAGATGTGTATTCTACCAACTTAGCTTAACCTTATGTGTCATTGTCTTTTTTTATGTCCCCTATTATTTGTTAATTTACAGTAGATCCTTGTTGATACATTCCCGTTTCGTATGTTTTCCTGGTGCCAACGTTCGCAATCCAGAACACAAGAAATGACCCAATCAAGTTACGCCCATTTTTCACCAGCTCATACATTCCCGGAAAACCAGATTTTTCGGCACCAACGTTCAGTATGTCACCAAACTGCGATTGTATATGTTTTACGGCACCTAGGTCCCATATAAACACGAAAATGCACGAGGCATACACACTTGAGAATACAAATATAGCTGTCCACCATGGCAGCTTCACCACAATACTCATCCGCCCGTCTCAGGCGAAATCGCCGGCATGCACTCAGTTTCTTATTTCGGTACCAGCAAATCTTCTCTGGGATGGTCGTATGCGACATTCGCAGCTATCACAGCCAATCCTATTGCGAAAAGTATCTTCGCCTATCTGTTTAACAGTGCATGGTGCCATCGGAAGCATAGCGTACGCAGACTGCGATCGTATACGTCTTCCGGCTGCTAGACCTCATGTGAACGAGAAAAGGTGCGAGGCACCTGCGATCAAGAACAGTATATCTCAATAGTCTGTCTCACATGAAAATGAAAGCGCGCACAGTTTCTTATTCTGGTACCAGCAAATCTCTGCCCAGGTTGTTGCACACTGCATTCACAGCTATCGGTGCAAAACCTACAGCGATAAGCATCTTCACCTGTCTGTTTACAGTGCATGGTGTGTAGTACCATTGGTAGCGTACTTCAAGCTTTTAGTAGGCGATAATCCAAACGTGCCGCTGTTCCCTCTGTAGGCAGCGTGATGTGGGCATCACGTTTCGCTTTGGCAGCATCCAGAGTCGCCCAACAGCTCAACTTTGCTTACTTTCCCATTGTGCAATAGGAAAACAACGAAACGCATCTCGTGCCGCTGAATCACCACCAGCCTGACGCGAGTCTCGTGCCGCAACGATCTGCGCGATGCTTTGCGGTAATTAGATCTCAACAATAGTTCAGTCTGTAAAATTTTAGTTACTTCAGATCGAACATTTTCCCGGTTAGTACCTTTCTGTTGTGCTTTTTCCAATACGTTTGAACGAGGTTCTACTGTATTTGTACATACATACTGTCAATCACAATACTCATTGTAACAGGAATGGTGAAAAGTGAATATACTGTACACAATATATATGGCAGCGTATATTAAAACAAATGCAGTTTTCAGGTTGGCATGAACAAAAAAATTTTGGCTATCACTCAAGTTCGCTTAGCGATAGTGCAAAACAAAATGCAGCATGGATTACCATTCTTGGAGCACTCGGATTATGGTGCTGACGTCCTCTGGACGGATGTCCCTGCCAATGGTGTAGTCCACTTCCAGCTGATTGTTCTTCTGGTCCAATTTCCCTCGCACCACGTCCGCGTAAATCACATCGATGATCAGATCTTCCAACTCCCGCAAGTTTTTCATGTCAAGTTCTTTTAGCAACGTGGAGTATGGGATACACTGGATGGGAGAAACAGGGTATAGCAGCATTTTTTAAACAACATCTTGGGAAGCATGCAGCGGTAGCACTCCTCACCAGCTACAGCCGAGATCTTCGAATAAATAGAGAAGGAATCATGAGATGGTGATATGACAGCAAGTTTGCTTTGCAAATTAATACACCCGTATAACATGTAAAGAGAAACTTTAGGCTACATTATGGGATTTGGTTTCTGGTGTTTAACACACAAGCCATGAGAGACACTATAGTAAAGGGCTTTGGATTGGCTTCATACATGAACATTGTTGCATTCCATCAGTGTTGGAATATGGACGCCCCGGGTGGGAATCAAACACGTCAGCCTCCTGCTCAGCAACCATATCCATAGCCACTGAGAAACAGCGGTGGATAAAATAAACTTTAAGAAATTCACTTGTAAAGTGAACATCCGAGCAATTCACTCAATATACTATAAGACTGTTCACGCACTAAACTGTTTACCCAATTCACAAGCATCCTTCTAAGCAGTGCTGCATGCTTTTCTCACTAACAGTGGCTCTTGTGTTTTTTTCAAATAAACACAGTAAGAACTGCACGTGACAGCACTTGGTTGTTGAATGAATTATTTCATCACTACAGCCACGTCTTCAACCTTTCAAATGATAGATGCCGGCAGTTCTGCACAAACCTGCAGACTTAAGATATTTAACTACACTGCCATCAGCTTGTTAAATCATTCCATAGGAAGGCTGACAACAATTATGAACAAAATTTATTCACTATGTGGGTGTACCTAGGCGAAAGGGGCCACAGAAATAGTACAGCAGTGATGTAATGGTTCTAATCAGCTTGAAATATTGCTCCTATAAAGAAATCGCTCGCTGCATTCAGACCGCTTTAAAGGATGACCGGATTATATGCATGAAGTAATACACCTGGTGGAATTTCATTTTGTATCACTATAATTTTTGCTGAATGTCAAAACACTGAAGATGTGAGAAAAGTAAAAGTGCATCACACAGTTTTAGTCCTATAACTATCTTAAGTACTGGACAGATATTAAATGAAAGCACTTCCATGTGTCACTTAAGAGGCTTAGGGTGATAAGTAAACTCCCATTAGCTCACCAAACTTAGCTTTTCTTAGCTCCCTCTTCGCTCTTTTGTGCCTGAGCAAACAACTGAATGAACACGAATGCTCAGCAAACATTTCTTAAGGTTGGACTGACCTTCCCCTCTTTTCCAAAAACGTAGCCCTTACGTGATGCATGATAGTGAAAAGATAAAAAATGTGCACTACCTTTGTTTTTGTTGCTAAAGACACTATTGTGAGGTGCCTTAATTTTGTAATCATGGCTGGTGTTAATGGTGGAAATTGAGATTTGTTCTCTGAAACGGAAAAAAAAAAGTTATTGCACAAGGGTCACAAGAAATGACAACACAAGTACAGTAATCAAGGGGGAGAAAAAAAGGGGGGACTACATTGGGAACAAAGCTGGCATTAAACCTTGCTGGGCAAGTACAATAACGTTTTAGTAAAGTTACACTCTCGAATTCTATGAACAAACAAAACGACCACAGCGAAGTACACAATGGCTAATCAAGCTATCAACAATGAGACAGAAAAAGACAAAAAGGTTTGTAGTTATTTCGCACTAATCTATGTGTCAATGTTTACAGGTTTAAGAAAACAGCATAAGAATGGAGAAACCTAACCAGCTAAACTTCATTAATAAGCACAGAGACGTAATTTTGACAATAGATGGATTAGAACTAGCAGCCTGACTCCATGCTAATAGCAACAACAAGAACTACGATGACCACAATCACTATATTTCAATTCACAATTTGTCATTTACACCCTAAAACAATGTTGGTTTATCACAAATATGAACTCTAACTTTGGCCCTATAGTGATGCCACAACTATGAAGTTGTGTTGCCAGATAGTACAGGATTGAAAGCCGAAATATTGCTACGAAACAGCCACCACAGTGTGGCTGCACTGACGAAGAGGAAGACGACGTGGACCCGCTTGATATAGCGTCGCCATAGTGGCCTTCCGTTAACTTCCTCTGAATAAATGTATACAGTTAAACCTGGATGTAACGAACCTATATGTAACGAATTCCTGGATTTAACGAAGTTTTTGAATTCCCCAACGCTGCCCCCATTGAAGCCCATGTATTTTCGACCTTAATGTAACGAACGCGTTGCGGCGGTTAGCCTTGATGTAACGAACTCCCAAAGCTGATCAGTCATTACTTTTAGCACTTTTAAGGAAAATTCGGCCGAAGAAATGCTCTAGATTATTGAATATTAATGCTATAAGGAGCCAGCAGCTACGCGAACGCCAGGGATTGCCGCGACCGAGCAAAGTTAGCGATGATGATGATGATGGCGGCAACTAGCGCCGCTCCGTGCCTAACGTAGCAGTCTTTTCAGGCTTTGCTTGTCTAGCGTGGCACCAGGTGGCATTGGTATCGGCAGCTGATTTCTCTTGCAGAATTATTTTGTTTCGTATGGATTTGAGGACAAGCATTCTTATTTTGTGATTTTCATTTGTTTCAACGGCTTAGACACACTTATGTGTAAGAATTCACTTGAAAAGCAACGCTGATAGCCGGTTCTTTCATTGCCAAGGCGCCGGAAGGGAGAGGGGGAGGGACGATGACGAACGATATCCGTCACTTTTTTTTCTTTCTCTATGGATGCGTTGCATTCGCCATCTTGAGTGTTGTCCTGCGTTCTGCACGTGTGCGTGTGTCAACTGTGCTCTGGTACTGGTTTGTCCGACTTGTTTTGGAGGTGCTAGGCCTGCCTGTCGGCGTGTAGTCGTGCGTCTCCGCTTCTAACTGCGTCGTCGGTTGGTCATGATGAGTTCTACTGCCAGAAAACGAAAAGTTCTGTCTTTTGAAGACAAACTCGCAATTTTAAATGCAGTCTCCGCGGGCAAGAAGAAGGACGTTGCCACCCGTTTCAGCATTCCAGCGAGCACACTATCAACGATTTTGAGTGCGGAACACAGCATCAGAAACGCAGTGGAGTCGGGAACAAGCTCGAAGAAAAAAAGACTGAAGCTGTCCACATACACTGATGTGGACAAGGCAGTGTTCACGTGGTTTTTGGACACGCGAGCCAGAAATGTACCCATAAGTGGCGCGATCTTGCAACAGAAGGCAAAGGATTTTGTGTGTATCTTGGATCATGACGATTTCAAGGCAAGCAACGGGTGGCTGCAGGGATTTAAGAGCCGGCACGGTGTCGTCGGAAGAGTAATCAGCGGCGAATCTGCCTCCGCAGACAGCGATGCTGCTGCTTCGTGGGTGGCTGACAAGCTGCCTGGAATCCTGAGTCGCTTCGAGGCGGCTGATGTCTACAATGCCGACGAGACAGCTCTATTTTATCAAATGCTTCCGGGCCGCACGCTAGCGTTAAAAGGCGATGACTGCCGCGGTGGAAAGCAGAGCAAGCTCCGCATAACGATTCTGCTGTGTGCCAACCTCGACGGCACCGACAAGCGAGTCCCGCTAGTTGTCGGCAAAAGTGCCCGTCCCAGGTGTTTTAAGGGAACGAAGCGTATGCCCGTGAAGTATGTGGCGAATTCCAAAGCGTGGATGACTCGGCCAATATTTTCTGAGTGGTTAAAGGAATTTAACCAGGACGTCAAGCGGCAAGGCCGTCAAGTTTGCCTACTGCTGGACAATTGCTCGGCGCACCACGTCGAGGGCCTGCAGCTGTCGAACATCGAACTTCATTACTTCCCGGCCAACTGCACGTCCCTAATACAACCCCTGGACAAAGGGGTCATTAACAGTTTTAAATGCTGTTACCGGCGCCGACTAATCCTGAAAATACTTCTCGACATCCGTCTGGAACGGGAGATGAAGATCGACATTTATCAAGCAGTCGAGATGCTTGCTGCCTCCTGGCAAGAGGTCAGGGCAGAAGTTATCGCGAATTGCTTTTTAAAGGCCGGAATAGCCAAAAACGCACGGGCTGGTGCCGACGAGGAGGAGGAAGACCTTTCTACTCCGTCCAATGTGGCCGAAGCGTGGAACGAGCTATGTACTAACGGTGGTGTACCCGACGACGTTGAACTGACTGACTTTTTGTTTGCCGACAACGCCGCCGTGACTACAGAAGAAATGTCTGATGCAGCAGTAGCTGAAAGCGTGCAAAATCCGGATGGCGGTGATGATGGTGCTTGTGAGGCAGATCCGTGTGACGTGCCTACTGCAAAGGAGGTGATGAACGCAATGGACGTTATGCGCCGTTTCATCGGCTCGCTCGACAATGAAGGAGCTCTACACGATTTAGCCTCTTTGGAGCGGCGTGTTGTGCCTACACTCGTGCCGAAGAAGCAAGCGGAAATTACGCAGTTTTTTAGTGTAAAATAAATGATTGAAGGGTGAGTTCACCTTCACGGATATATTGAGCTATTTGGTTTCGTTTCTGCATCATTCGTACGAGCCTTCACGCGAAACCTGCATGTAACGAAAACCTGCATGTAACGAAAAATTGCGAGCTTTTGTCAACTTCGTTATATCCAGGTTTAACTGTATAGCATTAGGCTACAGCTACACGCAACATTATTTTGGTGGAGGTGGACGTTCCCCGTACCCGTCATGAAGCTTCGCAGCGGTCGCAACGGCGACACTGCAACTTCGGCTCCGGCTGGCGGCACTTCATCTACGCCACCGTCTCCGCCTGCAGCCCCGACGTACGTCGCCGTCTCCCCCCCTCGGGATCCTGGTGTTTTCAACGGAGTCGGCAGTCCTGATGTTGACGACTGGCTCCGCTTATACGAACGTGTCAGCACCAGTCACAGGTGGGATCCAACTATTATGCTTGCGAACGTTCTTTTCTACCTCGACGCAGTTCCACTTGCATGGTTCCAGACTCACGAAGAGGAGATCTCGAGCTGGGATCTCTTCAAAGAGAAGCTCCGCGACCTCTTTGGCAATCCGTTCGGTCGCCAAGTCACTGCCAAAAAAGACGTCGACCGAATCCTACGTGTCGTACATTCTCGACGTCTTGGCCCTTTGTGCCAAGACTGACCCGACCATGTCTGAGGACGATAAGGTTAATCACGTCCTCAAAGGCACTGCTGACGACGCCTTCAATTTACTGGTGTTTACAAACGTCACCAGTATCGATGCGATCCTCAAGGAGTGCCGCCGTCTCGAGCATGCTAAAAGCCGCCGGGTATCCCAGCACATCACGCGACTTCCCAACACAGCTGCTACATCATCCTGTGACGACCTCTTCCACCAGCCGTCACGATGTGATAACTTGACCCGCATCATTCGTCGTGAGGTCGAAGCGGCACAACCGGCGGCCCCTTCATTCACGTCACCTGATCATTCTCCGGTGACAATCTCCTTGATCCAGGCCGTCGTCCGTCAAGAGTTGTCCAACGTCGGCCTGCAATCCATTCGTTCCATACGCTCGGAACCTCTTTCTCCACGCATGTCCCCACCACGTTCTTCTTACTCCTCTTACGGCCAGCACAACCCCTCCGAATGGCGAACTGTGGATGACCAGCCGATCTGTTTTAATTGCCGACGCATTGGACATGTCGCTCGCCACTGCCGCAGCCGCTGGACTTCTCCGATACGCTATTCTCCTGATTACCACCCTCGCCCCTCTAGCA
This sequence comes from Dermacentor andersoni, assembly GCF_023375885.2. NCBI lineage: Eukaryota > Metazoa > Arthropoda > Arachnida > Ixodida > Ixodidae > Dermacentor > Dermacentor andersoni. Next base: position 64,580,255 of record NC_092816.1, on the reverse strand, counting down.
CGTCCTTTTCTTTCGCTCCTTCTATGCCCGCTCCATCATTTGACCCAGCGACACCTTTGACACGACCCCGCTACTCCCGCTCGCCTTCTCCCTCCCGTCGTCAATCTTGTTCGCCCCCGTCACGCCGTGCTCCTTCTCCGACCTACTCGCCGCACCCTCAACCGGAAAACTAGTCAGTGCAGCTTCTGGAGGTGAAGCTGCAAAGACGACATTGGCTGAAAATCCTCGCTTCACCTTACCGACGAACAAGAATCTTTTGGACGTTCTCGTCGACAATGTTCCTGTGTGCGCGTTGATTGACACCGGGGCGCATATGTCCATTATGAGTGCTGCTCTTCGCCATCGGCTCAAGAAAGTTCTGACGCCTGCCCCGAACCGATTCGTACAAGTCGCCGACGGAGGGACTGTCGCTATTGTTGGCATGTGCTCTGCGCGACTCACCATTGCTGAAAGACACACCGTCGTTCTCTTCACCGTCATCGAGCATTGCCCTCACGAACTCATTCTCGGTCTGGATTTCCTCGCCAATCATTCTGCCCTCATTGACTGTTCGGCCGGCTCACTTCGCCTTGACTTGCCTCTCCTTGCCGACCCTGTGGACCCGCCTCCAAGCCGTTTGAGCTGCATGGATTTTATTCGCCTACCGCCTCACTCTGTGACGCACGTCAACTTGTTGTCCTCACCAGCTGTACCTGACGGTAACTACGTGGTCGCACCAATTCCGGCAGTTATACTTACACATGGTGTTACCGTGCCGCACACTGTGCTGACAATTACTGGCAACCGCACCTGCCTTCCCCTTGTCAATTTCGCGCTAACCGCGCAAGTTCTGCCTCAGGGGATTTCATTGGCTATAATTATCGCTTTGCAGGATGATGAAATTGAGCCATTCACAGTGGAAGATCGTCACAGCTCAGTACTCAGCTCAGAGCGTCACCGCACGGTACTGACGTCGAGATTGAGAAGATGGTTTCCTCTGACCTTACACCCGCTCAAGCTGAAGCTCTTTGCCGCGTTCTTGAAGGCTATTGCGACATTTTTTACTTTGACCATCGACCCTTAGGTCAAACGTCCGTCGTGACCCATCGCATAAACACTGGCGATGCCAACCCTATTCACCGCCGTCCATATAGTGTTTCTGCGTCCGAACGAGCTGTTATCCAACAGGAAGTCAAAAATATGCTTGTAAAGGACATTATCGAGCCTTCCTGTAGTCCCTGGGCTTCTCCCGCCGTACTTGTCAAAAAGAAGGATGGAACGTGGCGTTTTTGTGTAGATTATGGCCACCTCAATAAAATCACAAAAAAGGACGTGTACCCTTTGCCACGTATTGATGACACTCTAGACTGCCTGTACGGTGCCACCTATTTTTCTTCTATCGACTTACGGTCCGGCTACTGGCAGATATCCGTCGACGACATGGAGCGAGAGAAGACTGCATTTGTTACCCCTGACGGCCTTTATCAGTTCAAGGTGATGCCTTTCGGTCTCTGTAACGCGCCCGCCACCTTCGAACGAATGATGGACTCTTTGCTTCAGGGGTTCAAGTGGTCCACCTGTTTGTGCTATCTGGACGACGTCATCGTTTATTCGCCCACTTTTGACACGCATCTAGACCGTCTTTCAGCGATTCTTGACGTGTTCCGCCGCGCCGGTCTCCAGCTGAACTCGTCAAAGTGTCATTTCGCTCGCCACCAAATCACCGTCCTTGGACACCTTGTGGACGCCCGAGGCGTGAGACCTGATCCGGACAAAATTCGCGCCGTTACGAACTTTCCTGTTCCGAAGCCTACCAAGGACGTTCACAGTTTCGTAGGGCTGTGCTCTTATTTCCGACGCTTTGTGAAGGATTTTGCGACCATCGCACGCCCCCTTACCGACCTCTTGAAGAAAGACACCCAATTTTCTTGGGGACCTGACCATGCCACATCTTTTTTGCAGCTCACTACTCTCCTTACCACGCCTCCAATTTTGGCCCACTTTGACCCATCTGCCTCAACGGATGTTCGAACTGATGCCAGTGGTCACGGCATAGGAGCAGTGTTAGCACAACGCCAGCGTGGACATGATCGTGTTATAGCCTATGCCAGCCGACTTCTATCCCCCGCCGAGCACAATTATTCAATCACAGAGCGCGAGTGCCTCGCTCTTGTGTGGGCTGTTGCGAAGTTCCGTCCATACTTGTACGGACGCCCCTTCTGTGTCATCACTGATCATCACGCGCTCTGCTGGCTATCCTCGCTTAAGGACCCCACGGGACGACTCGCTCGCTGGGCATTGCGCCTGCAAGAATATACCTTCTCCGTGGTATATAAGACGGGACGCTTGCACCAGGATGCCGATTGTTTGTCCCGCTGCCCCATCGATGAACCGGCTGATGCGGACGCCATCGCTTGCGTTTTCTCTGTGTCCCAGTTGCTTGAAATCGGCAACGAGCAACACCGCGACCCCTCAATACGAGCCTTCATCGACCATCTGGAGTCAACGCCTGGCGACGCCTCTCTCCGGATGTTTCTCCTTAAGGAGGGGACATTATACCGCCGCAATCTTGACCCGCACGGCCTTGACCTTCTGCTCGTAATTCCATCGCACCTGCGTTCGACTGTCCTCCAACAACTTCACGACGCTCCCTTGGCTGGACACTTGGGCGTCTCGCGCACATACGACCGTGTACGACGTCGATTCTTTTGGCCGGGTCTCGCCCGCTCCGTGCGGCGCTACGTTGCCGCTTGTGAGCCTTGTCAGTGCCGGAAGAAGCCCTCCACACCTCCACCTGGATGTCTCCAGCCCATCGACATCCCACCGGAACCCTTTTTCCGTGTTGGTCTAGACCTGCTTGAACCGTTTCCTCTCTCGGGCTCCGGAAATAAATGGGTCGCCATCGCTACTGATTATGCTACGCGGTACGCAATCACCAGAGCCCTTCCGACAAGTTGTGCTACTGACGTTGCTGACTTCCTACTCTATGACATCATTTTAGTGCACGGTGCTCCGCTCCAATTAATCACTGACCGTGGCCGCAGCTTTCTGTCAGCAGTCGTCGAGGACATCCTCCGCTCCTGCTCCACAAAGCACAAGTTCAGCACGTCCTACCACCCACAGACCAACGGCCTCACGGAGCGCCTCAACCGGACCATCACCGACATGCTTTCGAAGTACGTTGCGACCGACCACCACAACTGGGATCTTCACTTACCATATGTGACGTTCGCGTACAATTCATCGCGTCACGACACCGCCGGCTATTCACCATTCTATCTCCTATATGGCCGAGAACCCGCGTTGCCCTTAGACACTTTGTTGCCCTCGGCCACACGTTCAGCCACTGAATACGCCCGCGACGCGATCGCACACGCCGACCACGCGCGCCAGCTCGCCAGCACCCGTCTCGAGGCCTCACAGGAGCACCAGAGACGCCTCTATGATTGCCACCATCACGACGTGCACTTTACTCCGGGTTCTCTGGTGCTTCTCTGGTCAACAATTTGACGGGTGGGCCTTTCTGAAAAGCTGCTGTCGCGCTACACTGGCCCATACCGTGTGGTGCTACAAGTGACCGATGTCACGTATGAAGTCGTCCCCGCCGACCCCTCAGCGTCATCGTCGGCTACAAGTGACATTGTTCACGTGGCAAGACCAAAGCCATACCATACACCTTTCACCGCGGATGTGTAGATTAAGCACCGGGACGGTGCTTCTACTGCCGGGGCTGATGCTACGAAACAGCCACCACAGTGTGGCTGCACTGACGAAGAGGAAGACGACGTGGACCCGCTTGATATAGCGTCGCCATAGTGGCCTTCCGTTAGCTTCCTCTGAATAAATGTATATAGCATTAGGCTACAGCTACACGTAACAATATTTTGTGTGCGAATAAAATCAGCAAACAAAAAACTGAACAAATGGAAAAAGTAATGGCTGCTACTCACCATGGTATGTTGCATAGGTCCCAAATGCAAACAAGTTGAGAAGGTTTAGGTAGCTGCTGTGGGGACCATTTGCCAGCTAGAAAGGAAAACAAAAGAGGAAAGCTCAACGGAAAGCTCAACTATCCACATGGAAAGACTAGCAGTTGCTGTAAATGCAAACTATATTGTGTTTACTACCAATCGATGTTGAATTTTATTGTTGTGCTATCCTATGGCTGATTGTCGTTTGCATCGTTAAATACCATGAATTCTAGCATGCAGTTGACGCAAAAGTTGGCAATGACAAAGTGGCTCACCAGTGACATTGTTTTATGTGCTATGACAAGCATTACACTGTGCACATACCATTTGTTTAGCATTTGCCAGTGTTAAGACTAGAAAGGGCACATCTGTAACTCAATAAAGAGCTCGTAGACTTCTTTATTTCATGATTCAACTTCCTTGCAATGCACCTTTTCTTTCAAAATGATAAACTACAAACTAAGTGCAATGCAGAAATTGCCCACAGAATCAACATATACTGCCTGTCAGCTCCACATGCACCTGGTGTGTGCTGGCTTTTGAACTTCAGAGATTGCAGATGCCTAGTTGCCAATGTGAAGAAAGAGCTCTGGTGCACAGGCACCAATAGTCCGGAATAAATCCCATAAATTATGTATACATCATAATGTGCAAGCAGAGAGCAGCACTTCTCATGTTGGAACAAAAGAAGCACAAGAAACCGTTTCTAGCAGCGATGTGGCACATGAAAGCTGGAGTAAAACACAGCCTCCCGTGATCTAAAGGCTGCTGCTTGGAATGAGGCTTCTAGTCGGCTGCTTGGCAAGTGTTCTTTTTTGCAGGCTAGACTATGCAAACCCTCTTTCTACTTTGTTTGCTGATATTTGCTGACTAAGCATTGAAGGTGGCATGGCAGTGTACAACGGTAATGAATTGAAGTGAAATGAGCTGGTGGAGCAAAAAGTCAGAACTCGAAACATTTGCAGCATCTATACTGGAAGAGTTAGCTTTACAGTTCGGGCATGCCTTCTAAAGCACTATGATGACAGCATGGCGACAGGAACTGCACACACAAACCAGCTACAGCTGAAGGAAAAGTATCTATAGCACATTTCAAATTCTTCTGCTCAGAGACTCTCATTTTCTCCCAATAAATTTTAGACATTATTCCATCAATCTCCGTAAAAGCTTTAATCATTAATACAGCACAGTGCATACAGAGCCTTTAAAAAAAAGGTAAACTCGGGGGTTTTATGTGCCAAAACCACAATATGATGAGGCCCGCCATAGCGGCAGACTTCGGGTTAATTTTGACCATCTGGGCTTCTTTAACGTGCACCCAATGCAAGGTACACGGATGTTTTTGCATTTCGCCCCCATAGAAATGCGGCCGCTGTGAACACGATTCCATTCTGCCACCTCGGGCTAAAAACACCAAAGCCACTAAGCCACCACAGCGGGTTACAGAGCTTCTTAACGAGAGCTCCCTGCGCATCGCCGTAATGCCCTCTGGGATGTTGTGAGCACCCACTCAAATGCACTGAAGGACTCGCAGCATATGCAATTTGCACTCTTGTGCAATAGCCCAGAGAGTACATGCTATTTCCCCCACTAAAATGATTATACAAGTGATAAGAAAAAGTGGCATGGCCTTCTTGTAGCCTTAAAAAAAAAATAACTATTATATTTTTACTAGCATGGTTGAACAGATGTAAATTCGTTGAGCTGTAGCTCAGTGACAATGTGATTCGGTTTACAGCTTACCTCCTGAATGTTTGGCATGTCGAGTAATTCTCCAAAGACATGAACGCCAGGGGCTTCTGTGACCTGCTTGATGAGTTCGGCGGCTGCGGCGCCTTTCGCTGTCTTGGCCAAGAGAAGGTACTGTTCCAGCTGAGATGACTGCATCACGGTGGTGGTGGCGGCGGCGGCGGTTTTGTTCTCACCCATGGCTGCCAAACCACACTATTCTGCACAATCCAGTAAACGGACGAGACGCTCAGAACACAACCTGCACTAGACTCATCACTCGACCGAGCTCAGCAGCAGGTTCTTCTAAATTCCCAGTCGCACGTTTCCTCACGAAACCATAATGGGAAAATAGCAAGAGCTCCCGCGCTGAGCAGGTTGGGCAGTAGTACAGCAATAAAAGCTAGGGCAAGGCGTTTGTCTACGCACTGTCAGTCGCCTGCTACACAGGTCACCGGCCGTATTTCGAGACATAGGCAGCAATCAGTAGCCTCCTTCTGTGAAGCTCACGAGTTTGCGCAACACATACACGGAAAACCACTAATCCCGCTATGTGAAACGCGTTGTGTTTCTGCCAAGCCCGAACTGTCAGACGACTGGACGTAGTCAAAACAATGAAATGTACTAAGCTGATTGAACTAGAGTCTAACCTAAACGTGTCAACAGAATACAACTTAAGTGACCGTAACGTTTACGATTTATGTAACACAATTTTGCTAATGACAGTGGTGCAGCAGTAAGTTAAAATCGTAATCTCGTAAGTGCATGCCACAAGCTGCCTCGACAATACTTCAAGATCACGTCCTCGTGAAAGATATTGAATCAAAAAGCATCCTACACAGCACCATGCTGGTCTAAGACAGGTTAAATGCTCTTTTAGCAATCAACACAAGCTATCGAACAGAAAATATTAGTTTAATAACGGCAACTTGGCGACTCTAAGGCGAGTACTCGCCAAAGCAAGAACACGCATTCACACGGTTGAAACGATTGCAGCACACAACGTAGAAAAGTGTTTGTGAACAGAACACATACTTACGATAAATATGGTTATATAAGAAAAGCTAGCGCTGCAAAAGACAGCTTTAAAAGGGTGCTACACAATCTTCAACTATATAGACAGCTTCTAGTCTATTCAACCCAGATATAAAGTACAAACGGAATCAGCCAGCAAGAGGGAATTGTATAGTTTCGTACTCAATATATAAAACATTCTGAGAAGATAACATATTTACAATTTGTTTTATCCTAAGTATTGTTCTAGTAAAAATTAAGTAACGGTGTTAGGTATTTGTAAGTGAAGATAAGAGCGCATTCAAGCGCAGTGCTGCTACGGCACTACGTCAATATTCCTGAAAGCGTTCTCGTCGTTTCCTTCCGTAGCTATGGAAACGCGGAATGGCAGCATCAGCTTCTGTCGGGCGATCTTCGCCACTAAGATAATGTTAAATTAACAGCATCATGTGAGCAGAGCTTGTCGAAAATTGTCGCAGCAATTTGCGTCATGTGTCATTACCTGCTAGTTCACGCGATGCGGTTGACAAGGATAGTCGTTTGACAGTAATATGAATCTGAGGACCAAGCGCAGGATAACTCTCTGTACAGCGTGTTGCTTTTTTGTCATCACCGGAATAGAATACGGTGAGTCGCGTAGGCATACGGGCAGTGTGTCACGCTTCTTTTCTTTTTCGCAACTTTTGTCACAGCGTCATTTCTCTTGTTCTTTCGCAGCTGTGATATTGCCGTCGGTATGGATGTATCTCAAGAACTGCCTCGAGTCGCCCGATTATGCGATCGCCGTGGTGATCTCGGCGTGCTGCCTGACAGGGCTGTTCGTGAGCCCGTTCGTGGGTGTGTGGGCAGATGGGACGCGCAACGTACGTTCAGTTTTACTGGTTGTCAATGTGGGACAGTTCGCGGGCAGCCTGCTGTACTTCGTTGGCATATCTCCTTGGCTTCTCTTGGTTGCCCGGCTGCTATCAGGTAAGGAAGCGCGGACGGTTGTCGATGCTCGCGTGCGAGCGCGTCGGTTCACCGAGGAGTGTAAACAAACCGACACCGCAAATCCTGCGGGTGTCATAACGCCTGAGTGAATCATACGCTGACAAGAAGGAGCGCAACGAAAAACTTTTTTGTTGCGATGCACAACCCACGCGCCCCTTCGCGTTTGACCGCTGCACCGCGTGACGTCACTGAAACACCAAGGCAGCGCGTGTCTTTATTTAGAAACGCCGCGCGAAGCTGCTTTGCGGAAGCTATCGCTAAGGTGCTCGATTTAAAACGGTTTTGTCGATATTTTGTTTGTCTTGTCGATGTGATTTCCTCGTAGGTCGGTGCGCGCAGGCTCCTTGAAATTGTTACCGAAAGTGTTCAGGAGTTAAAAATTGCGTGCAGTTTTTTTGGTAGGACAATTATTGACTGCTGTGGTGCTGGAGTTCGTCTTCCGCTCGTTTCGATTGTTTTGTTCATACGTGCATTTTATCTAAATACCGGCTCTACGCAAGTGCGCTCCATTGTTTGCCTTTGCAGACACCGTGGAATAGGACGACGTTTCTTCTTTTAATTATGTTTTCTTTTTGTATTTGTGTGTGTCATAAACCTGACTGTCGTGTTTTTGTTATTTAGAGGAGGCTTCTTTTGCTTTAATTGAGGAGTCTCAACGCAGGACCACTTAACTGAGAAGCCTGCATAGTAGTAGATCTGCCACATCGCATCTCCTGCGCTGTAATACGAATCGTTTCTGGCGTTTTGCAAATTGGCACAAGAAAGCCTATACGTAGCTAGACCTGCTCAAACCTTTCAGCGTTATTTGTTATATTTAAAATACTGATCTGAACCTTAAAGAGAGAGAAATAAGAGCAAGGTCCTAAAGTTCTATTGTAGCTCTGGATGGGTCCCTGATATATGTTGTATGGCCCATAGTAGTTTAGTGACCCAAGTTATTCTTCAGCTGAGCACCAGAGTGGCAGGTTTGAAAGCCGACTGTGGAAGGAAAGTATTGTGCCTTGTTTCAGTGCTTGTGAAGTGTAAACAATAAATTGCAAGGCTTCTTTTCTCTCGCATAGGAGAAGACAGTGAGGACACGTATCTGCAACCACACTGCCGTTGATTTGTCAGGAGTGGTTATTAACGCACATGCTTTCTTTTCCGAGACACACTACTCTTGTCTCATATTCAGTGCCCTGTGCTATATTACTGTTTGACAGTTGTATGTCCGACGCTGGCACACATAAATATCTTTTTTGCTGACTCTTCAAACTGCTGTTCTTGCACTTATTAACATGGTTATGTGTTAATCGTTGATGTATATCCCATGCTTTACTTGGCTTTCTCTTGCTACTTTTATTTTTCATATTTATGGAATTATTGCGGCTACAGGTGTTTTTCATCTTTCTTATATTAGCGCTATGACATTTGCTGTACATTCTTGTTTTTATGCAATGCCTCTGGGTGCCTGTAAGGCATTTTTAAATGAATAAGTAAATAAATAACTTGATGTCTGTCATGCTTTCTTGCACACCTCAAGTGTAACTTATAGCAGCTGCTGTCCCATTTTATGTACGAAGCTTTCATGTAATTTGTGGCTAAAGGGACCTAAGAACCTTCAGTATTGTACTTTTGTGATGACACAATTTGGCATGCAGATTAGTAACACCTCCCAGGCTGCATCTCAGACAAGTGTGTGCTTCACTTGCACACAGTCATCTGAGACGCTTGCCAGGTAGCAGTGGTGAGATTTTAGCTCATGTGTGATCCATTTGATCTTTCATGTACTTTGATTAAGTATAGCTAGAAAAGTACCGTACAGCAGACATGAACATAGACAAATGGCACATACAAACATTGACTATCAACTGAGTGCTCTTCATTTCGATGAAAGAGTATACAAAGGGTTGTGCGCATGCCTGGTGTCAATGCGCTGACAAAATGATTTATCAAAGCATTTATTAAATAGATGAGTAGGCTATTAATTGTGCAGGTTCACCTTTGATGTCCCTGTTGAAGAAGTCATGCATTTGAATAGTTCAGGGCAGACTTATTGGGTGAAAGGCACGTGTATCTTTCATGTGCTCTCTGTCATGTGTACAGACACTGTTTTCTAGCCAGGCATGAACAAGCCCCAAATTGACAGGTTCATTCTAGGAGTGTGCAAAATGTAAATTTTGAGACTGAACCTAATATTTTTGTAATAGTAAATAAAAAGCTGCGATTTTCAAAAACCACTGATATTGAACAGTTTTCACATCCTAGTATTCATAGTGTTGGCAAGTTTCTGTTACACTGCACATTATGAAGCATGGTTTACTAAAAACACAAATGGAGAATATGAACAAATAAGCATTTTTCTCACCAAATTGGGACTTTTCGGGGGAGTATGTGCATGCGTATTATTAAAACAAACATGTCAAAGGCAATCTTGTTAACCCGTTAGCATCTAAGTATACCTTTCATTCTAACAGAAAAATCTGCGTCACCTGCACTGATGGCAGGGCAAAACATATAACCTTTTATTTAGTCATAATTATTACAAATGATGCGCAAAGGAACAAGGGTGAAGCAAAAAACAAGAACATGTCCTCATTCCCTCTTTATTATTATTATTATTATTATTATTATTATTATTATTATTATTATTATTATTATTATTATTATTATTATTATTTGAATGCAAATTTTCATATAATCTCGGACAGTCATGCTCTGGAGTAGCCACTAATACGCTTACTACCATAAGTAAAGCTAAGAGAGATGTTTGAGTGTGTAAAACGTGCTGAAATAATAAGTGACTAAACAGTGGCACAGTGCCTACTCTTGAGGAAAACAGCGGTTCAGATCATCACTGTTGGATGAGCTAGGAGAATTCAGTAAAAGTTTGCAGTCTTTGCCGGTTCTACATAAGAGAATGATTCCCTCTTAGTTCTGCAGGAAGAGTTCACGGTGGAATCAAAATCAGTTGTGGAACTTGAAGAACCGGTTTCGTTTTTGTCTCAGAAGTGCAGTTCTGTATTGAAACAGCAGCAGGACATCCATGAAAGTCAAACATCTGAGGGTGCTGAACTGGAAGCTCTGAAAGCAAGATGTGGTAATCCAGACAGCAGTAATACAAAAACTAGAAGAAAACCAAAAATGAAATTGAGCAGTACAGCACACAAAAGAATCTTGAGATTCACGGTTTGCCAGAGAAAAGTAATGAAAGCTTAACACAAACAATCATGCAAATGGCAGCAAAACTGGAACTGTCTGGGTTTTCATCCGACAACATTACGGCCACACATCGCTTGAAAGTCAAAATTGGGGGTACACCTGTGGTCCTGGTACCGCTTTACATCTGTAATTTGGAAGGAAAAATGGTTTGAAGCGCATGGAAAGCTGAAGCAACTGCGTGAAGGTGCATAATTTCCAAAGATCAACTTAAATGAAACTAGACCAAAGCTTACCGTTATCTCTTCTGGAAAGCCAGAACGAAGGCAAAGGAGGAGGGTTGTCAGTTTTGTTGGACAAAAGGAGGCAAGATCTTCATAAAAAAAAATGGAACAGTGTCTCTTGCTCGAATTTGTTAACAAGCAGAGCTGGAAAACATTGTTTAGCCAGCATGCCTTTTTCTTTCAGTGAACTACCGGACTTCAATTCATTTAAAACAGAATTTCAATGGAATTCTGATCAAAGTTTCACCATTGTGAGCGTTAATATTCGAAGTCTGCGTAAATAGTAGGAAGAGTTTAAATTTGTGGCTGAGTCTGCAGCTGGCTTCGTAGACATTCTTGTAATAATGGAAATCAATCTCAGGCTTGCCTTGATACTTTCACCTTGCAGGGCTTTTCTGCACATTTTGTTACATGAAGCGGGTGTCGTTGCGGAGGTATTGCTCTCTTCATAAATGACAACTGTGAAGTTTCTTCTGTTGATGCTTCTTTTGTACATGCTGGATCTATGATGATAAAAGTTTGTAAGACGGCATTTTCTGTGCATATCTTATCGATTTATAGATTGCCCTCATGCAGCCTTTCACAGTTTCTTGTAGAGCTTGATGAAACTTTGCGGCTTTGGAGCTCAGTGGACCAATTCTGTTTGATCGGGTACTTTAACCCTGTAATGTCCAAACACAGTTCCACATGAAGGAAAATTGGAACAAATTGTTGACGTTTATTTCTGGCCTTGGAGAGTACATTAGGAAAACGAAATAAACAAGAAATGTTTTTTATTCAGTTACAAATTAATTACTGTGCTAATTAATTATCAAATGGTTTGTTACACTGTCCACTGCTGAAGCTTCACTCCAGCATATTAAAGACGCAATTATAGGCTTGAGGCATGAAACTCAGCGTAGCATATATGATACATTGGGCATTACATCAACATTTTATGTCTGAAAAAGTGTCTATTTAATATTATCATTTCATTTGACTGGGCATCCCTAACCAAAGAAGATTCTTTGGGTAAAGTATATGAAAGATTCTGTATGCAACTGAAAAATTTTGCATTACGTTGCACACAGTTGGTAGCTAAACCAATAATATAAGAATGAACATGGAAATCCTTGCTGCGATTTCGTATCAAGATACCTTGTGGAAACACTGTTAAAGAAATCTGAGAAACCAAGCACTGTGATTAGAATACAAGTCGGCAAAAAATAGAGTTGCTCTTCTGTGTTGTGCCAGACGCCGTTACTTTTTTAATAAGGTCCAGCGATCTTCAAGTAATGTCAGCCAAACTTGGTCTTTGATAAATCATCTCAGAGGGTGAGTTCCAGTAAACAGTCTGTTTTTGATTTTTTTCAGCAACCTCCCACAACAGTGGCTGATGCTTTGAACAGGCACTTTGTTAAAGCATTCCAAAGGGCTGTCTCTCTATCCATAAACACTTGGTCATTAATGCAATCCATATCTGCGTCAGGTTTTCTTTCGACATTGTTGAGGTGCGATCTGGAAGGAATTTTTCTCAGTTGCCGTCCTAGTAAGCGCCCTTGGATATGATGGAATATCATTACACATCATCCAAAGGAATTTCAATGCACTGTTAAATATTGTCCTTCATATACTGGTCCTTTGGAAAGTGGCGAAATTCCGGAATGCCTAAAAACTGCAGTTGTTATGCCACTATACAAGTCGGGGAAGAAAGATCAGATTAAAAACTATTGTCCAATTTCTATCTTACCAGTTATTCCTCAGGTCTTAGAAAAATTTCTTCCACACAATGTCTTCTTTTCTTCACACATTTTCTGTCCTGACTGATCGGCAGTTTGGCTTTGTTTCTGGGCATAGTACTGTTGCATTGCTTGAGGAATTTTCAGATGAACTGTTCTCAGCATTCTGTCAAAATCTTTTCACATGTGCTCTCTTCTTAGATGTAACAAAAGCGTTTAACACCCTGAACCACCAAATCTTGTTAAGTAAACTGTATTTTTGGGATTTCGTGCGCATTTTTACAACATTCTCGAAAATTACTTGAGCAGCCGCTTTCAAGTGGTCTCCACCTACAATAAGGGTGTTTTAAGTTCTAAGTTGTTACTGAATGCTGGTGTTCCTCATGGATCAATTTTATGGCCGTTGCTGTTAAACATCTTCGTTAATGACTTTCCTTTGGCAATTTCCAAATGTTTCGTGTTCCAGTATGCTGATGACACTGTGTTACTGGCAAAACATCTTTATTGCAAAATGTCCACTGAAAGGTTGTAAAATGATGTGTACAATGCAGTGCATTGGTTCACTAGAAATGGAATTATTGTCCATGCCCAAAAAACACACGCTCAAGACTACTGTAATTAACACGCCTCTCTACTTACATACATTGAACTGTGTTTCTTGTAAATGTGGGCCTATTCCATATGTGGATTACATTAACTATCTTGGAATATCTTTCGGTAATAACTTATCTTGGCAACATCACTTATCGCTTATTTGTTCAAGACTGATGTCATTTTCTTGGCTGTTGTTTAATATCAAAAGTTTTGCACCCATGTCTGTGAAAAAAATGATAGTACATGCATTGGGTTACAGTGTGTTGAGATATGGCATTACAGTCTTCAGCCTCTGTTCGGATCGTTGGAGGTGCAGGGTAGACAGGACTATACAAAATATTCTTCAAAATTTTGCCTACAATTCCCCAATAGTAACAGCTGCAAATATCTTCCGTGAACTTGGTCTAGCGAATTTTCAATCCTTGCTCATTGAAACATTTGTCGTAAAACATTATTGGAATTCCGCATTCAAACAAACAAACAAAAATACTGCCACAATGTAACTTCAAAAACATGTCCGTTATGTGGTTCCTCGTTTATCCACAAGACATTTTTAACAAGTTACCAGATGAAATCTTTAACATGACTGAAAAGCACACTGAAAGGAATATTGAAGGAGCTATGGTGACATTAGTTGACTTCCAGAACACTTTGGCATTGTAATATTTACTGCTTCAGTTTCTTTTGTTTAGGTAGAATAACCAAACGTTATATCATTCTTCTTTTCCATTCCTTGTCATTCATTTCTTCTTTGTTCTCTTTGTCTCATCGATGTCTGTATGTCATTCATCATATGTATCATGTTCACATGCACGATTCTACGAGCCAACTGAGGCCTAGACCGGCCTGTTCGTGTTGCTTTGCATTTTTGGGTGCAATCATCATCATCATCATCATCATCATCATCATTATTATTATTATTATTATTATTATTATTATTATTATTATTATTATTATTATTATTATTATTATTATTATTATTATTGCAACCAAGCCTTGCCTCATAATGTATGGTGTGTATTATATGTATGCTGTAGTATCTGTTGTCGTGTACCCAGTGATCATAGCTAGTCATCGCACTGTAGCATAGGCCAGCTTGCAGTAGGAGATGGGAGCGTTTCACTTGCAAGCCGGGACAAGTCCATACTAAATAGTAAGCATCAGCTTCCATCACTGGAAGGGGACAGTTCACAGAGTAATCGCCCTGTACTCGGTGAAGTGTATGGTGACATTCAGATGCTGCCACATTACACTGATGAAGTGAATAGCAAAGTGGAACAGGGGACGTAATCTCGAACGATCACTCTTGCAAGAATCTGTTACAGCGAGGATCACGAGATGGCACCACAATCCCCTACGTACAGTGTTACACACTGGCCATCTGCCCCTTCTGAAACCTCCACTCCCTCCATTGCTGCAACCCTTCTGCTCCTCTCTTCCTGCTTGTCATCCACCCCATCTCTAAACACTGTACTCTCAGTACCTCCATGTAACCACACCCATTCCTGTGTACCCCGTGCTTAATAAACCCAGTTAACCCCCGTTATCAAGAATCCAGTGTTCTATTGTCCATTATACGAGACATAAGGAAACAGAATCAACACTGGGTGCATGTGCAAAAGGGTTAGGCGAACACAAGAAAGAACATTGGCTCTTGCGAACTTCATCTCGTGAAAGTGAAACTATCGCTGAAAGTGATTGCTCGAGAATACCACCCCAGGTCTTGAAGTGCAGGAAGCGCATGCATATTGAATAGACATCTAAACTATGGCCAGCGTTTGAAATGAAATGAATTCTTAGCTATGAATGCATGAGCAACTCCATAGTACAAACTGATAACTTCTCGCTGTAGATCACACATGCTGATAATCCAAAGAATGACTGTTTTTCTCTGCTCAAGAGGGCGAAGACGTCTGCAAGAAGCACTGCGTTCCTCATTGGTATTTCCGACAATTTTTAACAGAGAGTTTATCCTCTTTAATCAAAAAAGAGGTTTTGAATTTTGTGTACTGTAGTTGTTACTCTTTTTTTTTTTCTCACTGTCTCTCTCTCTCTCTTGTTAAAGGTCTGGGCACTGGAACAGCTGCAGTCATACTAGCTGATACAGCCCGCTCCACAACCGAGAAAGATCGCACTGCCACGTTTTCACTGCTGGCAGGCTTCCGTGAACTCGGCCTTATTGTTGGATCGTCCCTGCACGTCGTCTTTGAAAATGAGAATCTCAGCGTGGGAGCATTTCCATTCGATCGCTATTCCATTCCTGCAGTATGTGTGATCAGTACTCGTTTTCCTTTTCATTCTACGTGGGCAACAGCTTGGTTGCCTACGTTAAAATTTGAACAGTTGAGATTAATGCAGCAGATTGAGAGAATTCTTTACAATGAATGGCTGGTTAAGGGCTTGTTACATAGTTTTTAGTTTTGTGAACATCTAATCGATACCATTGCCTTCAAGGTCAGACCGGTGCACTAGCAGCCTACAAGTGCCCTGGCCTGATTACCTTCATGCGTACCTGTTAGAAATTGGCATGATGTAGTTCAAAGCTTTTTACATATGTACAATGGTAGCATTGTCATTAGGAACACGCAAGCCTCTTAGAAATTAAGTGTATGTTGTAACACAGCTTTCTGGAACTGGGGGGGGTAATTGTGCTCAAAAAAAGAAAACTGATTGTGTGTGTTTTCACCTTACGTAGCATTTCTTTGGCTTTCTACTGAAGTGTATGAGATTCACTCATTCACAAATTTCATAGCAGTGAACTTTTGGCTGCTAATGTGATACTTTTTCAGCAGCCTCAGTACTTTCCCCAACATGGCAATGAAACTTGAATATTTCAGAAATCATTCTGTCTGCTTGTCCCACATGTGGTTCATCCTCCGAAAACTTTGCAGTCGGTCTCCTAAAAAGCCACAGGAAGCTATGTTTTATGCAGTGTCGCTAACCTAGTGAGGAAGTCACTAAATTTAGTAGGCTTAAGAGGAAGCTTTAGCTCGGGTGCTCCTATCTAAATACATGTAAAAAGAGAATTCGTTTTTCTCGGCAACCACTGCACCAAATTTGATGAGGTTTGTTGCATTTAAAAGAAAAACTTAAAATCTAGTGACTGTTGGTTTCGAATATTGATTTAGGTCATACATTTTTTATTAAAGATTGGCAAAAATCGAAAATATTAGAAAATTGAAACTATCAAGTGTAGAACTCTGTAACTCAGCAATAAAAAATGATGATACAATTCTGTGAATTGCATCTAATAGCACATCTCCAGTGGACAAAATTGATATGTTACACATGAATCTCAAAAAATTTAGTAATATGGAAATACAGCTTTTGCAGAACCCTTGTAAACAACGTAAATGATTCAAGTAAGATATAAAATGACATATCGAATTTGTCCGCTTTCAATGATCTAATGGATGCCATTTACAGAACCGCGATATCTGTTCTTGTTGCAGTGCTATAAATTTGTAAACTTCGTGCTTCTATTTTTTTTTTTTTCAGACTTTCAAATTTTTGAAAATTCTTGCAACAAAATTGAGGACCTAAATCAAAATTCTGCTTCCAACAGTCACTAGAATTTGACCTTCTCTCTCAAATGCAATACATTTCATTAAAGTTGGTCCCTGGGCTATCTCAGAAAAACCTTTTTGCATTTTACATGTATTTGAATAGGCGGCATTGGAGTTTGGCCCGAGCTAAAGCTCCCTCTTAAATCACTCTAATGATAACTTTGCCTTTTTGGAGCCTTAGTGACTTTTCTTGCGGAAGCATATGCATTTGGGCTGGTTCATTTATGACTTGAGTGGAAACAGCGCAAAATAACAGGAGGTGAGAAAAGGACATACAACAGCGCTGCTGTCTGTCCTTTTCTCACCTCCTGTTATTTTGCACCGTTTCCACTCTTGACTTATTTTAGTGATGTAAATAGCCAGTAGACTGCCCTAGTAAAATTCCTCAATACACTTTGACTGAATTCAATGCCTCGCCCTATTTTATCCCATGAGGGATATATACACCTTCACTTGTCGCTACTCCTATAAAGACATTATAGAGGGCTTACTAGTATCCATCTGGGTGCATCAGATGCATGAAAGCTGCTTTTATAGTCAAAGCACAACCTCAAGGTGCAATATCATTTTAAAAATGAAGGACTGTTCTGCCTTTTCACATTCCAATCATTGGCCTGCCACTACAAAAGGTAATGTAAAAGTGTACTTCAAAAAATAATAAGGAAGACATTTAGGAACAGTTAAAATGTAGAAACAAAATTATGAGTAAGTCGTCACCATCACTTATGTTACATTTGACTGGTCACTTTCAAGCGCTCTTGCAATGCGGTTAACACACGGCTGGTCAAGACTGAGCGCTTGAGACACATTGGCATGGTTCACTCGGAGCGCCCAGAGACACCCTCACCTCCTTTGAGCTGGGAGCACTACCGAGATCCGTCGGAATCTCGATCACGTGGCTACTCCAATTGCTCTGGGAGCAACTGCGAGCGTTCAGCTGGGTAGGTTTTTTCTTGCTACAATCTTAAGAACGCTCCATATCGATGCCAAAAAGATTTGAAGCACAGTAGGGACCATTCACATGTACCATAAGTGACATTTCGTTAAAGATGGAGCGTTGTGGGCCGCCACCTGGCATCCTTGCTTCCCAAACAATGTTACCAGCACTGGTTTGATGTCCTTTCTTCTGTAACCTTTCCAGCTGCTGATGGCTTTCCTCTGGCTACTGATGGAAGCCTGCTTCTTCCTGGCGTACTTCAACATGGCCCAGCTTTGCCATCAGCAGAAACTCGAAGACACTCTGCAATGCAGCTACTTGGAAGCGAGCATGGGCAATGTCTCAGAGTGTGCGCCACCACCCAGTCCATTCCCCCAGCACCGCGAGCTTCAGCATGACTTGGATCATGCCGATAGCATCAGTTATTCTGCAGGAGGGCCGTCATCACACCACCCCTACCACCCGCACCGAATGATTCAGGCAGGGTTGCTTGGCTTATTCAGTATGGCGTGAAAACTTGTTTCGGCGATCATGTTGCTGTCTTTCTTCTCTTTTCTTCTCTTTTCTTTTTTTTTTTTGTGTGTGTGTTGAAGTTTTTGTTGTTAATACAAATCCTTTGACTTGTTTGTTGTCATTGTAAAGTGACCTTTTCCAATTTGTTGGAAGGCAAATGCTATAACAGTAGACTTTCGTTAATTCAATGTCAGCGTTCCTTTGACAAAAGAAATAATAAAGCACTTTGTTTGGTGACCTACATTTTCCTAAGCTTCTGACAAATTCATTTTATGTTTACCTTTCAGGCTCCTCTAATGTGCTCGCTCAATAGCAACCTTGCCAAGATGCATCGCAGCCCGCTTAACTTGTCCCTGGATGAAGGTGATCTCTTTAGCGATGCCATGATCGAGACTGCCGAAAGGTTCATACTGAGCTCAGAGTCTGCCAACCCTGGAGCTGCTTTTAGAAGCACGTTCAGTGCCCCTCCCAGCATGAGTGACATCGAGCAGTCTGCGACCCACTCGACCTCCGACAATGTCAAGTCAGAATCTATTGTGCCAGAGACGCAGGTTCTGCACAGGTACTGCTCAGGTGTGTTCTGTTCCTCTGTTCCTTTATTTAACCCTTGAGCGATAACATTTTTTTCAAACTCTGTCATTACGTTTAAATGCAGTTTACTTTTGCTAATTGAAACTCCTAGGGATGCTGAGCTTTTTGTACGAGTTGTCCCAAGTTTAATAAAGTGTGGTAAGAGATATAATTATAAGTTTTAAACGATACAGATGTTCACAGGAAGATAGATACAAAGTGATGAGCACTTAGCAAACACGGGAAGCCACAAGCTAGAGTTAATGTTTTGACAAGAGTACTTGTCATCATCATGACAGCTTCAGGACAACAACTGTTGGTGCCTTGACAAAGGCAACTCCCCTTGTCAAAACACTGACTGGAGCCTGAGGCTTCCCTTGTTCAACCACTGTCAATCAGAATCATAGGCTTTTATACAAATATACAATACAATACAATACAATACAATACAATACACTATTTTATATGGTAACCTGGCAAGGGAACAAAAATTCATGATCACCAGTCAGCCTCGAGAGCCTGTGCAGGAGTCTGCTTATCTAGATCAATTACTCACAGAGGATCCTGATCATGAAAAGGAAAATATACAGAATATTCAAAATAGGTAGGAGTGCATATGGCAGGCATTACCCAATCCTGATTGGGAGCTAACGACGGTCGTTGAAAAGAAAAGCACAATCATTGCATTCTACCAGTGCTAACATACGAGGCAGAAACTTGGAGGTTAACAAAGACGCTTGAGAACAAGTTAAGATTCGTGCAGTGAGCAATGGGACAAAAAATGTTAGGCGTAACATAAGAGACAGGAAGAGAGTGGTGTGGATCAGAGAGAAAACAGAGATAACTGATATTCTAGTTGATGTGGGCCGGTCACGTAATGCGTTGGGTATACAATCGGTGGACCGTTAGAGCTACAGAATGGGGGCCGAGGGAAGGGAACCACAGTAAAAAATGGCAGAACATTGGCTGTGGGATGATGAAATTAGCAGATTTGCAGGTGCAAGTAAGAATTCGCTAGCACAAGAAAGGGGTAATTGGAGATCGCTGGGAGAGGCCTTCATCCTGCAATGGACATAAAGATAGGCTGATGATGAGGATACAAATATATGTACACACCCGCGAAGCATTGTTCAAGGATGAGCAACTGGTCACAACCGAGTTCTTTGGTGTAGATGAGGGGAAAGTAAACACACAAGCACATCCAGAATGTCAGGACTGCAAATGCATGGCCGAGTTGGTGGCTGCTAGCAGTGATGCCTACCAACATACAGAGAAGTTTGAATACCAACTGCTGCCGGGCAGCTTTCACTATTCAGGCCTTACATATATATGTTCTCATTCACTGTTCTTAGCTGTGTTTCTGCTCTTTTAGAAGCCAGCCATTTTGAATCATCTGGAAGCAGTTTGAAGTACACAGCTTTGAAAAGAGCCAGAACAAAGCTGGTGAACCGAGGATTAGAGATTTGTTCTAAATAATTGCTGTTGATAATTAGCTAAGTTTAAATCATTGTAAGTCGACCGTAGCTTTCACGTTAGGTTTGGCTACTTCATTGTTTGGCTGATTCTGGAGAAATTATCACCTTATTTGGAATGCACTTTGTCTTTATTTGTAAAGAGCTTCGAATGGAATGAAGTGATCAGATTTAGTTCACTACCCATATACTAAGTTTTCATGGTAACAGCGATTGTGTTTGTGCAGATTGCACACAGATTTGGCAGCCTTTTAAGGGTTGCCAGAGTATAAGTATTAGGGATTTAACAAAGGTGCTGAGGCTAATTACAAAATGAATCTTTCCAAGAAACACTGGTTGCGGTGAATTTCTATAATATTGTCAGCTGAAGTGACACACGTTGCGCGTCTGAGGCGTTACAACCCACAAGATGACTGACTCGCCCGGCAGGCTTCGTCTGCCAGCGGGGAAATGTCACGAGCTCTGTTATGATCCACGGCTGCCGCGCGGACAACGGTGTGGAAGAAAGAAGAGAACGGCGTGAGCCAAGCTGCCCCGGGACCGATCAAAACATGCCTATCAACCAGATTCATCTGGCTCTGCAATAAACACTTCGTGTGTAACATTATTGTGAGCTCTATAAACTGTCTTAGGCAAGCTGTATGTGAAATACTGTAGTTGCCACAGCAAGCTAACAGTCGCTCTTTGGAAATTGACATTAACTTTTTTTTATTCAATTTAGAAATCTTCACTACACTTTAAGATGTGTTATTGTTTTCGTAGGACTTGTTATCCAGTCTAGAATGTGTTTAGAATACCAACTTTATATTGACTTGATATTTTTTTTTTTCCTGCAGAGTATATCAGAGAAGATACAGTTGTATTGTTGGCTATTACGTTTCTGGTCACCTACAGCCAAACGGCTCTTCAGGTGAGCCAAGCAATCCTCAGATTACAATGTCATGACTTGTGACAGTGTTTTTTTTTTGTTGTTGTTGTTGTGCCTCACCATGAACTATATTTAACCCTCACGTTATTGTTATGTTCACTTGTTAGCAATATTGGTATTCATTTATTGTCAGTTTAGCTTATTAGCTGTATTGCCATTGTGTTCAGTGCATCATATAATGTTCACATTAATTTGTTGCTTGTGTAAGTTACTGTAACACATTACATTTTTTTATATCCTTGATCAGTTTGCTTGGAATTTTATGCAATTTTCGTATTGACGTCGTTTTTGTGTGTAATGTGTTTGTTTTTATTTATACTTTAATAGGTTCCAACTAGTCTCAATCTATGGATTCAGATGTTCTTGAAAATGTCCATTGTGAATAATATCAATTCATTTTTATTTTTATCCCTGTTTGCTTCAATGGTTCTGCTCCTGCCATTGGTGTGCAGTCTATGCCACTGATCTATGGCCAGCTCTCTGCAGTGTAGCATAACAAGGACTGATCAGCAGCACTTGTCATAATAATAATTGGCTATATATGACTCTGCACTGTTTTGAATTTTGGTATCTCCGACTTTTTTATAAATTCCAGGCTGCTCTTTATCCTGTGGCAAAAGAGTACTACCGCTATGGAGAGATGAAAAGCATTGCGATATACCTCGTATGTGGTGTTGAGGTAAGAAGGCAGTTAATGCCACATCATGTCGAAAGCTAGCATGTGGTTATGCGTGTACTGTTGTGTCATTTAAACTGATTACAGTGAAGAAGGTCTTCCTAGCCATTCTTGTCGTGAATATTTTCAGTCACTGAATTTGCTGCTAAATTATGAATCAGTAAAACTGAAGTTTCAGTGCACATATTTTTATCATGAACAGTTGAGTGTCCATCACAAGGCTTGCCATTGCATCAAGTCACACGTTCGTTACATATTCTTAGTAATTACTCATGCGTCATGTTGCTAAGTGATAGGCCCTGTCTGGGAAATGAGCCATGTTTTGTTACTTGTTTAATATATGTACTTCTTGTTCAAGTGAACACGCATGTTTTGCTCTTACACTGTAACTATAAAGTTCGGTAGCTCTGTCACGCGCATGCCTTCATAAAGCATTCAAAATGAAGATCGAAATCTGTGGGCCCCATTGGCTGTATTCTGTGAGCTTGTACAAGGGGACAAATTGTGATTGAAAAAATGTTGAAAGGCAATTCAGCCTCTAGTTCAAGTAGATGAAAAACAATGCCTTCCTTGGTGAGTTGTGGTTGAGAATGGGGTGTATGAACTGTCTAATTTATTGTCAGAGCTGCGCTGGAGTGACAATGTTTGATCAAGGTCAACTAGAGGTTGAATTGCCCTTCCAACTTTTTGAGTGCGAGATTTTTTATTATTATTATTATTATTGCAACAATTATATGGACACTCCAGGCGCATTACTGCCATTGGTGACACCATGATGTTCTGTATAAAGTTAAAGGGTGATAACACCATTGCCGCGCATCTTACGCTGTATGTGCGAGTGAAAGCACGGAAGAGGGAAGATAACGGGGAGGAAGCACACCGTCCTCCATCGTGTGCGAGGTACCCAATGTTGCGAGGTACCCAATGTTGCGATACTGTAGATAGGGGAGGGAGGGGGCAGCGTTCTATTCTGGCTGCAACTCCGTATGTGGCGGCTGCATGTGGCCATGGAGCTGTATCTTGAGAGAGATCTGCATTGGGGGGCAGTCTGAGTGCATCGACGGCTAGTAGCTTTGTGCATGCTGTGTGCTCTCGGCACTCAGTTTGTGTTGAAGCGATAGACAGCACGAAGGTCACTTCGCTTGCTGCTGCTGCCGCACTTGCTCATGCCAATGTTTCGACAGCGAGTGTCCGCGGTCATCAAGTATCATGTGTTCATGTTTGCTGTGCGTGCTGACACCATGTTTGTTAATTTAGTCAGCCAAGCGAATGTTTACAAGTTGATGCAGTTGATAAATGTGCTATCCTTACTTCGTATGGCTGTCTGCTAATGTCTGCTAAAGTTTGTCATCGCCCCGTTGCAAAGGGGATGCCATTAAATCATCATCATGATCGGTGCGGAATGTCTCAAAAGCGGTGTTTTAAACTTTCATTAGTGGGCAGCCATTTTTGCTTCCTACTTTGACAATCGCAAAACTTCAGAATGCATTCAAAACTCACTGCCTGGCAGGAAAAAAAGCGAACTGCTTAGAAAACAAAAATATGGTTCTCCTCCTTCACGTCCAATAGCGCAGTGTGTCCATGAGTGGCGTGGAAGGTCTCGAAAGCGGCATTTCAAACCATCGATAGCGGACCAGCGATGCCCGATGGATGCGATAGGGGAGGTGTTCAGCTGCGCACGGCACTCTATATCATGTCACTCCTTGCATGAAAGGAGTAGGAAAGGCATTCGACTTTAGACTGCGCTACCTTTGGGGCTGCACCCTCGTTTTTAGACTGCACTATCTCCAGGATTGGCCCACGAAAGAGGCTAGACGGTGGAAACAGACATACCCCATACAGAGAAGTGGCAGTAACTCGCCAAGAAAGACATTGTCTTCAGAATTCAATCGCAGTTGTGTACGATAGCAACCAAAGGGGCCCATTTGACATCAACGTTATATTAGCATTATTTACTCAAATAAATCCTGAGTCACCCAGTGCCTTTGATCCCTGTAGTGCATTGCATAGAGAGGGCCTCGACTCGGGTATCTTGGTGTCTTAGGTAGCATGTATTAGAGTTCAATGACGAGTTAGGACATTTCCACGTTCAAAAAGTCCCACATAGTGTGTTGTCAATATCAACTGTAGCTTTATAGCATTGAGTATTCCCCAACTACTTAAGTGCTGGACATGGATAACTGCGAGCACCAAATTGGTATTAAAGGCTCTGTCTCTTTTTTTTGCAGGTCCTCCTGGTGTTTGTCAGTATACGCATCCTGAGTCGGCAGCTTTCAGACCGACTGTTGCTCCTAGTTGGCCTAGTCTTCACTTGTGCGGGAACTTTCCTTTGGCTTGGTTTCAGTTTTGTTGCAAGTCCAGGTTAGTCATGTGCTGTATGAGCAGCGCAGCAGGACAGCTGCATGGTTTAACAGGCTGCCAAAGAGAAACAATTAAACAATTTTAGGTTATAGACCACTTCTTCAAAACAATGTTTACACTTCGACTGAAGAAGACTGCACTAGTTGAATTTCAGGCCCAAACTAAGGAAACAGCAATTCTTGTGGGAATGTGGATGCAAAAGTGTCTTATTGCAGGTGTCCCATCAACTTCTTATCAAAACCTGTAATAGAAATCATGTCTTGGCTGTCACTCACTCAAATTTTCATGCACTGTTCGGTTGGTAAACCTTAATGATTTTGACATGTTCCAAAGATCTACATTAGACTTCAAGTTTTTGTGTTCATCTACTATGTGCACATGGAAACAGTTAAATAACTGCTTTAAAAAATTCACTTTGCTCTTCTGTCCACAGGAAGGTTGAGCTCGCTGCCTCTGTTTGTGCTCGGAACTGCTATTGACCTGATTGGAATGCCCATGCTGACAGTGTGCACAAGTTCTTTAATATCCAAGGTCACCAGCAGCAAACATCAAGGTTAGTGGTCTGCATAGGCCTTTTCCCACCTTGCAGTTTTTTTTTTTTTTCATTTGGCCTTTAAACATGTTAACCTGTAATATCATATTGAAGAGGTCACGTCTGAGAGTCTTACATATACAGTGGATTCTCTTTAGATGGAATCTCAAGGGACCATGGAAATGGGTTCCGTTTATCAGGAGTTCCATTCAAGCGATTTCCGTTTATCAAGATTCCACTGTAATGAAAAATGTTTTGAGTCACATGTCATAATTTTTTTCGCCATACAATGTGCCAGTAAAGTAACTACATGAGGTAGCTTAACTGGCACTGACTTTGTTTTCATGAAGATCTGATTAACCTTCTGTGGCATAATGCACTGCCTTACCTTCACATCATGGCCTGTAATTTGAAGTGTTTGTTATACCATACTGTTTTATATTCACAATGTTAAAAAACAAAACAGCAAAACATTTCGTCTTTTCATACTCCACAGTTCCATGCTGAAGTCTGTGATGCACTATGCATCTCTGTGTATCCATGCTGTTAGTTTATGAGCTTTAACTGGTTCCAACGACAAGAGTTACTTGTAGCTCTATATTTTAATTTCTCTCATTTATTAGCATTTGTTCGTAGCTAGTCTTACTTTTGTCTGAGGTGTCAAACGAAGTAGAAGTGCACTTCTCAAGAAGTTTCACACTATATTTCATATACATGTAACTAGGCACTTGGAATCTAGGTGGATTTGACGTAGGCAGCAGTGCATTCCTGGATATGGAAGTCACGTGTTGCTAGTTATTCGTTATGACTGAAATTAAAGGTACTAAATTCATACAGTGCACCAAATTGCCACTTCAGTCAGCAAGCAGACAGAGCATGATGCGATGCAATGGCATCGGCTTGTGTTGTGTGTAACGGCTCTGCAAACAAGCTTCGTGGAGCATGACTTATTGCTGCTGAGCCATGTAACCCTCTGTTCGCATGCTGAATGAGCAATTCTGCTGTTCTTCGCATAAATCTGCCTTTGTGATACTACACCTGCATGCTGTACTGTGCAAGCGACCTGCTACACTGGCTTTGTGGCTGTGGCATTTTGCTGCTGAGGACAACGTTGCAACTTCAGTACCCAGCCATGGCAGCCACATTACAATGAGGGAACATGCAAAAATGCTTTGTGTACCAAGCATTGGATGCACTTTAAAAATATCAGCTGGTCAAATGTGATCTGGAGCCGTCAACCATGGCCTTTCTTACAGCCCTTGTATTGTTTTGGGATGTTAAACTTCACCAGTCAATCATTGTGTCAGTTAATCAAAACTTGTGTGCTCGAAACTTCAGCTGCCCTATTTAGCAACCAGTGCGGTCACTGAATGCAGCAATTTATACTTTTCGGCCTCTGGCATTGTTTGAACGTTCCGAGAAATGTTTAGATGCATGGTCATGGTCCATCATATGCTCCGTTGGCAGCTGTGACAAGTAGTATTGTTCACTACATGCCATCTTCCTGTCCTTCTTCTACAGCTGTTATGCAGTCGCTGTACATGGGCGTAATGCAGTTAGGCTGTACGTTGGGACCGCTGTGGACAGGAGGTACCTTACAGCACAAGAGCATGCTTTTTGGTGTCCCCTGTGGCCTATCAGTCCTGTTCACGGTATGTATGCTTGAGGCCATCAATATGGCCACTGTTCTGCATCTCTTACACAAACAAACACTAATAGTAGCATTACTACTGGGACTGCAGTTTGCATGGCAAAGGGCAGGCTGTGCATGCTATCACTTCAGTGTATTCTCGCAGTGGTTCTAGTTCTTTGTCACAGTGCCTATTTTTTTCCCATTACACATAGCCACCATATGTGCAGCCATCGTTAAGAGGGTGTCTGATTTGCATGGCACATACAATCAATCCGAGATACCAAGTGGATGTACCAAGTCGATTACCAAGTCGATGTACCGGAAAATAAATCATGTGAATGAGCTAGCACACACAATTTATACTTAATACAGTAGACTCTTTCTTAATTCGAATCTTTTAATTCTATATCATTTTTCGGTTAATTCGATCCCGACCAAAGGTTCCGGCATGCACCCACGCATTTCTACGGGTCGAAACTTTCATTATTTCGATCCAACAATGGGCCTTCGCTGAATAATTTAAACTTGACTGCTCAGCTCACACACACCTGACCCATCCTAATGAGCCCAATCACGACCCCTTTAGCAACAGTGTCTGTCTAGGCAGAGCTTAGGGGCAGTGAATACGTCAAATATATGTCATCCCGTCCTCAAAGGGCCTATTTTCGGCCTGCCATAAGAATATTTTCAAGCAATAGTGGTAGCTCACAATGTCTGATTGCGGCATTTGACCCATTCTAACACGCAACTTTTTTTGTAGAAGAGATTGGGCTGGGAATTGCTTGTACAGTGCAATCGGAGACAAAACTAAAACTGCATTTGTGGCATTTGTAAGCTTTACTGCATAACAATGTATTGTGGCGAAGCTGACTTTAAGAAACTGGCCATCATTGTGCAACACCATATTAGAACCTTGCCCATATTTCTTTATGAAAATCGGGTATGCACTAGATTTCTACCTTGTTTGGGAGCTTTAATGTCATTTCTGCATTAGTTTTCTACTTTAGACACATAGAAAGCGGATGAGCATTTGATTTGGGAGCATGCGAGGGTTGGAAAAATACTGCAATGTGAATCAGTGGCGCTTTTTGGCGTTTTTTCTGCATGTTTTTTAATTCGACCTGCCAGATAATTTGGCCACTTTCGTCGGTCCCATGAAGCTTGAACTGACAGAAGTCCACTGTATATTTTCTACTGGAGCCAACAATCTTGCAATCCAGATTCACATATCTATGAAACCTGGGACCTCGCATCAGAACCTGTGACTTCAATTTCATGGCTGGTCTGAAACACTCATCACCTTTGCAATGTATTAATGCCTCTATGTGACCTAGCTTCTTGGTTATGGTTTAGCATACTTACCTTGTCCTGGGCTCTCTGATGATCATGAATTTCGATGACCTGTGCTGAGGCTTCTTGTGGTGTTGTGGCATTCATCAACTCTTTTATTGTTGGCTCCTGCCAGAGACATTCCTCATTCGACCATGGTTAATCATTTGCAAGTCTTGGTCGTCCTGTGAACTGGTCTATCTTGAATTTTGTTTTGTGTTTGTGTGTGTGTGTGTGTTTGTGTGTGTGTGTGTGTGTGTGTGTGTGTGTGTGTGTGTGTGTGTGTGTGTGTGTGTGTGCGCGTGCGTGCGTGCGTGTGTGTGTGTGTTGCTTTGCTACATTCAAACCTCATGTCTCTTCTGTCTCTAGGTGCTGTTCCTTGCCTCCTTCCCACAACTTGGCCAGCAGCAGTCAGTGAATGAGAACGGCGAGGAAGCAGAAGAGGTAGACAGTTCATCAAAAACGGAACTAACCACTGCCAGCGATGCTCACTAACACGTTTCCTGCTATTTGTGTGTTGGAAATCGCATGCTTTCTTAGCCCGACTGTACCAGCCTATGTGTGCAAATTGCCATACTCCTGTGTTTTTGTTTTTGTTTTGCAGGACAATGAACAGATACCTCTTTTGAGGCAAAGACGCTAAGAGCACTTTTTTTGCAAGCACGGTTTTTAATTCACACGGTCGTCACACTGCGTCTTTATATATATGATATACATATTTTCTTCAAAATAAATTTATACATTTATTCATCCTTGAGCATGTCTGACTTTTGTTTGTTTGTTTGTTTGTTTGTTTGTTTGGTAGTCTTTGTGCTTTCTTAGAAAGGCAGGCTAGTTTGTTGCAAATTACGATACATACAGCAGAACCTCATTCATACGTCTTGGGAAAAAACACGAGAAAGGAACTTACTAATCGGGAAAACATACAATCCAAAGTAACAAAAAGAATTTTTACATTTACTTAATGCGAAGCATCATGCAGATCATTGAGGCAG
The DNA here is from genome assembly GCF_023375885.2 of Dermacentor andersoni. Classification (NCBI taxonomy): domain Eukaryota; kingdom Metazoa; phylum Arthropoda; class Arachnida; order Ixodida; family Ixodidae; genus Dermacentor; species Dermacentor andersoni. The sequence goes on along the minus strand of NC_092816.1, from coordinate 64,551,327 downwards.
GAGACGCCGATGCATATCGAGCTGGTGGAGGTTCAGAGGTCTGAGACGCGTTTTGTTGTTTTCCTATTGCATGGTGTTGTCAGAGGGCAACGGGAAATCAAAACAAAACCGAGATGGTGGGTGATGCCAGATGCCACCCAAGCGAAATGCGACGCTCACATTGCGCCGCCTACAGCAGGGAACAATGGCGCAGTTTGGATTATCGCATACTAAAACCATGCAGTACGCTACTAATGGCACTACGCACCAAGCGCTGTAAAACAGATAGGTGATGATGCTTATCGCAATAGGTTTGGTGGCGATAGCTGTGAATGCAGTGTGCGACAACTGGGGGCTGGAGATTTGCTGGTACCGAAATAAGAAAGTATGCGCATCGTCGTTTTCACGTGAGACAGGCAGCTACGTACCATTCTCGATTGCGCATGCCTCATGCCATTTCTCGTTCACATGGGATCTAGCGGCTGCAAAACGATCCATACCGTTGCGGTGCAATGAATATAGGAGACAATGACACATATAACAAAGACGGCCTGTTTTAGTAGTCAAGCCTAGAGAGGACTTTGTCTTCTGACCTCCGCTAGGCCGATGCATGAGGCGAAGCCTACTAAAGCTCCCATCGTTGTCTTTGTTGTCGACATAGAAGAGACGTGGCATTTGCCTCCCTCTAAAAAAAGAAGCATCACCCTGATGCTAGAGGAGGTCACTGGTGTGAAGCTCCTTGCACAAGTCACTCGCAGACATATGGTTTAATGTGTACTTCGTGCACAGCTTCAGGCCAGTGCTGGCGGCATCTCGTGCAATAGGGGCTATCTGGGACTACCTCGTAGGTGACGTCACTTAGGCGTCCTATTACTCGATACGGTTCGAAGTATCGCCTTAATAGCGTCTCGGATAGGATGGGCATCCAAACCCACACTCAGTCGCCGGTTTTGTAGGTTAGTGGTCTATGGCGAGCATTGTAGCGGCCTGCGTCGTAGTCCTGCTGTTGGCAGATCCCCACCTGTGCAAGCTGTCTAGCTTCTTCGGCGCATTGTGTAAACGCATCTGCATCCATGTCAGCACCGTCACATTCCTGTGGGAGCATTGCATACAACATCACCCATACTTCTCCTCCATGAACAAGGCTGAACTGAGCCATCCGTGTTGCTTCTTGCTTAGCGGTGTTGTACGCAAAAGTTATTCAAGGCAAGGTCTCGTCCCAATTTTTGTGTTTGACATCCACATTCATTGAGGGTGGGTGGTAACAACTTTATTTCATCAACAGAAAGGATTTGGTTGACTTTAGTGGGCTTCCAGGGTGCGTGAGGTGGTCGTCCGATCAGTTCCTCTAGTGCCACCTGCTATGGTCGTGAGGCCCTGTCAGTCGGTGACTTCCAAAGCCCAGCTGATGGCCTGCAGTTGAACCACACGGTCCAAGCTGGACACCGCATCCTCCCACTCTTGCTCGTTAGAGAGTCGCCATTCTCTTTTCGGTTTTAGATTGTCGCATTCGAATAAAATGTGTTTTAAATCTGCCTCTGTGACCCCGCAGAGCTTACATTCGGGGGTGTAGACTCCTGGGTAGGCCTTAGAGTATATATAGGGGTTGGGGAAGGTGTTAGTTTGTAGCTTCCGCCATGCCACTTGTTGATGTTTATTAAGGCTTTTGTCCGGCGGCGGGAGCATCCTTCTGTTGTTTCTACAATATAATGTAATCTCATGGTAGGTTGTCAAGGTCTCTACGGCTGACTTAGGACCGGCTCACCCGCTGCCCGGTTGACGAAACCTCGGGCTAAGTTGTGGGCCACCTCGTTCCCAGGATGCAACGCGTAGGCCAGAACCCATATGATGCTAATGAGTCTGGCATTTAAATTTTGCGATTTTAGGATTTGTTTGGCGGGTTTGTGGACCCTCTCTTTTGCAAAGTTTCGAACGGCTGTCTTCGAGTCGCTAAAAATCGTGTTGTCTTCAGTGCTTATAATGGCTAAGGCGATGGCCACTTCCTCCACCTCTTGTGCCTTTTTGCTCCATGCAGAGGCGGCGGAGATCGGTTTTAGGTCCGTGCCCATGACACCTATCGAAAAGGCATCGTGATCACGGAGCTCTACAACGTCCGTACAGACTGCCTCTTTATGGTTTGAATATGGCCTGTGGAGGGCTTTGGCTCTCGCCACCTCCTTTCTGCAAGGTGTTCAGGATGCATGTTTTTTAGGATTGGATCTATTCTTAGATACTGGTGAATGTCACTAGGCATTTGCACGGCATCCGTCCATATCCAAGGTCCTTAGAATGTCTTCCCGTGGGTGTTTTTGTTAGCCTGTCATACTGTGCGATTCTGTGCACCTCGACTATCTGGGGAAGCGTGTTGTGTATGCCTAACATTAGCAGCCTTTCTGTTGATGTATACTTAGGGAGATGAAGGGCTGCCTTGTACGATTGTCTTATGAGGCATTCAACCTTTTTCTTTTCCATTGCCTGAAGTTTGAGATGGGGGAGAGAATATACTATATACGACTGAGCACGAAAGCCTGCACTAGCCTCCTCAAATGTTTCTTTCATTCCCTGATGTTTGTTAGCTATTCGTCTTATGAGCCTGTTGGTTTGTCCAACTCATGCGACTAGTTCGTTTAGTGTAGTTGTGTTTTTCCCATTGTTTTTAATGTGCATTCCCAGGATTCTCAAGGTTTGTACTTCTGAAACTTTTGTGCCATCAACCCTAACATCCAAGTGTGCCGGGGGATCGTTTTTCTTTGGTCTGTGTCTGATAACTAGGATTTCGGATTTTTGTGGCGAGCACGTTAGTCTGACTTTCCTAACGTATCTGGTCACTATACTGTATTTGCTCCCGCCTGTAGCGTGCTTTCGATATCACCTTCGTTTCCCCTGACTGTCCAGAGGGTGATGTCGTCTGCCTAGAGTGCCGAGGATAAGTTTGGTATGACGGCAAGAAGCTTGGCCATAGGTATGAAGGTTATTTGAACAGAAAGGGTGACAGCACCGACCCCTGCGGTGTGCCTTTGCTTCCTAATTGTAGTGTATCCGACTAGGTGCTTCCGAATGTTATTTGAGCCGTTCTGTTGGTTAGAAAAGCCTAGATGTGTGAGTATATTCTCTCTCCTATGTTTTTAAGTCGGAGAGGGCATTCATGATGGCATTGTGGATGACATTATCGAAGGCTTTGGTGAGGTCCAGTGCCATTATTGCTTGCATGTCTTCAAGAGTTTTGTTTAGTTGCTCTGCGAGTCCGTTGGTTTGTAGATGGTAGACTATCATCTTGTGGCGAGTCGTTCCACTGAGCATCAGGACATTATCTAGAAGCACTGCCGTGAATGCGGTTCCTCTGTGTGTGATTACGATGGTTGGTGCACCATGTTTCAACACAACATTCTCTACGAAAAATCGCCTCGTGGAAGAGCCTTTGTTTCGGCGTAGCGAGTCAGATGATCAGTCACGACAATAACCCAACGGTTTCCGGCACTAGACGCAGGAATAGGGCCCAAAGGGTCCATTCCAATCTGGGCAAATGGAGTGCGTTGGACCTGAACTGGTTCTAGCAGGCCGACTGGTTTTCTTGGGGGCAACTTATGCCACTGGCAATCAAGGCAAGTTCGTACGTGATGTTTCACGGCCATGGCGAGTCTTGGCCAGTAGTACCTTTGTCGTACTCTGTTCAGTGTTCATCCAGAAGTTACCTCATTGTGGCATGCTTGGAGTACTTCAGTCCAAAGGGGTGTAGGAACAACCAGTAAATAGCTGCATCCGATGGGTGAAAAGTCCCTTTTTGCAGAGAACGTTGTTCTGGAAACAAAACGATGGTAGTCCTCTTGAAAAAATTCTAGGCACCTTGGGAGTTCATCCGTCTAAAATATTAATAGGGGCAAGCAACTCAGGGTCATCACGTTGTTGGTGTGCAACGGCGGCCATATCAAGAACACTGAGGAATGGCGTTTCATCTTCATGAGATGAAGCAGTCGACTCTATCGGTGACCGCGACAGGCAGGCAGCCTCAGTATGTCTTTTCCCTGACTTGAAGATGACCGTCATGTCGAACTCTTGCAGCCTGAGGCTCCAGTGCACTAGTCGCCCAGAAGGATCTTTCAGGTTTGTTATCCAGTATAGTGAATGATGATCACCAACTTTGAAAGGGCGGCTGTACAAATACGGGCGAAATTTCATAACCACCCATATCATGGCAAGGCATTTTTTCTCATTTGTCGAGTAATTGACTTCTGTGTACGAGAATGTTCTGCCTGCGTAGGCAATCACCCTTTCGGCATCATCCTGCAACTTCACAAGCACTGCTCCCAGACCAACTGTGCTGGCATCAGCGTGAAGTGTCGTAGGGGCTGCTTCATCCAAGTTGGCAAGTAATGGAGTTGTTTGTAGCCATTGCCTCAGCTCATTAAATGCAGTTTTCCGTGTGTCGCCCCACACAAATGCCACATCATCTCTCATGAGGTGAGTTAATGGCGACGCAATGCATGCAAAATCTGCAATAAACCGACGATAATATGCACAGAGGCCCAGAAAGCACCTGACTGCTTTCTTATCGGACGGTGTAGGGAACTGTACAACGGTGGCAATTTTCTCAGGATTGGGACAAACACCAGCATGACTGATGACGTGACCAAGAAACTGCAGTTCCTCAATGCAAAAGTGGCATTTCTCTGGCTTCAGTGTGGTGCCTGCCAACCAGATGGCTCGCAGAACCACTTTCAGTCATTGTAGGTGCTTGTCAAATGTTGCAGAAAACACATTGATGCCATCAAGATAGATCAAGCAGGTCTTCCACTTCAGCCCCGATAGTACAGTATTCATGAGCCTTTGGAAAGTTGTGGGCACAGAGCACAAACTGAAGGGCAAAACTTTAGATTCGTGCAGTCCATCTGACGTCACAAAAGTAATTTTTGTCACAGTCTCTCGGGTCCACCTTGATTTGCAAATATCCGCTTTTCAAATCCGTTATGGAGAAGTGACGAGAGTGTCGAAGGCGGTCGAGGCAGTCATCTATACGTGGAGTGGATAGGCTTCTTTCTTTGTAACCTGATTTAGCTTGCGGTAGTCGGCACAAAAATGCAGGCTACCATCTTCTTGACTAAAACTACAGCTCATGCCCAGGGGTTCTTTGACATTTGAATCACGTTGTCTTCGAGCATTCTAGTTGCTGCTGTATCACTTCACATTCTTTTAGAGCCACACGAGAAGGGTTCTAGTGAATTGGTCTGGCCATATCTTCAGTTATTATTTCTTGCTTGGTTAAGGCATGCGACCGACTTCTGATGTCAATGCAAAGCAGTCCTGAAACTCGGCTATTAATGCAAGGCGTTTTTGTTGTTCTTCTTGAGGCAAGGTAGTCCTGACATCAAGAACAGGAGTCAGATCTTGTGCAGATACTCCTTCAAGCATTGAAAAGCAGCCATGAACACCTGCAACACCCTCAAAATAGGCCACAGCCATGCCCCTTAGAAGGTGCTGGCGCTCCGTCCTGAAATTTGTCAGCAACAAATTTGTGTGCTCAATAACCATGTTGGCAGCACCTCATGCAACTGAAATACCGTGAGTAAATAACAGAGGGGTTGCTTAGTCTGCAACTCGTTCCCCATCAAACGGCACGTCACGTGCCACAAACAAGGGTGCACGACCGAGGTGGGATGATAATGTCATCACTCAGACATAATGAGTTACGTGGTGGTTCTAAGCAATCATCTGGATCAGGGTTATGGTGAAATGCTACCACACAGTCTGGGATGTTGATGACCACACCATACTCCCTCAAAACGTCCATTCCAATATCCAAGTCTTTACAGCATGTAGCGAGAATGACGAAAGTGCAGACAAAAGATGCACCTCCTATGTTGACTCTTGCCGTATTGTTAGGATCGGCCTGCAGCTATTTCAGCCCGCTGCACGTGTTCCAATCCAACCGGACGGGGCGCACTTCAGAGAACTGCGGATAACCGGCAGCCACGTGGCGCGGGGTCAGCTCAGGGAAGTTCTCGAGGGGAGGTAATTGTCAGAACCTCCCCATGAGCTTTTCGCGACACCAGACAATGTGCTACCCGGCCGCGTCACCCGGGAGTTCTACGAAGCACCTCTGACGTCGGCTCCGGACCATTACACCTGTGTGTGTGTGCGGCACATGTATGTAAGCCCTCATCCTCCTCCAAGTCGATAGACCTCATCCTCCTCCAAGTCGATAGCCCTTATCCTCCTCCAAGTCGATAGCCCTCATCCTCCTCCAAAAGGGTGGGTCATCTACAATGACATCGAACTATGACGTCGAGCGGAGTACTTATAAGCAGCTATTGTCGGCTGCTAGAATGTGCTCGTTGTCGTGCTAGAAATGTACTCATGAGCTGTGTGCTCGTTGTCGTGCTCGAAATGTACTTGTGAGCTGTGTGCTCGTAAACTGTTTGCTGTATGCTCGTCTTGCGGGCTCCATTTGGGAGTCACGCTAGGCTGCTAATGTATCTCATGTTCAACTGTAAATAACATGTAAATAAATCCTGCTCTCTTAAGTCCCGACGAAGAGCCAAGCTCCTTCCTACAGCTACGACTGCCAAATCTTACATCTGAATGGCAGTGGCGAGATCGGCCTACAGCTCGTAGATCGTCCGACAACTCTAACAAATGGTGGCAGCGGCGAGATTGTCCGACCAATCTTACAGTATGTCGTTTGCCAGAAATCAGTAACTGGCCACCTTATTATGGAGAAGTCAGCACCAGTGTCAACCAAAGCTGTCACTTGCTACCCGTCAGCAAAAACATTAAGGTCTGCGCTTACAACTTCGTCGCTTTTACGGCTCGTTGGCTTTATAGCGTCCTGCAGCAGAAGCAACAGGGGCTTTTTATCATCGTGACGGCTTGCAACTTTACCCCCAGAGGTTGCCGCCTTTCGTTTCTCCAGTGTGGGCTAGGTGACCTCCTGCCTCTGAGGTCAGTGAAAGTGCAGCATATTGGTGCAGACGAATGTGTAGGAGACAGGGTCCATGTCGGCCTGGTGGTTCGGCAGCGACTCCTCGTCATTGGCTCGGCGATCGTCAGAATGAAAGCGGGTGGCTGGAGGACCTTGAAAAGGAGCTTGGCGGCGTAGCGAATAGTCATCGTTGGCATGTCGACCATCAAACCATGGGTGGAGAGGGTGAAAGAGTGTGTTGTGATGCTAGCAATGGCGGGAAATGTGGCCAACACTACCGCAGTTGAAACAGAGTGGGCGCTGATCTGCAGTCCGCCATATGTCCGTTTTCACAAACTGTGGACGGCTCGGAGGCTCTTCCTGGGATGACCAAAGTGTAGCAGTCGACAGCTGGTGGTGTGGCGGTATCGACATAATAGATGGTGGACGTCGAACCGCAGCAGCGTAGTTCATGGAATGCGGCTCAGGACTAAGGTTCGTAGACGAGAACACTTGCCTGATTTCGTCACATACGACTTCGTCAACAGATGCCACTGGCAGTTTTACTGTCAGCGTTGCGAACTTCTGAATTTCTTCTCAAACAATCTTCCAAATCAGATCATGCAGAGAGCTCTGAGTGTCAACACTTATGGTGCCAGCGTTGACTTCACTGCTGCTGGACAAGCGATCATACTGTCTGCGTCATTGATGAAGTGCTCGCTCAATAGCAGTAGCTTCTTTGATAAAATCAGCCACAGTACTTGGTGGATTGCGCACCAGTCCAGCGAAAAACTGCTGTTTCACACCGCGCATGAGGTAACGTAACTTTTTATCATCTGTCATGTTTGGGTCAGCTCCATAACACAGACAGGCCATGTCCTCGGCAAACATTGTGACGCTTTTGTTGGGTTTCTGAACTAGTAACTCAATTAGCTGCTAGGCACGGTCCTGTCATTCGATAAAAGGTGTCAAGGAGCTGCTGGCAGAAGTCACTCCAGGTCAATAGACTGCCTTTTCGGTTTTCATACCATGTACGAGTGATATCACCAAGGGCGAAATAGACATTGTTGAGCTTTTGTTTAGAACTCCACTCGTTGATCTTGATGATGCACTCAAACTGGTCAAGCCAGTCTTCAACATCTTCATAGGTGCCACCGTGAAACCGATCTAGAATCTGTGGTTGGAGAACGGTACACAGTTTGGGAACATACTGAACGTTGGTGCCAAAAAATCGTGTTTTCCATATGAACCGGTAACATATGAACCGGTAAAAAATGAGCAAACTCGATTGCAAATGTTGGCGCTGGGAAAACAAACGTAACAGGAATGTATCAGCGAGGTTCTACTGTACCAAGACTAATTGTAAACTGCCTGCAAAGCCTCATATACGTTTTTAAATTCTTAGAACATGCCCATGTTAAGTGCCCGAAATAATGCACATTAGTATCTCATGTTGCAAGTTTAATCAAAAAGGTTGTTACTAGTTAGGCAGACACACTTTGTCTTGTTTACTGCTTTCTGACAAGGAGGGGCTGTAGTCCTCTCCGAGAGCGTGCAGTGTGCGTGACGCACCACATCAAATAACATTGTGCATGTAATTGTTTGAAACATGGGCTACCACTGTTGCCATGTACATTTGAGCACAGGCATTCGATTGCATGGATACTTGGTTGTGTCGGTATCTGATAGCATGAACACCAAGCATTGCTGGAATGCATTCCTACCCTAATACTTACCTTTCAATATTTCCAATTTTCTCTGTTTTGACTCACACCTTTGAGTAAGTACTTGAGTGCTATTCTGACACTAACTTCAACATTGAATGACATAATATGCAAGTGTTTGTGGACCTATGCCAAAAGTATTCCATGAGCTTCTATTGTTGAGGCACAATAATACAAACTTCAAACTGAGGCTGTTATTGAAATTACACAGGTTTTTGTAAGTTGACGTGGCATGCCATACTTGTGAGGCTGCATTTAGCTTTGAAAGGGTTGTATATGCAGTGGTGAAAAAGGATTTCAAATAGCGTAAGAGTTAAACATAGTAACCACGTCTTCTGTCATTACATGAAGATGATGCCTTCACAACCAAACTGCAATGATCGCTATGTGACTAAGGAGGTGTTTTTACCTTAAGTCTCTCATTATGTGTCCATTAGGATACTATCAGACTAAAAGATTTGTTATGTATTGAGATCACTATTGTTATAGTGTTCCTCCAAGCCCACCATGTAAAGTGAGAAGGCGGGCTTAACTAAGAAGTAACAAGAATAACAGCACCTGCACAGTCAGCCTTGAGCTTTATTTGAAAAACTCAAGAAGGGAGAAACGGCTGCCTTTAATGCAACAAATCACAGTGTTCATCATTGTTTTTTTCTTTAGTCAGCGCGACCAACAGACAATAACATCTTGAAAGTGACAGACGAAAAATCCAGAGTTGTGGGGACAGCATTCTTTAAATTTATAGTAGATTGTTCTCATTGTCCTTTTCTTTCACCACTCAAAACAATTGGCCCTTTATGACTACTACACAATGCAAGTCACAGCTGTACATGTTGAACACAGACTGCACATGTTTCCACAAAGAATTAAGATGCGGCAGTAACATAGAGCTCTTTTTCCTTTTTTAAAATTTTTCTTTTGCCTTGGCCAACCCAGACTTTCGCCTTCTAATGTGCTTTGTCTCAAAAAGTCGCATGCGATTGACGGAGCACAGTGACTTATCCAGACTTCAGAAACGAGTGCACACACACAATTTATACACGGTAGATGCCATTGTGTACAACACACCCTCACTGTGCTCGGATAAAAAAGGTAGAGAGGCGTCACAAGATGGCGGCCACAGCAAGGGGCAAACGTGCTGTTGACACAGATTGAAATGAGGACAGCAAAGCACTTGGTTTTTGCACAATCTAACAGCGCTGTGTGCATGTCACTCTCTCGTGTCCCTGTCTTTTTGCACTGTGTCCTTTTATCTGGTGAATCACCAACAAGCTAAAGCTTCCACACTAAGTAACATAAAGCAGTGGGCATGACGATTCACAACCGACTCTGATGTGTGATAAGCAAAGCTTATGATGTACCAGAGTTGATCAAAAATCCGAGTACTCAGTGCTTTTCACTATGCTCAAAAAAAAATAGCTCTGCTGTTCACAATTCAATCGGCACTGATAGTACAGTCACAAGCAAAGGTTTGGGGATCAAAGGTGCCGTAATTTTGTTGTTTTTTAATGCAGCCTGGGAATTCTGGCTGAAATAAAAAGTAAAATCAAGAGTGCAAGCCTGCGTGTGCATGTTTGATGAATACACTGTATTAAACCAATTCCAGGCCGCGGAGCTGCTCTAGAAAATATTCTAATTTTTTGCTGATGCCATAGTCCCCAGACTTTTGCTTGCAACTGTACATACACAGAAATCACTCTGCTATTCACATTTGACCTAGTGCTAATAGTACACCACAGGGCAGACTCACAGACGTCATTATTGTGTATGTTTGACCCTTTCTGTGTCCACCATATTGATGTACACTGAAAAATCATTACAACCAGCCCAAACTTGTACACTTTTGGAATTGCAGCTGTAAGCAAAGAGCAAATACAGATGGAGATTTTCTGAGACAGAATCTTGTTTTCATCTTGAGAAGGTCATACAACACACATGTTTACATTTCTGTCTCGGCAGTCCCCGTTGGCAAGATTTGCTAGATCTGTTTTTGCTTGTTTTGCTGCTGCCATATAGAATGAGGTCTGCATGAGAGAAGGCATTGGACAGCATATGAAGTGCTGTTCTTTGTGATGTTAATTTTTAAAATAAGTTAGCTTATACTGGTGAAGACGTTTGTAGGAGTTCATTTAAAGGTACCTATAGGTGTTGTCCAACCTTTCATGCCATGGTGAGGACCTTCTTTTCTGTCTAGGCATGCTTAATATAGTATGTCATTACACCTCACAATGAGAACAAACACATTTTGAGACCACAGGTTCAAGCAATGTTTTGGTAAAAACAAGTCGGTAGCTATTCATCACACAAAGAGTCATACACTTAAGAAGAATGGAGTGCTCTCAAAAAGTAAAAATTGCACCAGTGCACACAAGATGATGAAAGAACACCACCGCAAGCAGTGTCAACAGATACAACAATTCAGAATGAGCAGCTTGAAGGGATTGACGAGGGTCATTGCTTTGTCTACTGTGTAAAAACAGCACAGTGCCTAGCCACTAATTGGCAGTTCATTTACCCATTTCACCTTTCTTTTTAAAACGTTATTAGCTCAAGTAAGTGCAACCACATCATTCACACGAGCTCTTGTAGGCAACGTTCAGAGTGGTTCCGAAGTTTTGACGCATCTACCTGCGCTAAGCAACGGTGCTTATACTGCAGCAAGCACTGGACTTTCCTTGGATATTTAAAGACAAGTTACAAATTTGTAAACAAGACAGTAACTGTGACATCAATTCAGGGCACAGGTAAAAATACCTATGCTACCAGTGTGGATGACCATACATTTCTTTTCAATGGCATTACTACCACACCTCTGTGACATACATCTTGCAGCTTATGTTTTCTTTTGCTGGCTTGAAAAACATACCATAATGTTGTTTAAGTGTAGGATAGAACTGCTGCCATGAGATGTTTCCATAAAAAAAAATGTCTGTGTTACATTTTGAAAATATGACAAAGTAAACTGCTTAAAGAGTCACAAATAGTGAAAATTGTGCATACTAGCTTTATACAGATATAAAGTTAACAAAAATGACTAGCTGCGCTGTACAGGCATGTTCACTGTTGCAGTCATGACAAAAACAAATGACTGTCTCCTCCAGCTAGCTTGAACATTACGACTTTTGTGTTGCAAAAAGCTGACAACATCCGCTGGAGGCCTCTTTCACAACTGCAGGAACTGAGATGTTATGCCTGTACAAGTTCAAAAACATAAGTGCTAAAACGTCTGTATTATTTGACTTAAAATAAACAAAAGCCTTCATCAGATGGCAAATGTCTCATGACAAAAAAAAAATTCTGCAATAATAAAAAGTAATAGAGTCTGAGGAATTTAAATTGTCAAAATTGACATGTCAGTTGTCCTTTCAGAGTGCAATGCTCAAATTTGCCGGCAGTTTCACTTAGCAATATCTCGACAGCATGTCTACCAGTCTGCTTGGTCTGAACTTGAGCAACTTCCTTCTTTGTTTTGTTTGTATAGTGCATTTGTTTTGTTTTTTTCTTCTTCATACAGGATCTCTGAGGTCTGCTTTTTACTGTTGCTTCCATATGCCTTACATGTGAGGTCTGCTAGCACTAACGTCACACATCACACTGAGGAATGGAATGTTTGCTTAAACTCGCTTGCAAGCACTGCTTGTCAAACCAGGTAGGCCCCTGACGGAAGCTCTGTGATGGGGAACCGCGAATTACAAGACCAAGTCATTCAAACAGCAATTCAGTAAAGATCTGCCTCCTAGCATTCTTTCGATCTGATGCATTGGTTTTACGACCAACAAATCAAGAGTAGCAGGAGTGCTGGATTTACTGCGCACCTATTCATGAGAATAAATGCACCGTCCACAAGAAGGCCAGCCATTATGACTGGCATTAAGATTACACCTGCATTTCAGCTTCTCGTACTATCATTAAGGCAGCAGTGGACATTGACTAACCATACAAGTGGGAGCATTATAAAGAAGTATAAAGTGCCTTTCACTCTCTTTCAGATCCCTTGAAAAAAAAATGCAGACATTCCCTTCATAAAGTGTGGCGAAGTAGCATACACCATGCCATCAGTTGCTTGGGCTGCTAATTAAAAATACAGGCGAGAGAAAAGAGAATAAATTTCTCTGCACTTCCAGTCACATTATTTTCTAGCTAGGATCAAATCTACAATTTCTGGTCGAAAATTTTAGTACACTTGGTCTCAAGAATTGCTAACAAGTTGCACATTCACAGCGCTAGCTGCAGCCTTTGTCGAAAGAAATAAGAGCACTGTGCACGTGATTGCAGCCGTGATCTGAGAGTATCTAGTTGAACTGTTGCATCCGCACCATTTAAAAGTGCTACATGGGGGTGCAGGCTCTTTCTTGTGCTGTATGTTCCACAGGCACAATGCAATAAAGCCAGGACTCGGCAACACTCGTGCTTGTAGTGATCCAGTTTCCTTTGACAAAGGCTGTACTCGTCTCTGCTAGTGTAAATACTACACAGTACATTTACTTAAAGTGTGTACTTATGTGAACGTGGCAGCACAGCGTGTGTATCAAGTGTCAAGCATGGGCATGGTGCACAACATGTCATGGCAGATGCCACAAGGCTTTCATATTAATGGAGCAGCATTCTAGTAATAAGAGTGAAATTTAAATTCGTGCCTGCAAACATCGCAGGCACGAATTTGCAGGCACATCTCACTCGTGATTAAACAATAATGTTACAAAGTAGCTCATCAGCCTGGACTACAACCTCCTGTCTTGCCAAGCCACCATTTCTGTCATATACAGTACATGTGCTGCCACAATTTCTTATCACCCTCTCTGCCAAATGTGTATCTCGATATACAGCAAGCTCTCAAGTGCACAACAGGCTTGCTGAAGTTTGCGTTTGTGTTTTTTTACCCATCGAGAATCAGGCACTCAAATCCTTCTCACCAATATTACCAGTGCACTGTCGCTCTCCGTTTCGTTTTGCACCTAACATTGCAGTTAATGCCTTATCAAAATTGCACAGTGAAGGTAATGGATTCATAAACTTCTCTAGCTATCTCCAGTGCTGAATGCAAGATAAGCAGTGTAAAGAGTTTCATTAGCCTGGAAGAAGCCCCCGTGAGATTATGCCTCTGGGTGTGTGTGTAGCACAACACAGCACACTGCCGACTACGTACAATAGGGTCTTAAGATTATCATTACGATAATTGGGAACACTTGGAAGTTTACTGGTTTGGGACTTTTTTCTCCCGCATGTATTTCTCTTTTCTTCTTTTTTTTTTTTCTGTTTTATGATCATTAAGGAGAAAAATAGTGCTCTGTGCTTTTTAATTTTGTCATGCTGGGAAGCAATAATGGAAATAAAATGGCCCATAGTTTGTGATAATTTTGAATTCAGTTGACTGCAGCTACTGAGAGTAACTTGCTACAGCACAAGTTAAACTGTCACCCTTCTCTAGGTAATGTTATGCCATTCTTCATTACATACGACAATATTAAGGCTCTTTGATTTGAAAAGTCACAAAACATCCACGCATTCACCCGAGAGTAAATTTTTTAAAAATAAAAAAATTGAAACAATGTGCATCGAAACCCCATCTGGAAGTAGTTGCCCAGCTGAAACTAAACTGCCAGTCAGCATCATTCAATATTTCTTATTTCATTTAGTTTGCAAGCCTCGAGGAGAGAGAAAAACCCTGAACATGATCAGCACACCAAGTTGGCAAAAGGCCGTGCTCTCCACATGAGGAGCGATAAGATAGTGCGTATATAACTGTGATAGCATTGATCGGGAACCACTGCATAAGCGATAGCGCGTGAGAAACAACCTGTAAACATCGAGGTCCAGAGTGTCGCATGCTAAGGGCGTGTCGTAGTACACGGGTAATGAAAGTACATTGTATATACACATAACAGACTTACATACGGACGCAAAAAAATAGGTTATGTACACTAAACAGTATGCAGGAGTGATCCATGCCAGAGCGAGCAGCAATAGGAAATAAGCTGCACAGCATGGCTGGTGGGAAAGAAAAGAATGGTGCTCTCCAAAGCACAAAAGCAGTTTCGAAAGCACATCTCTCTCTCTCTCATCCTCTCTTTCTCAACCTCTCTTTCTCGTACACCTTCAAGTGTGAGAGTGCTTCAAATGTGCGGGTGCTCTGCAAGCCCAGAGAGGTGTACTTGCTAGGCATGTTGCTCCAGCGACAGATGACCCCCAAGCAACAACGCAAGCCAAGCTGAATCGCATCGACAACTGCACAAGTGAGACACTGTCACATAAACCACTCTTGCATACTCGTTTTGCAATGCTCTGCACACTCATTCAAATCCTTTAAAGCACACAAAGAGAGAAAGAAAACAAAAGCAAGATCGAGCGAACTACATATACAAGCGGTCAGGCGCAAGGCAATGAACGTCAGAAGAGTTGCACGTAAAGGAGACAGGAAAAAGTGTGCTGTCATTATTATATACAGAAAGCTCCGAAGCTAATAATCATCACAGCGTGCCTTTCTTGTTGTCTTCTTTTTTTTCCTTCGTAGGTTGATTTCATATGTATAGAAAACTCGTAGAACCCGAGAGTCCTTGCCACAATCATAACTACGTACACTAAAGCTATGCCGAGCAGCCATCATGATAATCAACGGCCATCTCCTCTCTACAATAAAAACACTCCAAAAAGCGAACAACTCATGTAAATAAACTTCACAGGGCTATGTGCCTTTTCAAACAGGGTAAAATATCCATTTTAGGCATTTTATACATTCATATAAATAGCAGACCTATGTGATATGGAAACAGAGGTTCCTATAAATATACATATATATATATGTATGCGTGTGTATGTGTAAAGTATACAGGAATGAAGGAGTTTACATTAAAACAATTGCAACAAAAACAACTCTTTACACATTTGCTGCATGTAGGACAACACTACGGCTCCTACCACAATGAACGTCAGTGAATCGTACATGTGTGGTTAAAAAAAAAAGCAAGCACAGATTTTGACGCCACTTGGGAACACAAAATCAAGACCCAAACAATACTGGATCAGTGTTCAAAAAGACTAAACATTCCTGTGATGCTCAATAAAAAGCTTGATGTTGTCCTCTCTCAATGCATCAAGAGGGCACTGAAGGATGAATGTTTCGAACTGCATAAATTCATTAAGCGGCTGAAATGTATAAGCTAGTTTTTGCGAGGGGCACAGGTCAAACTGAGGTGCCCGGGTGCTACATACTCGCAGCTGTATAATTTTCAATCTCGTAATGAGGCAGAAAAATATGAAAGTCCACCGACGCACATTTCACTAGCGTTCATGTCTGCACCCTCGTAGTGTGCACAACCGTTTTACCCATTCGGTATGTGTGTCATCAAAGTTAAAACACCATTCCTAAGAAATAAAAATAAAGATAAAAGTATGAAACAAAGCAAAACAAAGGAGGAATGGACAAGAAAATGCGTAGTGCTGTCTGCCGTACTTACTAAGAACCACTGTAAAACCAAAAACGGCATCACACATGCTTCAAACAACTAAGGTGTTCACTCGTGTCAGCTCCCCCAATTATTGCAAGCTGTCATGTGAGCTCCTCTCGAGAGAAACCAAGGACCACCTCTTTTAGTAGCAAGGACAGGGCGGGTGCCGCTTCAATCACTTACAGGCCAAGGTCTACATTCTGTTTTCGTGCCAATTTTGATCTGAAGGAGAAAAAGAGAAAAGGGGAAGGAGAAACAAAACATAAGGTGAGATTTAAGAAGTTCTTTTTCTCTCTCTCTCTTTCTTTAACTTTCCAATTGAGTAAAGCATCACAAGTGACATACACAGTTTTGCCTGGCTTCCTCCCACATCCTCTGCAATCCCGTACAAACATAGCATCAATCCAACAAAAATGGAAACTGTAAAGATTTGAAATAGCCAAATTATATTTGCAACAAGCGTGCGATTGTTCTCTTTAGGGGACAAAAAATTCTCGGTGTTCTCATCTTCTTAACGAATTGAGCTGCATAAAGTAATGCCTCTGGAAGCACTTATGACAGCAACTAAGAACTTGACCTGCTCCGCATGTTAAGCTAGCATAGACTTCAGTCACTCATTTCTTGAGTATGTTCTTCAAACACAAACAGAGATACTTGTCGGAAGGCAGTTGGTCAGGAAAAAGTGCTAAATCAATGAAACCATAACTGATAACCACAGTGTGTAGAGGTAGAGTATGCAATAGTTGAGCCTTCAACTGATCTTCATCGGCAAACCAACTGAAGAAAATGTTGTCTGCCATCATTTGAGCTAATGTGACCAGACAGTCTAATGTGACCAGAAAACCAATTTATTTCTTTATTGCTATCACTACTTCATGTCAATGCCTATTTGCAACGGTGAAACATGCAAGAGCAGGGCTTTTTTTAAATATTTAACGAAAACAAGACCCCTGATACTCGCACCGGGATAAGGAAATGCAACAAAACATCTTCGAAATATGACGCACTGACTGCATGGTACCAGAGCTGCAAGCTACAGCATTAAACTTCAAAAGTAACTTCACTGTACTGTAGTTCGTACATATCTGAAGATGGCTCACTGGCATATTTGTGCTTTAGAAAACCGAGTTACTACTATTTTTCAAGCCCAGAATATGTGGTCAGAAGCTTCAATTGTTGTTTTGACATAGCACAAGAACCACATCATTCTTTTTTTTTAAGCGAGACATCCCCTTGGGCATGTTGGCATTACACTTGACACGCAACAGTCGGTTATTACAACTCACGAACAGCTGTTTACGCACGATGACCAGTCTGGGTGCGCAGGAAGCGGTGCATACCTGATCTGCCCTGCTAGTAGTGGGTTAATGGCATACAGCCACTCGTGAATCTCTTTCTCCCCCAGCGTCTGGAGCAAGAATCCACGGCTCTTCGTCACCACAGAAAATGTGTTGGGAACCTGCGTTTCCACAAGAGCATGTCAAAGTTTTAACCTCTAACCCATGAGGACAAGCACAATAACAATCAGGCAGGGTAAAAGAAACTTGTCAAGGAACGGAAAATTAACACAAAGCAAAAGAAAGAAAGAGGCATGCTGACAGAAAAAGAATGATCAGCATTTGGCAATCAAGCACACTCTTTTTGGGGGCAAACTCTGTAAAGCTGGATTCTCTCATAAGCTGAACACAACGCGGACGTTTGTTTTGTTTCATGTAGACAGAATGCAAAAAATGATGTGGGTAGTATGAATCCTTTGATTCATGCACACAGTTTAATACAGATTGACTAGCATTCTGCAACATGATCGCTTTCTCACTCCGTTACTCTGCTTAGAAGAAGAGTGCACTGCATAGAAACGCTGCGAAAAAGAAAAGGCTGAACATCACCACACAATTTCATACCTGCACGCAATAGAGAGGAGTGATGCCAGGCAACAAAAAGGCACATTCCACTCTGTATCAGTTTCCTTAAGAGTGTACGAGTTTAAACAGTTTCTCAAAGCACTGGGCAGTTGTGACTCATTTTGTCAAAGGAGCAAAATCGTTGCAGAAATCGCAACAACTGCACGGCTAATTTCTGTAAGTACTGTAGGAGTTCTCCAAGAGTATTGCTTAGCATTGAGTATATTTCTTCACAAATTCTTCCTCAATTATGCTCGTTTCATACCTAGTTTAGTAAAACGCACACATTTTCTTTTGCAGAAATTTATATTTTGGGCACATGCCCACATGCTCAGTTTTCTGTTAGCCAAATTTCCCATAAACGCTGTTACAAGCTTAAAGGGGGCATGACACGGTCACCCAACAATTTGTGGTTTCCCGCAAGAAATTGTAGCAGAGGGTTTATTATGGCTATACATGCATAAAAAACTGGTCAGTAAAAGCACATTTCTGTCCAAAATATGAGCTAGAACTCGCTGGCTCTAAGCGCCGCCCTCCGGCGCCCACCGCCATATTGCCAAGCCTTGTGTGACGTCATGTGCTGCATGGAACAGAGCCGTCGTCTGCTACAAAATCAGCCACCGCACCATGTGAGGTCTGGGCATAGCTGCCGTTTCTTGCCGTATTTGCTCCAGATGTTGCTTGCCATGTCTTTGACACTGCCAACTTCGCTTGACGAAGCAAGCGAGGAATCTTTGAGCAGCACATGCAGCGATGGCGTAGTATACGCTGCACACTTTGACTTTGACCTCATCGCCACCAGCTCAAGTGACAAAACACCGCCTCCGAGATTCACAGGTGCCGGCTGGCTTGGGCAAATCTCGGAGGCCATGGACAAAGAACGCGCAGTAAACTTGGTCAACATAGATGGTGACATTGGTGTTATGCTAAATGTCGTTGATGCATTTCTGCACTCATGATATTTCATGCGTTCAGCACTGCTTAGCCATCCGTTCACGGAAGGTGAAGCCTGGTGCTACTTCGCACAATGCAAATTGTTACACGCGTACATTGTTTGCTGGCATGCATTTCTCTAGGATCCGTACTCAACGAAACTGTGATGTTGTTAAGCTGCCGCTCGTTCCCACCAGTAGTTTTTTTTTGCACTGTAGTTTTTTTTTTCCACTGTAGTTTCCACTGTAGTTTTTCCAATGTAGTTTTTCCACTGCATATGCACCATATGCAAACAAATGCCCGCGCACATGTGTCCACGGCGCAAGGATTTGGCGCAATGTACGCTTTGGCTGAACCTTCACTGGAACTTGCTTTATTGCACCCGACATCGATAAAACAAATAGCAAGGCTAACGTTTGGCCGGGGTGCTGCCTGCCAGATGGGTCAGTGCGCGAACACGGTCGGCATCGCGTCTGGCTGCAGCCTTAGCATTTTCACGGGTCTCCCAAACTCGGCGAGCAGGTGCAAATCGTCATTGTAGCTGCCTGGCGTGAAGTGTTCTGACAACAAAACAAAAGCGTCAGATAATCGCCAGTCCTTCCTGCCCACATTAATCTTCCGGCTCCTTGGGGAACCTGAAATACGATACGGAGCACTCCTTGCTCCGTTGGCTCTAGCCCCCAACAGCGCTACACAGGTGCCGTGGTGGCGTTGTTTCAGCCACTACAAGTTGAACAATTTCAATGACAAACTGAACAAAGCAGAAGTTCCCCACATGTGGCGCACAGCTGACAGACCAATTCTTCACTGGAATATATATGATATACATGCTCGCTCGGCAGACATGCAGCCTGTGACGTCACGGCCTGGGAACGTGCCAGTGTTGCCCCACTATTTTGCCGTTCATATGTAATATAAAAAATTCAATTACTGGCTCAAATGCGCTAAAATTTTGCCAAAGTGTTCTTGAATGCACAAAGATTATCTCACACAATACAGATTATGATCGAAAATTGGGTGTCAAGCCCCCTTTAAGAATTCCCATGTACATGAACAAAAATAAAGTTATGTTTTTGTTAAAGGGAGTCTACTGTGGTTTGTTGGAGCACCAGGGTATCTTACTGTAAATTAGAATGAATAAAAATCATCTGTCGCATACCTTCAACATGGCCTGCTGCTCCTCATTGTATTCCACTTGTGCTGTGGCTAGGTTGATCAGCTCCCTCTCGATGTAATCCTTTTCATCACGGTAGATGAAGACATAAGGGCGACGGATGACCTGAAAAAGAAGAATGCATGTTGAACGAACCTCAACAGCCAGAAAAGCAGCCTCTTCTTCCACAATGACCTGGCAGGGCTTCCTTTAGAGGATACGACAGCACCAAGTGAATAACTCTAGTACCATACCAACATTAAACAACACAAATGGACAAAGTACGAAAAATTGACAAAGAAGATGAATTAATGTTGCATTAACAACTTTCTAAACAAAGTATAGTAGCGTGCAGTTGATTATGTGAACTCAATGAAAATGTGCTGCTAGATAGCTCGTTAAAAAATTTTAAGCACTTAATAGGACGTCAGCGATTCATCATAGTAAGTGTGCACTCGTCATACTACGTGTCAGGGTATATGTTTTAGTGGGACAGTTTTTACAGGTTGTGTTTCGTATTTGGTTTTCCGAAAGCATATCAGAACTACAGTTTGTTAACTGCATGTAAACAAATGCACCAGCTTGCACTTCAACCAGATGAAATGGTGCTTATTCTTTTGAGTGCATTGCTTGTTGACGGAGTGACTCGGCTGCAGCTCACCAGCCATCGCTTGACCCAGTTTCCAGTGCGATCATCCAGGAGGTTGAGGTAGCCCTTGCGCGACACAATGGGGCTGGGACGCACTTCTTCCACCTCAGCCACAAAGCAAGGGTTTCCTCCAGCAAAGGTTGGGGGGTGCGAGGCGGGCTTCAGACCTGCGGGGGGTGCCAAGCTGCTCGGCAGTCCTCGTGCTTCCATTGCCTCGGGCACCGACGTACAGGGCTTCTCTGGTGACAGCAGGCTGCAAGTGCAAGCAGTACATGCCTTTCACGGTTGCTTAAGCTTGTTTCCCCACACTGCGTCTTTTCCCAACCAATGGAAGCACACAGAATAATGGCGCATGGCATTATGAAAACCATATTGTCCTCATAAAGCTACGTACAGGTAAACATAGCCTTCTGGTTTAAACATTAATTCTCTTGCTATATTATTGGCATACCACTTCACAGGAAAGCTGCCTTAAAAGTTTGCACAATTATGCCCCAAAGTCCACAAGACAATTCCACTTTACTAATCACAATGTGAAGACACTCTGCATTATGTGGTCAACTTAAAGAACTAAATTTAATATAATTGATACAATTTATTATTAACTGAAACCAATCATGGAGTCTTGGTTTCTTATTCATTTTTCAAGCACACATTATACTACTAAATTGCTGGCAACAATAGGCCACCAAGACCTACCTATCACCTATGTCCCAGGGTATAAATTCTCTCAGCATGAGCCGGCTTAATGCAAACTGAACTCACATTTATTAGACTTCAGGAAAAAAGAAAATACACAAAATTAGAGACTTATTTAAGTCCTCCATAAACAAGCGCATCCCTTCCATGCAGGGTCAGTGCGGACTAGAGGTCAAGCAAGCAACAAATGAACAGCGCCAGGGTGCCTCTCTTTCAAACGGTAAGCAAATTTAACCAGCAAGAAACTTACTAAGTTCACTGCACAGACCAGCCTTCATAGCATGGCAGATAGAAAACCATGCTGTAGCACAAAGCTACAACTAACAAAGTCTATGCTAACATGTGCATGCATTTACATACTGCCTTAACATTCTTTCATGCGTGTCTCTTGAGACAGACAAAAGCAGTAGGTTAGCTGGAAATAAAACCAAATTGCTTGAAAAACCTTTACATTATTGAGAAAAGAAAGCTACTGTTATTGTACGCATTAGGATGACATGCGTATGCCTTACAAATGGTTTTCGTACACTCGTGCCATAATTGAGTTGTTATTGGCAGCCAAATACAAGCTGGGTGTTTACTTTAACAGTGGACCTCACTGTAGATCGTCACCTGACATGGACAGCCATCGCTACCCACCAGTTGGTCTCTGCTACTGATGTTTTCTGAACCATTAATGATGTAACCATGAGAGCAGAGGCTTGGTCATTCTTTGTTGTACTTACTCTTGTGAAGAGCTAGATGTCATGCTGGAACTGAGTGATGATGCATCTCCCTCTTCAACAGGTGTCATCGCTGTGTTCGACTGCTTCCGATCCAATGAGAGAGAAAGCAAGGAAACAAGTAGATAAAGTTGGTCCCTTTGTAATGCAGCGGGTGTTCAGATAAGGACAGACTAAGGGGAGTGCCGACTATTTTTAGTTTTCGGCAAAACTGTTGTACGAGTTGGGAAAACGTCTTTCTAAAAAGGAATCAACCTTCGTTTTGCAAAATTTGACACGGATTTCCTGAAAAAAAATTCTTATTTCACTAAAGGTGGAAAAGAGCGTCTTAACGATTTGCAGATTTGACAAATTCGAAGGCCTATCACTCTAAAATTAACGTATTGTAACCCACCAAAATTTTTTCCTGTACTTCTACACCGCTAGTATTATTGGCCCACACTAAGTTCAATATATATCACCCAGAGTGTTTTTGAAAAATTGCAAAACCTTGGTTTTTGAGCAACTGCTTCTGACTGACCCTGTACAGTCGCCGACCGATTTTCCGGACTCCAAAAATTCGGACATGCCCGATTATTCGGTCAGCTTCGGGGCACCGCCGTTCTCCCCATAGACCATAATGTATAACAACTGCCGAAAGTTTGGACACCTTGCAACCTCTCGTCTGATTTTTTGGACACTCCTTGAGCCAACTCGATCGAGGGCATCATGCACAGACTCTGACCGGCACATAGTTCGACTTGCTGAGCGCCATTTTCGTTTTGAACGGAGCCTCCTTGCTGCCCCACGAAGTGGCGCTACTGGAAATCCCCGCTCATCATCATCGTTTCTGCCTGGTTCGATAGAGTGGCCGTACAGCAGTTCCGGTTTCAGCTTAGTAAGCCATGTCAATACAATCCAGCAGCTGATTTGTTTCTTTCGCGCGCGACGCTGTGAGCAGGACACGTTTTTCGTTTGTACGACTGGTTTCGGCACGGTGGTGTTTGCTTTGTGTGCTGTGTCGAGGTTTCGCTGATCCAATGCGGCGTACGGAAACATCGCGTCAACTGTCTAATGGCGCCGACAGTGCCCGCGCAGCCTGCGCTGGGGAATGCCGGCAAGCGGGTGCCGGGAGGCCTAAGATGTGCTCCCTACTGACGCGGAAAATGTTCTGCCGAGACCTGCGCAGTGGTTGCATTGCGATTCCGGACACCGTCTCATTTGACAGTTTCACAGGTGCTGACGACGGCGAGATCATTCGTCAGGTTTCTGCTGCACCGCCAGACGATGACTCCGAGTCGGAAGATGACGCACCATGTGCTACGCTGCCGTCGCATGCGGAGCGCGCACAAGCAGTGACTGTGCTTATCTGATTGCGCGTAAACGGAACAGCGCGCAACGGCGCACTCACGATTTCTTCAAGCCTACTGCCGAGCCCGAATAAGTGCGTGGAAATAAAGGATATCATTTTTTTTTCTTAATCTGATTTTTCGGACACCTGTTTATTCGGACATTTCCGCAGTCCCCGTGAGGTACGAATAAACGGTCGGCGACTGTAATCAGGTGTTTTTTGGGCCATTTTAACTAAGGCGATGAAGCTGAAAAATATTTTGGACAAATATTCAAAAGGTTTCTTGCAAACTAGATAAAGAAGTATGCAACTACACCACGTAATTATTTTATTATAAAATCCCAAAAATGTCAAAATTACAAAAATAGCAAAAATTGGAACATTTTAGACACATTTAAAAAAATAATCCTCACCGATTTTTATGAAAATTTAATAAAACACCCACCCAGGACTGGTAAATCTAGTACTGCAAGAACATGTTGGATTATTTTCATTTCAAGTGAGAAACTGTACCTTATTTTATGACCCATGTAGGGTGATCCAAACGATGTGTCTCGTTCTAATAATAAAATAAAAATCACACTCATATTAAATTCTGAACCCATATTTTTTTTTAATAAAGAAGAGTGACTCAGATTATGTCTATCTTTCTTTAGCCATGAAATGAGTTGAGCTTTAGTTTTCAGGACTCAAAACTAAACATAGTTGGGGCCCCCTTAGTCTGTCCTTATCTGAATACACACTGTAATGAACAAGCAAAATAGTATCCTTCAGGAACCTTAAACGAATAAAATACAACAGAACTTCTTCGAACAAATGGGGTCTTTACTTAGCACTGCATCACTGAAGTATAGTCTCTTTTGATGAGTACCCAAAGCTGTCTAGGTCACACAACGTTTTATACATGCATATCATTAGGCTTAGTAGACTTCTCTTAAATAATAAATATACGAGCAAGATGCTTTGCTGGGCTAGTTGGTGTGTAGAAATGATGAAAAGTAGCGCAAAGAAGTAGTGTTTGGTCCTTTCACCTTTCTTTTTTTCTCATTTCTTGTGCTACTTTCCATCAAGTAAATATCAGACATGAATAAGCAAAAGGAATATGAACACGTATGAATATGTAGTACATATGTATACATGAAAAACCATCGTGGTGCACCTTGTTATTAATGTGAGAATAGTGTTGAATGTGCACAAGCAGCTCGACAAATTACATATATACACAAGAACACTCTAGATATTTCAAAGAAGTATGGTAGGTTTGTTATCCAGGTAAGATCTGCTGTCTTGTGCAACTAATCAACGGTAAGCATAAAAATGAAAGATTTCATTTAAATTTTAAGCAGGCAGAAAGGCATTGAAAATGTAGTGAATGAGAAACTATGGTGACACTAGGAATATAGAACCGCATCGCTAGTTGCTCAGCCACCACTTAGGCACCTAAGCACCGGCTAGTAAAACCGCTGCAATCTTAGAATACCAACTGTAATTTTGACCAAAATGCAGTGGCGTGATGTGATTCATGCCAAGCAAGAGGTGCCTCCGGCAGATAAAGCGGCTTGCAGTTTTTAAGGCTAGGCCTAAATGCAGCAGTTCAACAAAGACGTGACACACATCCTGTCGGCCGCCATACCTTGGCAGCCCCTGGTCCAGTAGGTGGTGGTTTGCTGGGAATGTGGCTCAAGATGAGGCCGACGGTGCGAGTGGCCAGCTCCCGCTCGTGAGGCGTCATCTCCCAGGGGGCATACACACTCTCGTCCACTGCTGTGCCACGGGTTGGAGTCACGGCGACCGAGGAAGTCACGGTGGGCGATGGCAGCTGCGAGGCAGCAGCTGCCTGTTGGGTGGAGCTAGGACCCCGAGCCGCGGCGCGGGCCACCAGGTTGCAGGCCTCTTTCTCCCACTTGCAGATGTCCTGGTGCTGGGGTGGACCGCCCAAGTCCAGGCCCAGCTTCTCTCGGAGGAGCAGGAGGTGCCGCACCTTCTCCACCTGCGAATGTTATATGCGGCAGTGTTGGAATGCTTCTGCACAAGTGCTGAGCTGTGGGCATGTCGGCAAGATGCTGCAATTGTAAACATGTTAGGCAGAGCAAGCTTAAGCAAACCGTTGCCAAATGGTGAGAGGGAGATTTGTTGTTAGAGAAGAGCTGAGAAGCCAGCCTGAACAATACAGTATTCTGGCCAGCTACTCAGCATTCAGGTAGGGGGGAAGGAAAACAATTGGAGTAGGAGAAAGTAAAGTTGATAAGGGCAGAAAAATAGATGTGAATGAATAAAAAAAAGTGGAAACACTCATTACATTACATTTTCATATCCAATTCACTTCCTCGCAGAAAAGTCACAATGGTCTTCATTGTGCACTGCTTCGTGTATATTTATTTTGACCACGGATCCTAAAGAAAATTTTTCAGAAAGTCACTGGTTGTCAGTGCATGCCATAGATCTCCAGTCAATGTTTCTCTCTTTCACAAGTGCAGTTGGCATGCAGAAAGCATGTGGTTTATAGTCTCCCGCACAATACAGTTCTCACGGTACAGAATGTCAGCATGACCAATAAAGACCAGGACAGCAAAGCTGGCACCATTTCAAAAATCACTTTACAGTGGCATGCAATACATCCTTGCTGAAAGTTGTTCAGAAGGTGTTCAGCATTCCAACAGTTGAGTCAGAAGCAACTAGGTCACATCTACGAAGCAGCAAAGAGTGAAAACTAAGCTTTAATTGCAAATATAATTGTGCACCAGCACCTGATTACAAGGTTACGGATCATGGTTACAAGGTGATTACAAGGTTGCAGATACAAGGTTACGGATAACCTCGTAATCAGCACCTGATCACAAGGCTACAAGCATTGGTTGTTACCGCATCTTTTAGTCTTTGAAGCCTGATGCACTTAACAAGTAAGGAGCACTTGCCGCAGTGGGCATACGTAAGTTCAGTGAGAGCGTAGCCCACCTCTTCAAGGCGCGTCAGCTTTTCCAGTTCCCACTGGTGGTCGAATATGAGCGAGTCCCCTCGTGGCTGCCAGCCATGCAGGTTCTCTTCTCCTCGCACGTACGTTGATGACGTGTCCAGCACCCGGCGCTGCCGACGCTGCACCCCTGTTGGAACAGCACCAGGCACACATCATGAGCTCTCTGCTCTTGTAGTGCGAGCGAAAGAGCAGCCCCACATTAAGGCTTGCCTACACAAATTTGTACAGAGCTTTCTGTCTTTAAGAACAATGAGCAGTGTCAAAGTAACATACATGCAGCATTGTCTGAACGTAGTCGCTAGCAGTATCAGCGAGGTTACAAACAAACATGTATGCCACAGCGTAGCAGTGAGGGCTTGTGGGCACTCCTTTCTAGTCGGGAACAGGATGTTCAGGGCACTCCAGGGATTCACAATAACAGTGACCAACACCACAGTAAGAAATGTTTTGTCACTGATTGTTGCAAATTGGATAATCGTGCATTCAGTATTAATTCGCATGCTCAGCTGTGCCAGTATCTGCAAACATATGCGGCCACGGGCTATTTTGCTTGTAGCCACTGAATAGCAAGGCTCATGTATAATGAACAGTACCTACTACGGTGTCAGCTTCTATTATGACCAAACCAATAAATCAAACTCACGCCATCTTGGTCTTAACTAAAGGTGTCCACAGCTCATCGTGGCTACCTGACTGGCGCTGTGCGTGCCATGGCTATTTGAAAGGATGCTGCTGATGGCACTGGCCTAAGGTCCCTACATACAGGAATGTTGCACTACCACCCATAGATCCACAAGTTTTTTTTTTTTTTTTTAGACAGCTTGGAGCTTTCTACCTGCGCGCTGCACAAGCAATGTAAAAATTCTACACTCGCTTTAGCTTCATAAATCTAAACTTGAGGAACAATATGTAATATTATATTAAATGCATGCTGAGTAGAATACACTATTTCCATAAATATATTTCATCGCAATTAATGCAAGGTGGATTGGGCCATTATTAGAGAAAACCTGTACAGACAACGGTGGGCAGATGACAGAAGGTCACTTTAATTGAGCTCTACAAGCATATTACCAAGTGGCTGCCATGTCCCTTTGTCACCAAGTAGCATGTATCAGCATCTTACAAGGAGCTAACCTTAGCACAACTAAGAAAACAAGAAGGTGCCTCCTACCCGGGCTACCTGAATCTGCCGCTCTCTTGAGGATCATCTCGTAGATGCCGGTCACATGATTGGCATCAGCATTCTTGTAGGCACCAGTGAACAGGTGGCGCAGGGATTTTGCGTTCGGAGACAACCTGCGTGTACATGCCATCAAGAAACAGTGAATGCACAAGGAACAATATTTTGGGTATAATGTGTTAAGCTGTGGTAAACAAGACTGCAGTGACCTCATTTTTTACAAATGTGGAGCAATGCAACATGCCATGAACCGTTCACTTGAAGTAAAAGTACAGATGGATTCACACGATTCCAGGTGGAGCAGCTCTGGGCTGTTCAGCGAGCCCATGATGCGGCCAGGGAGTTACAACTCCCGGTCCCAACGTGGGAGTAGCCCGCTCTATGGGACCTTGCGCCCCCGTAGCTCGCAGGACCTTTCATTAAAGTTATTCCATCCAACCATCCAACAGGAAGGAATTAATGCATCAAACACGATGTGAAACATCCAGAAGCTAAAGGTGGCAGTGCAGCAAAAAAGTTGCAGATGCTAAATACCTAGACTTTTTCTTCCCCTTTCAGAGTCGTGTTCTTTCGGTGGTGACCTACCTCCAGTGTTGTGCTTTTTTTCATAGATTTTATAAAACAAACACAACACTTTAATATTGGTTATGCAGAAGGCAAAAAAATGACACGGATAATGGCAAATGCTATCTTGATGTGATCTTCCCATTAACATGCGACGTCAGTGACACAGCAGGACAAAAACTGAAAAACGTACCGGTACATCAGTGGCACTGAGCGCATAGGGTTTTCACTGAATCACATGACACTTGTATGTGAAAAACAACTCCTGACAGAGCTATAAAGTTTTAACAAAAAAAAATTTTTTTCAGTCATAGCAGTAACAAAGAAATAATGGTATATATTTTGTCGCATATTACTGACCTTGGTGCCAGTCTCGCATCTCGTCCATAGATGATAAGACACAGGTCCTTTGTTACAATTGCAGGCTGTGCAGAGTTCTCCAGCTGTGAACAACACAGTTGAAGCTCAGAAAAATCAGATCTCACTGCAACATGTCTCTTTATACTGGCTCTCCCAATTAAATATCACCGCTAACTAACCAAAAAGATAATGGCAGGCTTTACGCAAACAGCACCTACTGTATATTGATGGGGACTCTTTACACTAGTCATTACTATAGTCATTAACGCCCATCAACATACAGTGACTGCTATTCATAAAAATCTCTCTCTTACTTTTTAAATTCATGACAAAATTTAGCTAGAACAGCTGGTATTTGCATAAGGCAATTAGTGCACTTGGTACTCTTCTCTCAGTCTGTTTACACTACTTTGGAAGATGCACTGTAAACTATAAATGACTATAGATGGCTATAGACTGTAAATGCTTTTATTAGTGATACTTTCGTAATCAGTAGGATCAATCACAGAACCTGCTGCAGTAGCGCAGTGACTATGTCTTAGGACTGCTGAAATTAAGGTTGCAGGTTCGATTCCAGCCGTGGCAGCCGCATTTCGATGGGGGAAAAATGCAAGAACACTCGTATACCATGCATCACTTATGCATTAAAGAACCACAGGTTGTCAAAATTCAAGGTCCTCCACTACAGTGTGCCTAATAATCGGATCGTAGTTTTGGCACGCAGAACCCCAGAAATTAACTTTAAAGTGTCAGTGTAAGTGAGATTACAATTACACAAGTGTAAGTGTAACTAGTAAATGTCACATGACACCTGTAGTTAGTAGGACGCCTGATGTTTACCTCCAAGTAAGCAGAGATGGTCAAGTAAACTCGCTCTCCATAAGGAGTGACTCTGTTCAGCAGAGGAGAGCTATGCAAGGAGGAATCCCACGCTGCCTCAAAGTGGTAGAATGTCCTGCAAAATGCAAAAATGCACACGTGTAGTACTTAGCTGTTTGTCACCAATGCTGAAAAAGAGGAACACTGACAGCTAACGTCCAAAAAAACGTTCATAAGAAGGTGGAGGCTTGAAGTGATTAACAGCGGTAGAACGAAGAACATCACTGAAGCCAACATTTTAACATGGGGACTTAACTTCATCAGGGCAACATTCCTCGTTCTACCATTGTTAATGACAGCTAATGTGGCATTGATCTCAATGATACTGCAAGGACTGGCACCAGTTCAAAGACATAAAGCTCACACGGCATTTGGACCTAGCCAGTTGATACCTGGTAGGGCTACTAATTAAAGACTTCATCAGCTGGCATGGCTCTCAAAAAAACAACAGCATACCTGTCATCACCAGCCATCTCCAAGTAGCTTCCAGGGAAGATGCCCAGCGACAGCACTGAGGTGTCGTTGTCCTCTTCCTCGCACTCTGGTGTGCTTCTGACACGACCTGTAATATTGCATTGGTATTAAATGAACTTTACTATTAAGATCAAGACACAAGTGCTAAAAATTCCTGAAATGCCATCCTACTGCACTTACTTCTCATACCAGCATTTTTCATACCGGCATTTCTCATATCACAGTTATGACACTTGAGCGAGCTTTATCTTGCATGTTCTTTACTCGAGGTATAACAATTCAACTAAGCGTAATACCTCCCAACGCCAATTAAACACTGAATGCTTTATCATCAGGTTATGAATTTTTACCCCTGCAAAATTGGTCAAACATAGTAGCAGTACTGAAGTTTTTGGCAACAAAAAGTCAAAAGGCATGCCTGTGATTATGTGTACCAGCCTGCTGTCTTGCAGCTTCGTGTTTAACAAGATTTGTTTGTGACATGCGCAAATGAGATCTGCTAAGCAAGGTGCCTACCAACAACAACCTCTCGGACATCCTTCCAGCAGACGTTGGGTGTTTGCTCGTGGACCAGCGTTAGGCGTATGCGCCTCTGAATCCCCTGGTGGAGAGAGAACGTCCCTCTACAAGGAGCATCATCGCTGTGATTGACCACGGCTGGGGTGTACCTAATGTGAAAAACAGACAAGACAGGTGTTGTGTGCGAAGATGCACATATGCCCATATGCCCAAGAAAGTGAGCAGGAGGATGGCCACCGTGGTAACTAGCTTAGTTGGTAAAATATTGCATGCGAAATATGAAAGATGTAGGTTCAGCTCCCTCCTGCAGCAAGTTATCCTATCATCAACTTTCATTTCCCTTTACCTTATTATTTCTACATTTTAATTAAATATAAAAACTAATTTGCTATATGCTTCCTCTGGCATCATCAGCTGTTTTCTCACTGATCATGACAAACAAAAAATTTAGCCCCTCGAATCTCCTTATTCTTCTCACTATTCAGGCAAAAGTATTATAGCACTGACTCTGCCAACACAAAGATGAAACACTACACTGAAAGCAACAGAAATAAAAGCAATCCTTCCATTCTCAATAGTTCCTCGAGTCTCCCACATCCTGCAATGCACTGCTAAATCAAGCTCTGCATTACTAAATGCCCATTACCAAGCAAATTGCAACCAAAGTTAGCTAGCTGCAGCATCACTTCAAAAGGCCCCTACCGGATCCCAAGAGCAGCTTTTGTTAGATAAACTATTTTGAATATATCCAGCACCACTTACTCGCCATTAGGTGTCAGTTCGCAAATTTCGAACCAGACCAGGACGTCGTGTTTCGCATATATGTGTGTTGTGCTGAAAAAAAAAAAAAAAAGCCATGAAAGGTCACCGTTAGTCCGTCGTATTGAGGCGCATGCATTTAGAAATCAGATGATGGAAATAGGAGTCTTACCTTGGGCATTGCAGTATATCGAACTTTGGTGACCGAACAGGCTGTGAAATAGGCAGTGTCCTTGGGAACATCCGTCGGGGCGGCTGACGTACGCTGCTGCTGCAAACAATATTGTCATGTTGTAGTGACAGTGAGCAACCACAGTGACACAGTACAAGTCACGAAACTGTTTACTGGGCGAACTTGTGCCCAGCAAAACAAGCAACACTCAGCGCAATGATACCAGCGAGCACACTCATTGATCATTGAAATCTGGTCATGGGGCCAGACATGCGTGCTATTTATACATGGCTCAATGAACATTCCCACAAAATCACTGGTGCTCGCATAAGTTCTATAATGTACACCATTATTCACATTGCACACACACAATCTGATTACACAAGGTTTAATGACAACATAGGTAACAGATAGAATCAGCAACAACATTCGAGAAACTTCTGATACAGAAAGGCGCGTCTTGTGCCGAGCAATAATCTTTAACATTTGTTAGCCGATGTGTAAGGACAGTTGAAATTTCAGACACCTTACAGCACATCGTGCAACAATTCAGGTTCCGACTACATGACCATGTGCCACTATGGCCTCCAGGCCAAGCAGAATTAGCTATCTGTATTTTTGTTTTGAGACATCACTGGCAGGGTCGTTGGCCAAGTCACTGGTGCTCCGGGAACTTAGCCGTTCTAACAGTTGCTGATCGAGTAGTCGACGCGTACTGCCATCAATGCCATTGTTCCTAGACACCGATGCATCTTCCGCTAGTCATGCGAAATTGAAGGTATCTCAGAAAGTGACGATTCGAGGATACGGCACACTTTTTTTTGCCACTTGTAGAATAAAACGACTTATTTTTGGATGAATCCGATATTTCGGATTTCCGAATATTCTGCCATTTTGATGGTCCCCATTGATTTCAAATTATCGATCGCTGACTACATGTGTCAATAGTTTAGGTTTTCTACTTCCCAACAAGTTAAGCAACAAAGAATGATGCTTATCAGGCAGAGTTAATTAGGCATCAATTAAGTGCATAACATAATGTAAAAGAATTCAAGACCCATGGTTTATTCCTAGCTAGATGATGCTCAAGCTAGGTTACCAGAAATGAAGATCATGGGCTTTTAAAGCAGCAGCTAAGGCATTTTGTCGGGTATATGTTCTAGGAAGAATTTTCTAGCTAAAACACTTAAAATTTCCTATGGACAGTGGTGTGAAATGGGAGAAACAGGCTTATGAAACAGGCACTGCACTGAGTATCACTGTACATTCTGTAGAAACATTGTGGTTCAGTTATAACAGCTACAGACAACCAGTTAGAACAGCCATGGACAACCAGCTTACAAAGCCGTTGTACCTCAAGGGTGGCCAGACAGACAGGTTCAAAGAGCCACAAAGGAGTTCATCATATTGTTCAAGAACCATACGTGTGAGCCTTAGACCTTAACGTCGTTGGCTGCCTTTTCAGTGCTCGTCCTCCCTGCTAAGAAACATTGGTATGGTTTCAAAGACAGTAGATGCATATAGGTTTGCAAAAACTGCCTAGTCTAGCACACACTAACAGTAGCATACATACTTTGTGCATTTCGATTAGAGCAGACTGACTTCATGACTGTGTCAGGCTGGTTGTAAAGCTGCAAGTGAACCCTATAAGGGCAGCAGCATGTGGCTCATGAGTTGCAGTATGGCCACCCTTATTAGAACTTATCAGTGCACGAAAGCATTCACAGTGATTTGCCACAACAAAAAGCCTTCCATTAAAGAAGTGAAAACTGCATGCTTACTGCTGTTGGCAGGCATCTCTGGAATCTCTGTGCAAGGGGTGCTGCTGATAGTGTCCGAACACCTCGAAGACAATAGGCCGAGTCCGCAGGTAGTTCACAAATGACTGGGTCACCGTCACCGTGATCTGCGCAATGAGTAAAATGGGCCAGTGATCAGTAGTTGTTAAGGGTTGCACAAATAGTGTATGCATGACAGTAGTACTATATAACCTTGTGTTTCTTTTAGCCACATTCGGCCCATATATGGTGTGAAATCACATTGCTCTGTGTTCACCCACCAATCAAAACCAAAAGTGACATCCGAAAATAACATCAACATTAATTTTCTGCAACTGATCTCGCACAGCATATTCTAAGTGTCATTGCTACTTGATTAATGACAGTGATAAAAGGAATAACGGTTGATGTATCTTGTTAATAACCTCTTTCACTGTACCTAGTACACAAAAGTCATATGAGGATACTAATATAAGGATGAACACCAGATTTTCATTTAAAGCCAGTAATTTTCTTGTTCTTACATTGAAGTAAGATTTCCATGAAGAAATTCAACATCAGAACTATATAACAAATAGCAATAATTAAAATTCTGACTTACATACTTGCAGGAATCACTGTTTGAACACAGCTCACATGCTCTCTTTCACATTGGTGTAGGGTGTACACACACCTCTACTTACCAGAACATACTCTCTCTGTTCTAAACATAAACTTAGGTGCAATTCAAGTTGCATCGGTAGAGCTGGCACGTTGCCAGGCACATCATACAGGTGCGTTTTGTGGCTTTGAGCTGCAGTAAGGTCCATCTTTTTTTGCAGTCTCACAAGGCATGACAGCAAACTAGGTTTCCACATTAACAGTGCAATATCTTAGCTTGATTATATCACTTAACCACTTATTATTGAAGATGGAAGTAAATGAAACCTACATTCTGAACATGGAAGAACCCAGGAGGAGGTCCCTTCACTGTGTTCTTGAGAGGCTCCGTTGAAAATGCCTCATCATGACGGTGCAGAAAGCTGAAAAAGAGCAACTTTACATGATGAATAACATATACATTATGGCAAGGTGACAGCACCCTAAAGCAGAACAGCTGATGCTTTCAGGAACAATCGGAATTCCCTCAGCTTCTAAAGTAACAGCTTTATCATCAATTGAAAAAATCGCGAAATGATTGCTGTTAGCTCAATGGCAGAAGCTACGACATGCTGCAAAGATGTCACTGTGAAACCAGTACCTCCCCCACAACATAAAAAAGCTGCACTAGCTGAATAGCATTCCCATCTTTTTTATGTCAGTTCTCTACTAGTAAAAAGCATTTATTTTACAAAATCAGTTGTGCGCAATGCACTCTCTAGCAAATCCATCTCAGCACCTGTTTGATTCTTCACTACGACTTGCTTACTTCATCGAGTCATTTTCATAGTGCTGCTGTTTTCAATGAAAAACACTCCACCATCAAATATTTTTTAAACATGGTAATCGTGAAGAAAATAAGTTACTATGTCACAGTCAACATATCATAAAGTGCACTTCCCCATATGGCTCAATCATGTTGCCTCCCTACATACTATGCTGGGCAGCACTTCCCAATTTCCATACTCCTAAACTTTCTTGACCAGGTGTGCATATTCTACTGCTTCCTTTATTTCCAAATTTTCATTTAATTGACTTTATGCTAGCTCCCGTACTTAATGTTTTTCATGTTCAAAGAATAACAAGTGAATTCTTGCTGTGCACACACTGCACTTTTGGAACTGTACCCTTGAGGCCTTGAGAAAAAAAGCGAGAGTTTCACCCGAAGGATGGAGCGTTGACAACAATAGCAAGGTGTTACAACATTACACAAAACAAATTGTTTTATGCACAGTACAAACTGGAGTAAACATTTGCTTACCAACTAAACACAGATGCTGTCACACTGCCATTGACAGACACGAACACAGTTCCTCTGAAACTCGG
This sequence comes from Dermacentor andersoni, assembly GCF_023375885.2. Lineage (NCBI taxonomy): Eukaryota > Metazoa > Arthropoda > Arachnida > Ixodida > Ixodidae > Dermacentor > Dermacentor andersoni. The sequence continues at coordinate 64,516,270 of NC_092816.1, read as the reverse complement.
CAGATCATGTGACCTCCAACATTAGGTGTGTGGGTAGATAGCACGCAACAGAGCACCAGCCTTCTTGCCTTAATCCGTTTGCTATTGCATGCCAGCTGGTCATACGACCCCTAGAACTTTGTGTGCATGCTGTGCTTGCACCGTTGTGCCCGGGACAGTACAGTGGCAGTGACAGCATGAGTGCACCTCGAATGTCTATATAACTGCTATTGCAACAAAACGGAAGGAGCTGGGAAGCGTGGGTTGCGTACTTGAACTGGGAGAAGATGTCGGCATACTCCTTCGAGATACCAATGGCCTGCAGCACGGTGACCCTGAAGGTGAACTCCTTGCCAATCTGCAAGTGCTCAGGCAGCTTCTCTTCCTCCTGGCTCAGGGGAAGGATGTTGTTGTTCTCGCCATCCTGCTTGTAGGCCTCAAGCCGGCTGCGCTCTTCTGGATGGATGAGCCATGCAGGGACAAGCATGAGCATTATAATGAGATTATAATATACTGTGACAGCTCCTTTCAGTACAAACAGCCATCAATGCTGCAATGACAGCCATATATATAACACTGTACCATGTTAAAAAATAATTAAGGATCTCTAACGTAGAATAATCTTTGCGAAGTATGACTATCAATACATCAAGGATGCCACTAAAGAAAGCAAGGAGCAGGAATGGATCCAGACATTTCCTAAGGGAGGGGTGAGCCACCTTTGGGAAATTAATAATGACAAACAAATGACAGTGATGCCCTTCTCAATTTTAGTGACATACTGATTTCACTCGAAAGGGATTGAAGACATTCTGGCCCACGGCTTTGATCATATTGAAAAAAAGAATACCTGTGTTATACTGTCTCGACTATTAAGCAGAACAAAGATTTTAAGTTGAAATATCTTACATGAATGACCTAGTAAAAGTTACTGACATTCCTTTTTATGAGGGATTAGAACACACAAATTTGAGTCCGGAGTCATGACATCTGTATGTCACCCCCACATCCCCATACTTGCGAAGAAGGCAACAAAGTTCAACTTCCTAGTTCTAAACCGTCACATTAAACTGTGCCTTTTCTGAATTCTCATAGCAGAAACCTACCATGAAAACAGAAACACAAAGATTAAACAGCACAACACCAGCTTGGCTACATTATAGAACATATAGGTTGCTTGTATCTCACCAAGAACCATACAAAAGCTAAGAGACAAAAAAGAAAACTGTGCTTAAGTGGAACAGTGGCAAAAAGAAGAGAGAAAAAGAATTAATACCTTGCTGCAGTGGACTCTGTTGTTGTTGCTCTTCCCCTTCCACAATGCGTTCCTCACAGCACGGCGCTTTTTCAAGGCAGGGTGACGAACCTTCTATGCAATGATCCTATGAACAACAGGCAGGGTGCAATCTCAGCTTGACTTTCCTCCCTCAAGGGACACTCAAGCGATACAAAATGATGTAAAATGACAGGAATGACAAGGATGAAAGAGAAAACTAGCATTCATTAGAAAGTAGCAGAAGCTACCAAAGGAAACCCATGCAGGTGCATTCGAAAGAAATTTTAGCAGTTAAAGTTGTTCTTCAAGTGCAAAGCTTTCATTCCGAGAAATCTGCATAGGCTTTCTTTGCTGCTTTGGGCTGTCTTCTGGTGGATGCCAACTTTCCCTTGCATGATTTTTCCTCCACCTTGCAAAATTTCACAGAACTTATTTGGTAACAGCAACTAATCACATTCTTAGTGTGACCCACTCACAGACCAGTCTCATGGTGCTGCAGAAAGTGTGCTACAGGTGATGCTGGTTAAGCAGTTCAAGGTGCTGATTTACATCATATCCAATAGGCCTGCATCAAGCCATCTGACAAAAACATTCAATTACCATCCTTCCAGTTCTTGGTGCAACAATGTCATTCAAATTGCTTCCAAGCACAGACACCATAATAACTGTGGCATTTTGAGTTAAAATGCCTAGTGAAGTTGATAATAAGCCCGCATTTTGGAGTTGGTGACAAACAGGGTGATAGCAAAACATGCTGTCTTGTCTCATCTATGCATTCCTTGTTATGCTTTTCTGAATCACTTACTTTCTTTGCAGTGTCAAAAAGTTCATCATTAAAGCTGATTCTTGCTGACTGGCGTACTCCTGTGCTGCAGTCCGTGCTCTCCTCATCATCTGAAAACAGCAAAAAGAAACACTTTTGTGGCTATGTGAAGGAGACCAATAGTTATTAGAACTTTCCTCAATCACTCGCTTGTTCAATTTCAATTTCCAAACTTTTCATGCCAGCAACATTTATATTACATCCACGTACAACATTTACATATCACTTCACAACCTTTTGCAAGAATTGCTAGAAAGCTAACTTATTTTTTGAAGTTGATATCTTTCTGCATTCTGCACTATGCATGCTTGTTGGCTTAGCACTGCAGCACAAGAAGTAATGTTTCCCAGGGAGAAATCAGAGCCCTTTTGTGCATAAAGCATGGCTTCATAAAGCAACTTTTCTTCAATGGACTATGAACACTAGGACACCCCTAAAAACATTTAGCTTTTTTTTTTTGTGCACTGCACGCCCTTCGTCAGCACTCGGACAAACAGAGACAGGCACCCACCCTAGCTGTTGCAATGTCCAAGTGTGTAGAGCACTGAGAAGCATAGTGGGTATGCTTAAGGCTTCAAGCACTACCTATGCAGACAAACCATTGCTTACCTATGACGGCTTGTACAGCGACTCGTAGATAGCCCTTTACGTCACCTTTCTCATTAACAATGGCCACCTTTTGCACAAGTGGCACAGGGTATAACAAGTTGCTGAGGTACACAAAGGCCCTGGGTGACAGAAGAGACAAGCATTATATGTTTATGCTGTATCTTGTTTGTTCAGAACATATGATGACCTGCCTTCCCACACCGAAAATCATTAATAGAACAAATGACTCAAGTCTTTAGCCATAAATATTAATGGATTTTGCAGTTGCAGGATTATCATGGTCGAGATCAGTACTACACAATGTCGCCACACTAGAACAGAGTACATATGCATATGCTTAAAGCTTACAAAAGCAAGAGCAAGATAAAAAGCACTAGGTGTTGCAAGGTACTATAGCACCTTTACCATAATTCTCTTATTAAATGCTTTTGTATCCCACTACCCTCTAACCAATTCTCCCTACCTGCTCGACCACCAGTTCTCAAACTATGGCTATGAAAACAATCCATGCAGGTTCCACAAATTTTTCTTCGTGGAAACAAAGTCATTTAATCATTTAATCAACCAACCAACGAAGCAAGTGTTTCCAATAACATGATGAAGACAAGTTAGGCAAGTTAGATGAAAACTTAATAAATATGAACTGCTAGGTGCATTCTACAGCATACACATTTTGCCATAACCAGTAGAACACACACTTTATAGGTGACTGAGACCTGCTGCCACATCTGGCAGTACTATCTCTTTATGCACATGCTCACACACAGCTCTACTTCTGCATCATGCGAGTTAAAAGGACATACCTGCCGATGAGCCTAAACCACGGGAACCGGTCATAGAATGGATCGCCACCTGTAATGCTGCTTTCCACATTGTAGTCAGGAGATGTTGGAGACAGTTCAGCCTCATTGTGGTACATCTCACGCATCAGCTCCAGACGCTGCCTGTAATTTAAGAGAGTAATACGTAAAGCTGGACTTTCAACACATTAAAGAGCTACATTGGTGTCTACACCGTGTTCAGTGGTGCACAGCTTTAGAGTCTTTTATGACAGTAGATCACACCATGCCTATGATGAGATCATGGCTCATATGTATCTTGGCACAGTGAAAGTTACTAAGGAGTTTCAGCCAGCAAAGGCCGCAATTCCCTGCATCAACATATGTACTGCACTTTTTTGTGAGCTTTGGCAGTTTCATGACACAAGCATATGTTTATCACACTCTGCAAGGACAAGAAAAAGGAAACACATTTACTTTACTTTAGTGTGGAGGTTCTGCTTTCTTCCAATTTGTGTCAAGCTCTGGTGATACAATAACTCTTCTTATCTCTTATCTTCTAGAGTCATGTGATGTTTGTAAAATTAAAATTTTATTATCTTTTTTTTTTCAAGACAAAACAAACAAAGTTCAAACTATTATATCTTTTCTACACCTGACAATGTAACATTGCTTGACAATTATGACGATGTGCTACTATTTTCATTACAGAACTGTGCCTTTAAGGGGCCATGCAGCAACTTTTATGAAATGTGGCAAATTTGCCTGATATTCAGTTTCAGTTTCAGTTTATTATTCTTTAAATACAATGAATTGGTTAGATACAATATACAGACGATATACATGCTGAATATTGCCGAAATTATTTCCAACAAAAAGTTGAACATGCCTCAAACAGAGTTATCAGTAATGAAATGCTGCTGCTGTGATGCACTCATAGTTTTACATCCTTTTTGTAACTTCTACGAGACTCAAAGTCGTGCTGTCATGCTCAAGCTGAACAAAATGCTTGACCTATCATTGCACTGAGCTTTAACATCAGCATAACTTCAAGATGGCGTGGAACAATCACGGGTTTCTGGAAAAGGCTATAGGATCTATAGGACAACGGTACTGTTCTTTGCCACAAGATAATTCCACCACATTATCAGTTGCCAGATTTTTTTATTTTTATTATTATCTTTTTTTTGCTTCTTCTGCGAAAGCTACTTAGTCACGATGTTTAAAAACCTCTGGCTGATGTCCATCGCAGTTATAAATGCTTAGGAATGTAGACAAAAAATGGTGGGGATTTCAGAAAATCAAAGAAATGGCTTTTTCAACTAATTTATAGGCTACCTGTTGAAAGCAAAGGAAAAATATTTGGCTCAGATGTTCATGACAGCATAGTTCAGTGCTAAAGATAATTTATTCACCACACTGAAAAAGTGTAGCAGGACCATTTAAGGAACACTGATAATGTGTTAAAAACAACAATACACATGAAGACATTGAAGTGTGTGAGAAGATGGATAGAATATGAACAGCATAAGCATGGTTCCAGGTAGTCTGGAATCCTCATGCAATCAAGCTAAAACATAATGTCATGACAGTAATAGTGCAGAATCAAAAGTGTGCCTACAACATAGAGAATGCAAGGTAACATATAGGCAGGACATACAAGAAATAAAATCCATGCTCAAATAAGTTCAGTGCATAAATTATGGCTTACAGCTGGCCACAGCTAACAACATTTGCTGCAGATCTGCAGACACTGCTGTCACTAGGCCAACATCAACCAATATGCAATGTCAGCATTCAAGCAAACAGGAATGTAGAAACAAAATTCACTTACAAGCAATGAATAAAATGCACACAGAGCAGTATGGTGGATGAGTGATACTTCAAGAAATAGGCACATCAATGCGAGAATCATTTATGAGTAAGGGCGTGCAAATATTAGAAAATTTCGAATATTATTATTAATATATTTTCTATATTTGCATTCGATTCGAAAACTAGGTACAAAAATTTTCGAATGTTCAGTTTTGTACGAATATTCAGAAAAAATCCAATATAATGCTGGCTGTGTGTGCGCAAACACAGTCCTTAGCGTTTTCTTCTATCTAATATACGAATATTTGTCTGAGTTTGTGCTGAATTTTCTGATAATTTCGTGCTGCAAAGCAGGCTTGGTCACTAAACATGAAAACTTTGCGGAAAGGCAATCCTCTCAGTAGCAAGAGGCACGGATTTGCGGTAGGCGAAGGTGCACTTTTTGCAGCGCCACCCCCAGTCTAAGCTTATTGCTTGATAGCAAATGCAATGAGTGACGTCTGGTACAGGGTCAAATGCCTCCGTGTTCACTGGCATTTGACGTATAATAAGGCACAGGTTGCTGAGAACAGACAGCTAGCAGGAATTATTCAATTTTCAAAGATGAGCAGAATACACAATCTTTAGTATAACACCTTACTAGTATAATTTTTTACCATTGACGATGTAATTGCGATGTTCTAACATGTCAAGATAACCAAACTTGCAAATACATTCATGTGCAAATCATTATTCAATATTTGAAGCTAAGTATTAATATTCAATTCATATACAAAAATTTTGATATTCGCACATCCCTGTTTATTAGACAAACTGCAGCATGCTTGACCGCAGTCTTCTCATCAGATGTGCCATTTTTGTGAATATGAGACGAATGAAATGGTGTCCTGACGTGAGTCACAGCACCACGACTAATGTGATTAGTTAACAACATAACATATCCAGAAAGATGTATGTATAATAGAAAAATATTAGTGTTTGCTGCAAGCTTATATTGTGAAATTTACTGTATTACAATTAATCTGAGACCCAGAACTACTGTGTGTAATTTCTTTCATGTTAACATGCAGTACACACACAGCCAACTGGTTCTTAAATCATTCTACAAAAACTTTATGGATACTGACATTCAGTCTTAAAAAGTTGGAACTAAGGTGATGGTTCAAGGCAGTGGCAGAAGCTGGACAAATATATTAAGCAACTAGCATTAGCTGGACAAATATATTAAGCAACTAGCATTCTTGCACAGAAAATTGTAGCCTCAGAGAAACAGCAGCTATGTAACATACAGCATTAAAATCAATAAAGTGCAAAATTATTCAGTCGGGCGAAAGCATGCTGAACATGATTGTGGGGAGTCACAGAACAAAGTAAACAAACACCAGACAACGAGACAGAAAAAGACAAATCCAGTGTTCCTTTACTTTGTGCCATCATTCACCACAGTAAACCTGACATAACTAGCCCAATCCACTACCCTTCTAAGCTGAACACAGGTCCAGTGAGTGGTAAGAGTCAAATTATATTTAGTTTGTACTGGGTTTCACATAAAACTTGAAGCATCAAGCATATCTTGATTTGATTGCAGACTAAACCATCTGTTCAAATATCAAGATTGCATTAGATGACACCAGTGTCCACATCGTAGCTATCACCATATCTAAAATTCATAGTATTAGCCTTGGACAAAGGCGCATTGGGTAATAGCCTACTGTGCAAGAAGGGGGTGCAACCAAAGTATGAGCCCCTCTGCTGAGAACTCTCAGGATATCTATTATTCTCTTTTCAGTGCAAAATATCAATGTCAAGTGCACCATGACATGAGAAAGAAGTTAACAAATTGCCATTTCAGCGAATGTACCAGTTCAGCTTGTGAGAGGTGACCAGACCAGAGAAGAAACAAGACTAAGATAGACTGCTGCATATATGGTGTTTCCACAATTTTTTTTTAAATGAATTATGCATGCACACAGAACAAAGGTCCTTTAGTGCATTTAGTGTAGCATTAACGCATTTATCGAACACAGCTTTGTGGGTGGGTACACACTTGTAACATAATGTACAGTACCCTGAACACTGCTTCATGCTGTGGCATGTTGAAAGATCATGTGGACTCCAAAGTTCAAATACTCTCATTAAGGGGTCTCATTTCGTATTATACTTTGTGATGAAAAAGAATGCTGCATATGAGCTTGAATGCGATTAATACTGAATATGCTCAGTGGGTAAATAAAGCACACCTCCGTTAATTTTTCTGTTTCCTTGACTACACTATTTCAGGACATAAAGACTAATAAATTCCATTATTAATTTCAATAATAATTATGTCATTCCAAATATGTAGACAACTGGGTGCTTAGGTATCGACTTCTTTTCTAGAATTTGGGAAGATTGTTTTAACTGACGGAATACATGTGAAAATGTCATCTAAGCTGACACTTGCACTTTTCCTTGTGCCAGAAAATTGTCCTCATCAGGTCTGTAGTGGAGCAAGCCCACAGGCTCAATGCTGAGCCAACCTATGCAACATATGCAGCTTAGCATGTGGCACTCAAGTGCATTTTCAATGTAAGCAGCAAGGAACACATGGCTTAATAAGCAGCCACCTCAAGCTGAAGCATCAACACGGCGGACACATGATGAAGCCAACAAGAAGTGGAGCAACCAACAAGCTAGCAGCACAATGCACATTCCTGTTGCCGACAGCAGTAAGCGACGCAGGTTGCTGCATCGTAACAAGCAGAGAGCGTATGAGCAAGGTGCAGAGAGTGGGGAGAGTTTCGCATCGGCAGATGAAGCGAACGACAGAGTAGGAGCGAAACGAGAGGTGCTGGCGGCCAAGTGCAATACGGTGGGAACATCGACTGCGACTGCGGCAAGGGGAGAAAGGGGGGCCAATGCAGTGAAAAATGCGTGGCAACAGCAGCGTAGTGCGTGTTATGACCTTGTCTTGGAAGGGATGAGACTGGACAGGCCCAGGGCAGCTGACGTGCTCAAGCACTGCAGTGGGTCCTCCCGAGATTCGGGGCTCCCGGGGGACCAGGTGTCCTCATTGTACACATTGCGCATTAGCTCCAGGCGACGTCTACAGGTTGGGGGGGGGGGGTAGGCAGGGCGGGAGAGGGGGCAGCGAGGTGTGCCCATCAGTTGCCACGCCAGACAATGCTCCCAACTGTTACTGCCCTTGCCTGGCTACCGTTTTAGTGCCCGAGGTTTGGTTAGCTGAGTAATCTTCCCAACTACACTGCGCTCGTAGTGCTATGGTACTACCTATCTTCTGAACTAAGCGACAGTCATAATTCAGCAAAAGATCACGAAAAGATTTAAGACACTTCCTTGTTATGGTTAAATCCACACTGTTTGCACATTAATCTGAAATATGTTCTCTCCGTGTGTGCGCCACTGTGTCAGTAGGCTGTTAACAAAATTTAGGAGATGGTGTAGTTATGAGAGTGACCCGACAGAAGTAACCAGCCTTGCTGCACTTTGTACACATAAATTAGCTTACACAAGTCATTTAACTTGATTTAGGGGCCATCAGTGCTTGGCTGCCTGGTCCAGTTATGACCACCAAGCACACAACAAACATACAGTTATGTGTTACGCACACTGAGTTGACTTTTAGTGAGCTTAACATTTGAGAAACTGTCACTAGTTTTATGAAATGTGTGCATGAGTGTTCAGAAAGCTCTGACAGAGTATGGCTGTGATACTATACATAAGTATATCATAAGAAGCCAACAAATATTGGCACCAAGGACAACATAGAGGAAATTACTTGTGCTTAATAAATGAAATAAAGAAACGATAAACTAATGCAAATTAAAGTGGATGAAAAAACAACTTGCCGCAGGTGGGAACCGAACCCACAACCTTCACATTTCGCATGCGATGCTCTACCAATTGAGCTACAGCGGCGCCATTTGCCCATCCACTTTCTTGGGTATTTATGTGCCCTAGTAGAACCCTGGGAGTGTTAGCCAGCGCCACCACTCACAGACGTCACATTCTCGTGACGCCTGCAGCAAAAAGGACGTTCCACGTCCGCCGTCAAGGTCTGTGAGTGGTGGCACTGGCTAACACTCCCAGGGTTCTACTAGGGCACATAAATACCCAAGAAAGTGGATGGGGAAACGGCGCCGCTGTAGCTCAACTGGTAGAGCATCGCACGCGAAATGCGAAGGTTGTGGGTTCGGTTACAACCTGCGGCAAGTTGTTTTTTCATCCACTTTAATTTGCATTAGTTTATCGTTTCTTTATTTCATTCATTAAGCACAAGTAATTTCCCCTATGTTGTCCTTGGTGTCAATGTTTGTTGTCTTGTTATGATATGACTAATAAAAATCGGGCCCCTCGGTTAACCCCCTTTCTTCTCGTTTATACATAAGTATAGAAAAACACATATAACGCGTTATACATAGTGTTTAAATGCCTAAACTCTGTACGTGTAAACTCATTGTAGCTGCATGGTTATTGTGTGTAAGCATCCCTTCTTTCTGTCCCTATAATCAGAATTATTTTTTTCCCCTTTCCTTATTCCCCTGTGTAGAGTAGCAGGCCACAGCATATTAGTTCAGGCCAACCTGTCTACTTTTCATATAATTAATTATCTCTCTTAGCATCATCAGTGAATCTTCCAGCATTATGGCATAGCTCAACCAAGCTTGGGGCACTATGTGGTAAGGTACATTGATCAGAATGGTATCGGAACCCCAACAGTAGACAGAGCGCCTTGAACGTTGCATAGCAATGGTCGTCTATGTTATGCAAATAATGTGCGCAATAGCATTTGTGCAAGCCAGATGTGTCCAGCCATCGCAAAATGATGCTTAAAAGAAAGAATGGTTCACCCAGAGCGATTACCACTCAAAGGTGTGCGTATCTTGTCACATGAGGCCAATAATCTGACAAAAGTCACTACTAGGCCAAACACACCTCCACGTAGTAGGCAAACGTCATGCAAGGTATGCAAAAAAAATTTGAAATTCAACATCACATACGTCAAGAAACTGGACTCAGGCTATAGTAATTGCTGTGAATGCTCTCACAGAAAATTTAGGTAGAGCATAACACAATGTAAAAACAAAAGAACCAGAAGAATTGCAATAAGACAGCCACTTTGTCTACTATTGAGGTGCAAGCTATTAAGGTGCAATCTAGACCACAAGTTCACATGCAATATGTTAATTGTTCTACAGCCAGTGCATGCATATTTCAATCTGTCAAAATGCACTCGTAATATGAAAAATTTTAATCATCAATGACACATAAGTTAAATGAAAAACTGTTCCAATGCAGCTCAGGAGCCTCTTTTACACACTGAAACATCAGCAACGCACCTTAATAAAAAGAAAAAGGCCAATACTAGCACTAACAGAGAAAAGAGCAAGAACAGAACAAGGGATAACTTTTTTAGATCACAACTATGCATATGACATAGTTACTATATTGTGAGCTGGGGAGTATAACATAACGTAAAAACATAATGATTGCAGCAAATTTTTCTTTCAGTGTGTAACATGAATGAGACACTTCAAAATGCACAAGAATTAATTTAAAAAGCAACACTGCCTCATGCACATTGCCTCATCATGACTACTCTAGATGCAGCCAAAGTTTTTCATTTCATTCCCATTTCATTCCCAGTTCAGCACATTCATAGGTGAAAGACAAGCATGAGAGAGATACACACACAAGGCGCCACTTCCAAGAAAATGTATTCCGAGAAACCAGCACTGTTTATACATAGAATGTTGTCACAGTTCATCATAACGCAGTTACGTTCAAGTAAAGCAGCTCTTTTGGTGATAATGACACTGATGTGATACTCACACAAATAGCTGCTTTGAAAGAACTTGAATGCGAATGTGCGCTGATGAATTGTGACAGCGCTCTGTGTATAAATAGTGCAAGTTTCTCGGAATAAATTTTGTTGGAAGTGGCACCTTGTGTGTGTATCTCTCTTACGTGTGTTGTCGTCTACGCGCCATTCACCTCTGAATCAATCTAACATTTCCAGACAGTAAACAAGTAGACTTAGAGCATGTTGTTTTCTTTGTTTTTAAGAATGCTTACATTGCAATTGAACTTGTTCATGACTGTGCTTCTCTGCATAACCAGTTGGTCTCATTCAGATTTCCTTAATGTTTTCAGTTTTTTACCAAAAGGCACTCAATCATCACAATCAGTTATAACATCATAGTACAGAGAGAGCACAGACTGCACGCAAATCACATGAAAAATGATGATGCGACTACACTGCACCAAAAGGAAGAGTAACCGTACGCAACCACGAATGGAAAACTTAAGAATAAGACTTTAGCAATTCCTATTCGAAGTGATTTTGAAAGTTCGGTGATAGATACTTATGTAGCAGGTATGACTGGTGTGCTATTGTTCTGTGCACAAATTTATTAAGCACTGACTGCATAATTTAGCATATATGCAATCAGTGCTCAACAATACCACATGGACATATAATAACATGACTTTAAGCAATTACTTAAGCTGCTTCATTCCTCCACAGCTTGAAAGACAAGTTCCCTACTTTTGGCCATCGCATTTCTACACAACACAAGCACTATCTTTGAAATGATGCAGAACATCATCAAGTATTGTCTTTTGTTTATTTGTGGGGAATGTAAGTGTTAACAGACAGGTGTTCAGATCAGTTGCTTTAATTAAAATTAAATTAAGTTATGGGGTCTTGCATGCCGAATGCACATCACTTGTTTAGAGACTACAGGATCAATGCAACTTATAGAGGAGGAGAGGTGGTACCTATTAAAATAAAGTTAAGTTTCAAACATGCATGTCTAAGAACAAGTACCATTGCTAACAACTTGATGTGATAAGATGCACCCTAAGGTGACAATGACATCGTCTACAGTGCAAGCCAGTATGGTTAAGATAGTTATGAAGAGAAAGCACACAATGAAGGGAACATTACATTTTATACTAATTTCAATTAGTGTATAAGAGTTTCTAAGAATTTGATGGTTTTTTACCCAAACTATGGCTTACAAAATTCAAAACACAAAGATGAAGAAGAAGAGCAAAAAGAACAAGCTTGGTGGTACTTGCCACCACATTTTAACAGGATGCTCACATCATCCATACATCGAGCACACAGCGTATGGGAGGCCTTTGCTGACACGAGCACCCACAGCATGTCCTTGTAAAAGCTTTTTCTCCACCCTTTGCCAGAACTGAACAGCCAGGGTGCCTATGCTCTGACTTACTGTCTGGTTTAACCACTTAGGACCACAGACATACAATATTTGCACTTTCAGTGCATTAGGTGCCAGTGTGGTGTCTCAACCCTTGGCCCCAACCAACTACAACAAGGTTTGCTACAGATACAGCATGGGTTTCTTGCAGAAAAGAAGCAATATGTGCACTGCCAACCCAAAGCAAGGCTTTCAGTGAGGTCTGTGTGCAAACCCTTTCTAAATTGGCCCCACAGCACATGAGAAAGCGCTGATGCATAATCACTGCTTCAATCGTATGCTATGCAATGGCCACCTTTAGGAATGCAGACAGCACCAACCTGAGTTTGGTCAGCGTCCAGTGGTGGGTGGCTCCGTTTTTTGTGTCTTGCACTTCAACAGCAACTAGTGTCCGAGGAAAAGGCCGCTCCTGGTCTAAAAACTCATCCGCTTCGTCGTGAGGAATCAGGTCTGGCGGGAGCGGTGAGTACAGTGTGTCCGTGACAAGGACAAACTGGAACTGCACCTGCGGACAGGAATTCAGAAGAAGAGGTAAGTCCTATAACAATTCTCCCACTGCAAGTATCAAAGATTACAATGGCCATCAAGTGATGCGCATTGTGATGGAAGTCAGCAGTACAGGCAATGGTGATAAGAAATGTTAGCACTCTTTTGCAAGGCTGGAATGGGTTCATTAAAGTAGCACTAAATGGAAAAATTATTTGGACTGTATTAGTAAAATACCCTGCTGCACTACCAAAAGAAAGCCACTTTTACTGTTAGAGGAGCTGTGGTAAGCCAGAAAAGACACAAAAACGAAAGACGGGTGGCAACACTGCCTCAAACTTCTCACAGTAGCTCGCCGTGATGTCATGGTTTTTTAACGGGTCTCGTTGACTTGTTACCAGTACAGATGGACTACGTTGTATTCTAAAAGAGCCCAAGGCTGAACTTCGCAAGTTTCAAGAACATTTACGGTGCCACAGTGGCCCAAATACAAGAAAATACTTTAGATTCCACAACATCACACTGAAGTACCAGCACTGGGCTTTCAACACGAAATTCGAAAGACTATACTATGACCGCCATTTTCTCTTGTAATAATCTGCCTATTACCACAAGATAACAAACATTGACTCTTAAAAAAATCCTTTATCGGTATAAACTGATGTTGTGTTTCTCTTTGGGGTCCCTTTAAAAGATGGAAAGGTTATTCTAATGATTGACAATATTTACCTTTTTCTTCAGTTCCACACTGATGGCGTTGGCTTCCTTGAGGAAGATTGCGTTGCCCCAGAGATCGTCCCTGAGAGATGTGAACTGGTGGTATTTCCATTTCTGAAAGGCCCAAGCGGCGACCTGGTACTCCCGATCACTCCAGGGCTGGTCAACTGCGCGAGTTTGGTCGAAAATAACAACATATCCAGTCTGTACAAACGAAGAGCTCACACAAAGTCTGCTGATTTTGTATCTCTGCATAAGTAGACATCACAAGAGTCAAACCAAGGATGTCTGCCCAAATATAATTGCAGCTTCACTTTTATTTTCCTATTCTTTGCACTGTGCTTGCCAAGCAAGTGCCAGAGCTACAGTAGAAAGCCATACTTGGGCATTGAGCAATACTGCAAGTTGACTTTCCTGCCTGCCTCTTTTGTAGTGTGGTGCAACATAATGCAAGTGCAATATTCACAAGGAGTTAAGATATGTTGTTCACACCTGCATAATACAGCCTAGAAGTTGGAGCTATGTGGGAGCATGAGGAGGCAAGGATAGCATGGTGTAGAACCATAGAATAGAGTGAATGAAGAGCTTACAGGCACCTATTAACAACTAATTGTAAGCCTTAATGAGGATGTGCTGAAGGGCTAGCTGGTTTGGCACATTTATGTATCATGTACAGCTCACACAGAAGACAGACAGGGAAAAAGGAGGACACAGAAGTTGACACTGTGACCGATGTCATCATTATCATCATATCATCATATCATATTATCATCATTATCGGCTTAAGACACACATAGGTGCAAATATGCACTTCGGAAAGAACTGTTCATGCTTGTTACAATATTACACCCTACCAGATTTAGTCCAGCATAGTCATAACTCATAACTCAGCATTAATCATAACCAAAGCAGTGATAAAATCTGGTGACAATTTCAGGTTATGTAAGCAACAGGTGTGACAAAATTTGCATTATAGACATAAAGTACAGTAGAACCTCATTGATACGTTCTCGTTACGTATGTTTTCCTGTTTCCCGTCGCCAACGTTGGCAATCAAAAACACACGAAAAAATGACCCAATAGAGTTACACTCATTTTTTACCAGTTCATAAGTTCCCGTAGAACAATTTTTCAACACCAACGTTCAGTACATTGGCAAACTGCGGTCATATGATACATTTTCCGGCCGCTAGATCCCATGTAAACAAGAAAATGTGCAAGGCATGCGCGATCGAGAATGGTATATAGGTGTCCGCCATGGAAGCTTCACTGCAATACTCACCTGCCCGTCTTGTGTGAAAACACCAGCGCGCACTCAGTTCCTCATTTCTGTACCAGCAAATCTTCTCCGGGGCCGTTGCACATCGCATTCGCAGCTATCATCGCCAATCCTACTGCAGTAAGCATCTTCACCTATCTGTTTCACAGCGTGTGAATTGTAGTGCCATTGGTAGCGTACTGCATGCTTTTAGTAGGTAATACTCCAAACGCACTGCCATTCCCTGCTGCATGCGGCGTGATGTGGGCATCACGTTTCGCTTCGGCAGCATCCGGCCTCTCCCACCGGCTCGATTTCGTCTCGGTTTCCTGTCGCCGTGTTCAAACACCACGCCATAGGAAAACAAAAAGACGCATCTCGTCTCGGGCCGGCGGAGCACCACCAGCTCAACGCACGTGGGCATCTCGTGCCTGCCGCAACAATCTGCGCAATGCTTAACATTACGCAAGATGTCAACAATAGTTGAGTCAATTTTTTTTAGTTACTCTGGATGGCAAATTTTCCCGGTTAGTACGTTTTTTCTTACAATATTTTTTTTTTCAGAACGTATGAACAATGTTATACTGTACTTAATTTGTATGGCATTCAATTAGGGAAAATAGAGTTTACATGTTGCAGCATATATCACATAAGTGCAATGCCCATCTAGAGCCTATCACCTAAGTCTAGCACACACATTTTTGTAGAGTAGCTTAAAACTTAAATACTATGCCCATAAATCAGAATCCTGTCCAATTGGCTAGCGAAAGCTGTAATAAAGTAGAAACTTACAGACAGCGTCGTCTTCAGCAGTGGTTGTTTCGTCTACGGTGCAGGCACTGTACATACTTGAAATCATGGACTGTTCCTCTACTTGTCGCTGAAGACGCTCAATGTGGGCTTCATATGTCTGAAATAGGTTTCAACAGCACAAGATTGTTGCACCAATGACAAAGTTGTTGCATCACAAACCCCTGTCATACTACTAATAGCTATCATCAATACTACATTTGGTAGTACTGAAAGCTGGGTGAGTTGGTGTTGGTTCATTTTGGGAACCGTGTGAAAAGAATACTAATAGCTTCAAAACGGCCACTGTAATGGTGGTTGAAATTAACAGTCCCTGTGCTATTAAGGAACACAGCCTCTACACTAGTAGTGCTGCAATGGGTATTATACCTGTGCCACATGGACAGCAAAAAATATCTTTAGCTACTCAATCCATTAATGTTTACAACCGTTCATGTGGTCCCACACAAACATGCTTAATGGCACTAAAACCTGATGTCACTTGTGGCACATATTGTGCATTCTCACAACTCATCTGGTCATCGAATGTGCCACTCTTACTCCCTAGTTAGCCCCAGTTATGGCTGCACATGACAAAACACATTTCAGAAGTAGTCTAAAATAATTTTACATAAAATATGCATGTCAATGTTTTTGGTGGCATATTGCTGCACTTTTGCCTGCTAAGTAACTATATTTAATTATATTACAATTGTGAAATAAATGTACTGCATTCACTGCAGCTATCGTAATCATGATGTTCAATGTCATTAAAAATGGACATGCGGCAGATACTTTAGATATGATGATATCAAGAAACTTGAGGTTCTAGACTCTTGTAATGGCATTAACCTCACCTGTGTGGCAAGGGTATTAAGTTGTTGAAACATCCTCCAGCCACGATGACCATAAAACGATCATTCATGATCATGATCATGATGATCTATGTATGCCCTCACCTTCCTCTCTTGTTCAAACTGCTGGTCGGCCTCTTCTTTTTCCTTTTTGTACTGCTCCTCCAAAGCTACAAGCCTGAAAGAACAGAAGTGCATATGAGAGTTTGTGACAAAATTGTGAACGTCCGTGAAAGACAGGGGTAAGGGTAAAAAAAAGGAAAAAGAAATGCATACTTCTTCTCCATTTCTTGCTTCAAATCAATGCCTTGTTTTTCCAACAGCTCAAGTTGAGCAAAGGACCAATCCATCGGCTCTCCACCTGCTCAAAATAAAGCATGAGCACTCTTCAATATGCATAGATTCTCCAGCACACCACCAGGGTCAAAGAACAAAGGCCTAATTACTAAAACTAAAAGCAATGATTCAGTCAAATCGGATTAAATCTTATTTGATATTATACAACAATGCCACATGCTGCAATGTAGTACTAAACTTGTCTATCCCATTCTGTGCAAGACAGCTAACAAAGTAGACGGGAATTGTTTTCCTGTGTAAATTAAAAACCTACTGGTACATTATAATATTAAGACCTTCACATTTTATTACATAAGAAAAAGAATACAGGAAACATAATGCTGATAATTATAACACAAATAGGTTCAAGAATGAGCATAGCTGCTTACATCTGCATCCTGCATTTCGCACAAATTAAACTTGCAGAAAGACCCAGAATGTGCTGTTTCAACCTTAGGTGTACTTGAACATGTGAAGCAGGCTTGCTAAAGGAAATAACAAATAATGATGGACACAGCAATTGTTTTTACCATTTGAGTAAACAGAGTCATCCATCTTCTTGCCTGAGGTCAACAATTCAAGGCGGTCACCTTCATCTGGTTGGGCTTCTGAAACATAGACACAAACATTAAGCAAGCTTGGCTGCAAACACATAACAATACATATTTAGCACAAAGGTGACTGCCCTATTAGCAAGACAAGTTGCACTCAATGAACAGGTTGCCTAGCAACACTGGGAAACATTTAAGATGGCTCACAAACAGGAATGAAGTCAAGCGCTCTTCCACAAAGGTGCTATGGTTAGGATAAAGGTTAAACACAACTTTAGCTCTAAAAAATTATTTATTACACATGCACGCTATTCTTTAAGCCTTCTGTCTACGAGAAAAATAAACAAGTAAATTAGACGAAAGGAATAATGAACAGAGAGATTAACTTACTTTCAGGCACCTCAACTGGTGACTTCCGCTCTCTACTTTCCCGTGCTGCAAAAGCAATTTAATAGAAACACAAATATATAACTTTCATCACATCACATGGAAATATTTTTGTAGAATGAAACAACTTAGTGTGAACAGTACCTTGCTCAGGATGCTGAAACCGAAACACGTGAGACTTCCCCAAGATTACTCGAGAGCCAGTCTTCAGCTGAACGGCGTCGACAATCTCCCGCCCATTGACATAGACGAGTGCCCCTTGGCATGGGTACAGGGTGACGGTGCCTGCGTAGTTGCAGCCGTGAGAAGAGGTCTTGTTCTGCCTCACCAAATGTCTCCAATATGAGCAACAAACCTATAGTTTAGATGCGATCAAGTGCTATATTTATGCTAATACTAATTGGCCCACACGGCTGCCTAATGCATGAATGCATATGCTCCGAATAGGCCCGAGTTTGTAAACAAACTACTTCGTTGTTGCTAATGCTCCCTTTGTGCTTTTAGCAAAGCGTGCCTTTTAATGTGCACAGTAACAACAGAAACTTTTTAATGCTGCGATCGAGTACCAGGATATAATACTGTTTGATATTACAATGGTGGCTGTACATTAGTCACAAACTATTAGAAAAATATTCAGTGTTCGATTCAATTTGCTTCTGGCACTATTTGATTTGTATTCAATTCATTCTCAAAAACTGTTATTTGTACATCCCTAATAGCATAAAGGTTTTGCCTAAAATATATTAACATTAGTGAATGAGTAAAACAAGTTTAAGGCATTCCCAGTTCACTCAACATTCAATGAGCTCCCTTACTTGACCAATTAGTTAGCCATTGTCACTGCAAGCAACACAGGCAATTGGATCACACATCATTCACCCACGCATGCACAGAAAAAACGGCAATAGTAAGCGTAGTACATGGCAAGATGCAAGTGCACAAAACAGATTTTAGTGAAAGCTATAAAAATGAATAAAATTCAGGCTGAAATACCTTCGTTATTCTCAAACCAGCAGTGCTCGTTCAGAATCTGAGAGCCGCTAAGTTTGATGTCCTGAGCTACATTTGCATCCGGCCTTCCCACTCTGAAAAAAAAAAAAGAGAGACGAACATAAATACATTACGATTATTGCAGCTTCATGAAAAGAGTGTAGCGTTTATTGTGATGGCTAATAACACCACTGCGTGCAGTAAGACTTGCCGTGTCTTATGCAGCTATTGAAGGCAAGGCTCCATCCAGCAACAATACAGCTGTCTTTACCTTTAGTTCCCACTTTCCTGTCTTTGCAGACCACTCCCACTCCAACTGTTTCACTAAAACCATGCAGCATTGTTGAAGCTAGTACGTATTTCAGTAAAATTGGATGGTTATAAAGAACAGCGGCACACACGCATACGAGTCACGACATTCTCTGCTCAAGGTTTAGAATACCCTCACACAGACCTCTCAACTGCAGAGCATGACATTACAGTGCTCTAAAGAATGCTGTTAATGAAGTGTGAAGCACTGGCAAGGTGTGGCAATTTTTCTTTTTCATACCATTTTATCAGCTACTATATCAACATGCCTCAAAACTCTCACGACGCTGCACAGTCCTCGTGACGCCACCATCAAACAGCAAGTGGATGCGCTTCCTAACAAGCTGTGCCCTTGTACAAGCATTTTCATATGCAGCTGTTCACATATAACAGCTGTAGTTGGTTTTGCAGTTACATGCCACCGTATGTATACAACAAAAACCAAAGGTCAAGCTCCTAACCCCTTCTACAACGATAATATGAGGAGCTAGGAAAGGTCAATTCTAAACTAGACAAATCAGTTATACAGATGTTAGTAATCAGTATCGAAATCCTTTAGTACTGCACAACCAAACAGTGGGGAAGCATTGCAATTGAGCAGACTGGTCTACACGGGGAATTTACATTAGACCTTAGATTCAACTCAAGTGCATTGTAATGTTTGATGCTTCGCCAGTGATCTTCACGTTATGTATATATCAGATGCTGTGAGTACATTCACAAGACGTACAGCCACAAAACTACGCAGCACTGCTCACCTTGTTATCCCATCTTTTATGTAATACAAGAGGCATTCAGACATGAGCGGATCTTCATTAAGATTCACTAAATGGGGAGTCTGTCAAGAAAATGATGAAATATAGTTAATTAGTGCAACAGCAACCACAATTATTTTTTAACACGTTCAAGCCAATAACATGCAACCCAACAGAGGCATTGTATTATAACAACGGCACAAGAATGTCCATAGCTCTACTTCACAAGCATGGAGGTAAACATGTATATTTTTTTCATGTTAGATGCAAGTAATGCAATATCAAAGGGGATACACCAGGCATTTCATAACCAATGTAGTATCTCAAAAATTCACCACAAGTTTGGACTTCTTTCAAAAGTTAGCTGTAAAGTTCACGCATGCACAAAGAAAACTGTCATGCTTAAGTTGACATGATGCTGTTAAATGTTCTTTATCACATAATGTAACAAAGAATTACAGTAAAACAAAAGTTGCAAGCAAGTCTCACCTTTTTAGGGGAAAACACACCTACAGTGTCACCATCTTCACGGAGGGCTACGCCCATTTCAGCTAGAACCGCTTCCCTGTCAAGGGAAAGGAAGAAAAAAACATACTGTGATATAAAATGGCTCCCGTTAATGACATAAGCCTTTCACAAGCAAGGCTCCATTCCAATCTCATTTCAGCAATTCCGTACCAGTCCTCTCTAATTCACAGAAACAGAAATGTCTTAATTAGACATGCAATAGCTTCAGAATTGTTTCGAGCCTTCATCAAGAACTCTGGTGAACTGCTTCTCCAGAGAAGGGTTACAGCAATAGCAACATTCTTGTTCTTCAAAATACAAGCGTTCCTGCTATTTGATTTTTGCACTGCCTGCGTGCTGAATGACAAGATGACTCAGGACGGTAGCCTACCTCTGTAGCCGTATGGCCTCTGTCTTCTTCAGCTTTTCTTCCCAGGTCTCATTGAGCTCAGCAATAAGCTTCTCAGACTCCTGGAGCTGCTCTATTGCATTCTCCGAGGCCGCAGAGACGGACAGGTGCGGTTTCCGCTTGCCAGTCTCCACATTCATGTTGTCGTCAGCTGCCATGTCACAACATTACAGCTCAATTAAGTAATGCACTTTACTGGTTGCTGTCCTAGCCTAAAGAGCAGCAACCAGCCATGTTTTGCAACATTAGCTAAGCTTAAGTTTTCTGTGCAACAAGCATCTACACCAATGCATGGTCATCCTAACAGCATACTATAAGTGGTTACGCAATGCAATGACACCACCTCTAACGATAACCGGTTATCACAACAGTCTTTTTCAACAGCGTAAAGGACAAGGAAGAGACGAGTGCACACACACAGCGCTGAACTTACAACTGGTTTTATTGAGACGATTTCCACTGCTTAAATATGGCGGCAACCAATCTCAAATGAAAACACACAAAGACACACAAAATTGGTGGAAATGACAGTACCTGAGCACAGGGCTACAGTGACACATGAACAGCTGTGCACGTGTTTCCTATTTACCTTCAAGAAAGCGCAGTTCTTTTTCTGACAGAGATATTGAGGCGGCGCTTACGCATTTGTCTTTGCATTTGTGGATTTCATAGACTTCAATAGTCTCTCTGGCAATGTTTGTGCGATTATCTGACAACACGCTGCACTGACGGACAATGGGATAACAAGGCGCTTTCTTATTCTTTTTTCTTTCTTTCATGCAGTCTCTGCAATGATGACCAGATGACCAGATGACCAGATACGGCGTTGCTCACGTTGTTATGTTCCCTTAGCCGGTCATTGAGGCAGTGACCAGTTTGCCTCGCTTAGAGCTTGCCACAAGATGTGCGTCTTTGTGTATTTTCATTCGAGGTTGGTTGCCACTGTACTTAAGCAGTGGAAATCACCTCAATAAAACCAGTTGTAAGTTCAGCACTGTGTATGTGCACACATCTCGTCCTTGTCCTTTGCACTATTGAAAAAGAATGTCACACCAGCTTGCCTAAGCTTCAACAGTATCACAAGAGGTTTTGTTCATTAACATCTTATGTTAAAAGTAAGCAAGTATGTGCTAACAGCACTGTTTGCTTGCCGCCACAGCTTGCTCTTAAATAGAATATTTATACAGAAAAAATCTACCACAGAAGTCAAAAGGTGCAGACATTTACCCTGCATTAACTAAAGGCCTACAAAAAAATAAATATGCCATACTATCAAGAATGCAGCACATGCTCATACAAGCAGTACCATAATATTATAGCAGCGTAAATATCACAGTGACTCTTCCTAAGGATGCACAGCATTTGAGGAAAATATATACTGCCCTACTTTGATCACAATAGCTAATGTAGCCTTTGCAAAAACATACAAGTGATTACGCTTAAGTTCAGCACCATGTTACCCATATTTATTAACCCAAGTGGCATGACCCCATGCTGTTCCTTCTAGGCTAACCGCAATAAGTATAACCACGTTTAAGCAAAAAGAAAGAAACAGGGCACGTGGCTGCAACCAAGCACAATCTGAAAGCAGCTCACCATCAACATCGATCCCTTCAGCCAGCAGCAGGTTTTTGAGACGAGAAATCTCATCCTTGAGCTCCCTGATGAGTCGAGCATTGGCATCCTCATTGACGACAGCTTTGCAGACTATCTGCTTCGCTCTGTCAGCATACCTGCATGCGAGCATTAATAATGAAGTATGGCTTAGGTAAAGGGCGTTATGATCTACACAAAGTAATCATCGCCATCGGTTAGACAACACCAGCACCTTTCACACAATTGGTAGGCTCTAAGATGAACAGTTTTTCTTTCTTTCTTTCTTTCTTTCCTTTTTTTCTGTGCGGGGCAGGCATTTTTGGTTAGCTCAAAGTCACTTTAGGTAAGCACTAAAGAGTGTCTGCTGTATTTGATGCCTGCATCTATGCAGAATTCCACTTAATGCAATGCATTCTGGATAACCTTGTCTTTACCCTTTAGCAACAAAAACTGAAAATAAGAAGTATAAAGCCTATACTGTGCCACTTGGCAAAATGACAGGAGCGCAGATGAAATTTCAAAGCAGTGAAGCCACTAGTTAGGCCACTGTCACAGGGTGTTTAGCAAATAACTATTTTTGAGTTCCCCTGTTACCTGTTTTATATGTATGACTGTGGAAGTCTTAAAGGGCCCCTCACCAGGTCTGGCCATTTTGAGCTGACAAGCGCACAGCATACAATGCGCACTAACGATCGTGTTTGCAAAGAATTACATTGCTACGTGCCACGGAAAGGTCTGAAATTTCAATCTGAATGCCGTTTTCCTTTTCCCTCGTGGCAACCGCGCTCCAAGCCAGACAGTGACATACTCGTGTACCTGCACCTACGTACTCAGGTCCGCAGTGTGACATCACCCGTGGTGACACATGACTTCGAGAATCATTCAAGGCAACATCTGCTATTTGTGTGATCTGTTACTTGAATTGACAAATTGAAGTTTACAGAAATAATATAACATACAAATGGAATGTCTACATGGTTTTTTTTGGTTTTTTTTCTTTTTACTTTGCGCTGAAACAAGAGAGATGCATTTCCACTTTGTCTGCTTGTTCCCACTGTCGTGCAGTCACGTGCACAGGTATCAAAACCATGCCATTTTATACCAAGTTCCAGCGCGTTATCATGCTATGCGATCCGCTTGTTCTGCCTCAGTATTCGTGTAGCACTGAATTACACCTCTAGTCATGTGTCCTTGTGCACAGCATGCAAAATTGTGCGCTGCACGAAACCAGACAATCACAACAACCTGTGCGCAGTGCCGAGAAAAAAATAAAGCGAGGAGAAAAAAATAATGAAGGTGGGGCCCGTGACGTATGCGTCATGCAATCCTCATGGTCGAGTATGGGAGAACGCAGGGAAGGAATTTCGCTTTTGGAGGCTAGACGGGGCGAGTGGAGAGAGTGTCTCACTATGCAGTGGATCTTGCCTCCTGAAATTACGGGTTCGCGGCACTTCAATATTTCTATCTCAGCTATTAATGAGCCGATTTGAAAAATTTTTTGCGGCAGAAAGCTCCCTAGAGGACACAACAATTTTCAGTGTATAACCAGAATTTGCTATGGGGCCTGGTGAGGGGCCCTTTAAAGAAGCATATATTTCATTGCACTATATGATCACAAATTCAATAGACCTCTCCCTGAGTACGTCACACGTTACTAGTGACATCACATCATTACATCACCGGAGCACATGGAGTGGCTCTGGTTGGCAAAACATCGCCTCTGCCAGCTCTCAGCAAAGTGCAGTCGCACAGTGTTTGGTCCGGGTGTTGTGAGTTTTGTGAATGAGTTCTTGGGAGCCATGACATAGTGTAGATTCCATTCAGTCATAGGTTTAAATCAGATGAAGGTGACCAACAGAGGCCAATTCTCTGGATGTTGAGTGGTTAATTCTCTGCACAGCAGAGCTCACCTCAGCGTGCTCAAGGTCTCCTCATAGTTGATGTCGGCCGGGCTGATTGCCGCAATCATGGCTGTTTTCGAGTTGCCACCTGAAGCAAATAAACCCATGTATGGTTAATCCACTGATGACGATTAACAAGGTGTCGTAAACATAGGTCTCATGCACACTGTTATCAACATACCCAGATTTTCCCTTAGAAGCCAGGTCAAAACTGAATCCCGGTAGGGAATGAAGTCACCCTTGCGTTTTTTCTTGGTCGCCTACAAGTAAAAACAGAAAAGTGTGAGTCATCAGTAATAAATCCAGCAATTCCTAGAGCTACATCATTCTGTCAGCCTGAATACATACAGCTGCACACTTTAGATATGCCAAGTATGACTTAAGAAGCATAATAGACAAAACTGAAGCGAAAGAAAAAGGCAGATCAGGATCATTCCAACAGTACTCACCGCCTGGTTCACATCCGATGCATGTAGAAAGAAAGGACATGGATAATGTTAAAGCCTTCTCAAAATTTCGGAAACAATGAGAGAGGAGAACTTGTGGCTGGGATAGTTATTAATTCATCTTGATAAACAGCCTGAGGGCAAAAAACACACTTACATGCATGCATGCACGCACGCACAAACATCCAAGAAACTCCCCACCCAAGAGCACTTGTTTGGGGGGGAGCCTTTTTTGAATGTTTGTGTGCATGTGTGCAAATATGCGAGTATGTTTTTTACGCTCTTAAGTTTTCACTGAAAAAGAAAGCTTAGATAACCCTAGGATATAAAGAATAGAATAGTACAGAAAGATTCCACAATTGGCTTCTAAAGTCACTCTGTATAGTTGTGCAGAACACATTTAAATAAACTATAGAATATTCAGATGAACACAGATAAGCAGTTTAATTTGAAGAATAAAGAAAAACAAAAAGGTGCAATATTGCTCCATTAAGCTGAGAAAAAGTATATTTAGAGAAACGGGATGGTAAGAAGAGCAAATTAGGCTCAACATAATTTTACAAAATTATGAGGAGAGCACAATGTCATGATTCTCAGTCCCAATACTCCACCAGAGTTGATCAGTCATTCCCCAAAGCTCGCATGAGAACAGCACTGGTCTTGATAAAAATAATAACTAAGCTAAATACTTTTCACGAATTATCAACAGGTGTGATATGCCTCAGTTTTGAGACCCCGGCCACCATCAGACCCTAGTGGTCATACTCAAAGAAAGTGTCTGTGAGAAAAGAGTGAATAACACTAAGAATAAAATTCTGCAAATGCCAAGTGAGATGAATGCAAAAGGAATTAGTACCACTTCAGCAAGCGCCGAGATGACCTTGCCCAGAGTGGTAAGCGACTTGTTGATGTTTGCTCCTTCCTTCAGTCGAGTTCCTTGGGCCCCTGTGGAATCAGCCCGCTCGCTTCCAGCTAGATCCACCAGGCTAATCTTGCTCACCTGAGGGATGAAAACACAACAGCAGAGGTGACACTTCTATCCATTTTTTGAGTTTACACCCTACAAAGTATGTGCCATAATCAATTGCTGACGACTACTGAACAGCAGTTTCAGGTGATGCACTTAACCAAATCTGTCACCACTCGTAATGCCATGGTTTTGGTGCAGTGAGAAATCAGACTTTCACAACAACGTATGGCCAACTGCACACTTCATTCATGACAAAGTTAGCAAATCCAACTGATAATTGTACACGGCACTGTACCTTGCCTTACTCTTTACACCTCTAATACATGATGTATTAGACAGGCACTTATCATAATGAGTGGCACAATCATTATGAGCGAACGGCACAGATAATTAGTTCCACCATGCTTTCAGTCAGAAAGAAGCATGCAGTGATATTACACACAAGCAATACTAGTGAAAATTAGTTTAAGGCATACCACGCTTTCTTATCCACACTTATTCTGTAAAACTATCACAATCATTGAAAAGCTCACAGGAGGAGCAAGTTCGTAATGTTGCATGTTAGAAAGCAAGGGTAGAAACCTGACAGTGAACAAAACAAAAGCACCTGTACAAAAATGAAACAGAATGATCTGAGTTATCTTCCATGCCCCATTTCTCCCAAGACTTCTTAACCAAAAATTACACATTGAATCCACATGATGTAATATGTTGTAAACAACTGTCACGACAATCTATATTTCAAGAAATGCAAAATTTTAGTCTTGTTGGTAATTAACACAACTGGTTTCCTCATTTGTTAGCATGTCTTATGGTCTGACTGTTAAAAAAATATTTTAAAGCTGAACAACCACAAACCATTTAGAGATTTTAGCATCAAACAAAAAAGTGGAAAATCGAGCTTACAAGAGAACTGTTGCTTAAAGTAACTTTTGAAGAAACTTGCACACATGTTCTACAGATGTCAAAGTGCGGTTAAGCATATCCTTCCTAGTCGAATGTTGTTGTTCTTGGAACTGGACTTCTCAACTTACCCGTTCTGTGGCAAGACCTGTGTCCTTGTCCGTCTTCCTTTGGGTAAAAATGATGGTGAACACAGCATGTGAGCGACTGCTGGTCTCATTCATGTTGGTGGCTGCTACAGTCCTGCATTCAGTGATAGTAAAGATATCTTTGAATCAATGAAGCAACTTGCATTGAGAAAAACTGGTTGGTTCTGAAATTGGAAAGTTGTACCAAAACTGCGCGGAAAAGCTCTAGATTTGTATAAGACACCTGGGGCTCCTTTAAATTTGCCAAAATTTGGAAAGTAGGAGTTTTTGCATTCTGTCCTTATTTGAGTACAGTGCCTGTAGCCAAGGATTCATCTCGTAACCTTGTGCTGAGTGGAATAACCCTATGTTCTCGCAGCCGCTGTGACAGATTACACATATGAAGCTACATTTAATTAAGTTAGAATTTCAGAAGAAATTGCAAGACAAGAAAATAAAAGTTTTCTTTGATTTCTGTCATGAAAGTGCAAAAAATTATTACAAATTTAGTTTCATGCTAATGTTCAACTGAGAGTGCACATGAAGTGGTTTTGTTGCCTTCATCCATAAGAGGATGAATATCCTGCTGGGACGTGATGGTCAAAACCTGGTTGTCACCTTCAACCAGGACTCCATAACTTTTGTTCTCTTATGTTTCTATGATCTGATCCAACATTTTCAGAGTCAAAACAACAATGTACATGGTGCCACATGACAAGTTATTATGTGGCAGCTGGCCATAGGTTAGATGCCTCAAATGTTTTTACTGAAGCAAAAATTTCAATTTCAAACTTAGCTGTGGACAGTGGAGTGTTTAAAGCTACACACATACATACCTGGCCTTGTTGCCTTCATCCATGAGCGAATGGATGTCATGGTAGGAGGTGACGGCCAACTTGGAGAGGTCCTCCACGTAGGGACCCAGCAGAGGGTGCTCACGGACTCGTAGGTTGTTCTTGTTCTTTGGGTTAAGAAGGTCCCGCACTCGCTCGCAGTAGATTTCCATGTAGCTCACCTGTCAAGAGACCAGGTAAAGTCGACACAGGCATGTACAGACATCATCATATCATTCCCAATGTCTCACAGTTAAGGTGTAGCTAAGGGGAACAGTAGTGACCTCTTATGGTCACATAAAGTAACAGGTTCGCCTGGGAGAAAAACCTTATGCAACCTCAGGAAAAGCCACACAACCTCAGAATATCTTGGGATCATAAGCTGCTGCACAGAGTACAATGTGAACATCACCACTACCTCCAAAACAAAACCATGTCACACACTCTAAGGGCCTGTTTCTACCACTTACCGACCGTGTAGCCTTGCACACAAGCAAGATTGCTCATGCAAGACTCGGCATGTAGCAATAATATGTAATAAACATCATTATAAGCGCCACATTCACTGCAGAATTGAGTCCACATTAAAGCTATTGTTCAATGGGAACGCTTACATGCAACAACCACCATAATAAACCCCAAAATGAAATCAAGCCAATGAACTTGAAAAGTTAAATGCTGAACACATAAAATGCACCAACTTTACATGTTTTACAAGCTAAATGTCATGCTGTGGAGAAATATGGTATTGACATTATGTTTGCATGCTTGGTTTAAGCCAAAGGATTGAAACCTTGGAGGTCATAACTTTCAGAAAACTTGAAAACCCGCCTTACAAGGCCTGTGCTTTCTCATTGTGCATGCCACTTAAACTGACGCTACTGAAAGCCAAAGCACCACGATTCAATAAGGGATGCAAAGTACTATTGTGCTAGTTTTACAACATAATAATCAGTTTATAAACTCTGTAAATATTACTCATAGTACCTTCATGCCATTCTTTTCTGTCACAACATCACAACATTTCAAAATTTGCAAGTCTAGCACATGGATTCACTCGTTATAAAGAAACCGAAAGTCAACAAGTTAACTCAGCTGAAAACATTATGCCTCTGTCAAACAGTCTGTGTGCCCCAGCTCCAAGGATAAATGCCTCTCATGCACTAATAATAAATGCCTCCAATGCCCTACTCTACATGTTCAAGGGAGCCAGAACAAAAGAGTGCCAGTTTTCAAACTTGAAAAGACCGAAAGTTGAGAAAAAATAACACAAAGAAGCTTAAAGAGAGCAACAATAAGGTGCTGAGGTCACAGAGGAGCCAAGTCGGCATTCCTTAAAGGCTCAGCGAGAGACAAAATGCCAAGCAGAAAATGACACTTCCGCATTGGGCACTCGGCCAAGACACCAGTTGGGCAAGAAGCCAGGACGACAGTCACAAAGCTGTAAAGGTCGAAAAAAGGGCGGGAGAAGGAGCGGAACCGATTATTCATCCGTGTTTCCCATTGTTCCCAACTTCCCTTTCCTTTCCTTACTTTCCCACACCAGTTTAACATTTCGTCCACTTGTCTTGTCATTAGTGTGCTACGTTGGCAAATGGAGCACGCAAATGAGTGAACAATAGTACTGGTGGTGCAGGGTGTTTTTTTTCTTTCTTCTTTTTCTTTTCCTTTCTTTTTTTTTAATACAGACGCTCATGAGTGGTTGAAAATTAGTAAATGGAGGAGAAGGGACACTGTTTGCAAAGTCGTATAAACAATATTTTTTTCTAATTTAAGCATAAATGCTTATGATTAGCTGGTACAATTTAGCCTAGAACACCTCAAAAAGAACTTGAAGTGGTTTCATTAACAGCATTGCCTTCCTGCTTAAGTAGAGTGGAGCAAAAAGAAATTAGGAAAAGGGAAAGTGGCCAGAGGTATTTTTTGTGTGTGTGACCAGGTGCCCATTCTTAATAGCAAGCAAACGAACCTGCACAGATTGCCTCGACACCGTTTTCACACCTATCTTTTTTTTTTAATCAGATTCCACTGCTTAAAAACGACTAATGTGATGTGGCCTTGTTGTCAGCAATGTCATGTAATCCATATGGCTTAAGAAAGTGTACATGCAGGTTATGAGTTTGCTACATAAGTTACCATTTTCAAAGTTAGCCTTTTCCATACTAACCTCCTTTGTAACCCAGCATGTATTCCACTAGCCTACTATTCCACTAGCCTACTATTCCACTAGCCTGCAATCAAACACTCCATTAGAGATCAGCCTTTCATCACAGCCAAGGATGGAGGAGTAGGGTTAGAACCATGAGTGACTACAAACCCAAACAGCACACCATTTACCTTTGGCTGCATTTAAATTAAGATCTTACAAGCACTTTGGTTATAGCACTAACATAGACAATGATAACGCATATTTTGTTCACAGTAAATTACTATGCAGAGTGATGTGTGCTGTTAATTTTGTATTAAATATTGGATCACAGAAAATTAACAGCGGGGTGAAGCTCTTATAACTTATGAACTATCATTTGCATGGTTTACAAGCTACATGCAATACAAACATCAATCATTTGCATAGAATTGTACACTTTAATTCCAGCACTAGCCCCATTGTTTGGGTTCCTTAACACCAGAAAGCCCTAAATCACTTATCTACATCAAGGAAAATTCGAAGAAATCGTTTGCCATTATTTCTGGCCATAGAGAGTAGACTCGTACAAAAGAAGGCATGAAACGTTATCCAAGCAAAAACTTCATTAGCATAGTAAACATTAATTTCTAATTGGTTCGCTGATGTATCCACAACTGGAATCTCACTCTAGCATATCAATCGCGCAGTTATGTTCCTTGCATTAGGTATTCAAACTGCATTTGCATTTTTCTTACCGATGGTCAAGTGCCTGTATCAAACGCTTCCTTCAGCTGCGACAATGGTGACAAGGATGAGATTTTGGGTTGGCACAGCAAATTACTGAGCCCAGTACACTCAGCACACCAAAAAAAAAAAGAAGATATTTTGAGCTTTGTGGAGTTAATGAGAATTTGCAATCCACCTTCTGCTCCTTTACAAGTGCACTGAGAATGCGTACAACCTTTGGGTAATACCAAATCTCCAGTACGATTGGTGCCACACAACTGAAAACACAGCATGCAGACCCCACGGTTATGAGCACAGGGAGGCATCCTCCGTGCTCACCTCAACAGAGTAGAGCATGTCCTCGGATACGTCCTCTTTGATTTTGCGGAAGAGGTCCTTGCAGATGTGCGGGATAATGCCCTCCTGCCCTTCCTCCTGACGCCCCATCATGGTGTAGCTTTTCCCTGCACCTGTCTGGCCATAGGCAAAGATGCATACGTTGTACCTGCCCAAAGGGGAGAAAAAACAGGAGAACAGTATGTCTCTATTAAGTTTCCAGAGACACCGCCTTGTATGAGACAGAAGTCAGAAAGTCAATTGACATGAAGTGCTACAATCAAGAAGGCAGGTAAGGTTCACTGGCTCAGATGCACTAGCTGTAGCCTGTAGACTGTTCTTCAAACAGCTACAGAATTTTTTTTTACCTTAGGCACTCCAAAATCAACGTTGTGAAGTAAATGTTCCATATGAAGTAAACATTCCGTAAGCACAGTATCTCTGCATTATGTGGTAGGACTGTACTATGAAATGAGCATGGTCTAATTATCATGCAAGTTAAGTGATGCCCGAATTTCACAATGCTGTCATTAGTAGCCTGCTGTGCACACATAACCACACGAAAACATTGGTTTCAAATGACTGCACAAGGAAAGCTATAGCAAGATGGCAAGGTTGATGAGTTGGTTAAGGCCCATTTTAAAGGTTCTAAACAGTGGAAACAAAACAAGCACACCAATGCACTTTTATTTGTACCTTTGTTCTTGTTTTGTACATGCTTTAAGATGAAGAGAAACTGCTATGAGCATCCTCACAACCTGTTTGTGAATATTTCCCTTACCCTTCAAAGGAGTGCAAAAGCATCTCTTCTCCAATGTCATCATAGACTTTGTCTTGGGTAGCAAAGTGAACATCTGTGGGCTGCAAGCAAAAAGTTTGAGAATCACATCCTGATCACAGATCCCTTTCAGTCTATGATTCATGTGACTGACAACAACACATACAGTGCATTGGTCTATGACCTGCGCACTACATTCTGTGTTTTATTTTATTAAATTTCATCTGCCCTTCACGAGGAACAATTAAGTTTATAGTGCTGTACACTGCAGATGCAAGCAGGACAACAGTGAATCGGAAATATACTAGAGCATAACAACAGTTACATACACACATGACTCCAGTATAATTGTGTTGCACCCATGACAAACACAATCATTGGCTCTCAATAGCTTTGCAAACCCTTTGCAGAGGTTCTCAAATTAAAGAATATGAATTAAATTAAAAGAATAAAAAACAGAATACGAATCCTCTATCATCTATAAACTGTTATAATACACTCAAAAAATTTTGCACAGATTTAACTGTTCGCTTGCCGTCGTGGCATCATTGGTATTAAGCACACCCTTCAGGTTAGAGCATGTTTTCCTGGCCAGATATCTAAAACACGTGTTCGTGTGAGCAAAGAGTTTTCATGTGTTCACCTATGTTTCCAAGCATGCAGCTCTACGCATAAGAGGCACAGTGCGCAAGAAAAGACAGGGGGCAAACTTACATCATGGGACCAATATGAATAGTCGTAGTTGAAACTTTTTGCGGCTTCCTTGCAACCGGGTGGTGCCTTGGGATTTGTGATTGCTGCAAAACATAGCCCACTTCTCAATTCCATGCCGTGGCACAAGTGTTCAACTCCTCACATACAGTAAATACAGTGCTCACTCACATGCTGAGAAAATTGTTCCAATATACAGTGCAGACTAAGCGCTGAAAAACACTTCATTGATACAGATACCTTGGAACAATCGCCAAGTAAGTGAACACAAATAAAAGTGTTTCAAAGAAGAAGAACAGTTTCAGTGTTATATATGCATAATGAACATTTGTTACCATGCAGCTACTTGAATAAGAGAACATCTCAGAGCAGCCAGACACAGCAACTCAAACATTTTAGGACAGCAATTTTGCTATTTCATAACAAGAGAAGTGGTACTGAGAAGACCTACAAGAACTGATGCTAAACGAAAATTATTAAATGAGCCTTTGCTTGTCACCTCAACCTTTCTCAAGTAACAGACTATACTCTAAGGTTGGCGTCACACTCTGCACCGCTTAGGACAAGACTGAGAATGGCATATTGTCAATGTCTGCATCACAGAAAAGCAACAGAAACTGCTGGGATACATAATCTCAGTCTGTAGCCTAACAATTGTCATTGTTCTAGTGTGACAGACTCACTGAAAAAAAAAATTTATTCATGGAAAATGGTGGTCAACATGTTGGCCAACGTACTATAATATATACTGCCACAGGGCAGAATTATTGAAGCATAGGTGTATTTGCAAGGTATTTACAAGCTGCAGCAAAGCTGCATACACAAGATGGCTGCCCAAACCAGCCACAAGCCCTTCTCGCCAAATCGTCTTTGTTCATAGTCACACAATGCCCCACTGCTCCATAACAATATAGTATTTTTGAGGTTGCATGATACCGACAATACAGCACATAGACAACCTTACAGCATATGTACCTGTTGTGTTCCCACTCATAGAAATGATGCACTTGCAGTCCCTGCTTGTCTCGCGGTTGTTGAAGGGCCGCACCCTCACTGCCACTTTCACAGACGACATGGCCACCTCCTCTCAAGAGAAACAAGGGCGAGGAGGTGGGCACAGATGGCTGGGAGCTCGGCCTGCACGTGAGAAACACCGGAGTAAGTAAATGGTTAACGATGGTTAGAGAGAGAGAGAAATAAGGGAAAGGTAGGGAGGTTAACCAGAAAAAGTCCGGTTTGCCACCCTGCACAGGAGAAAAGGGAAATAGGATTTAAAAAGATAGCAAGGAAGAAGAAAGAGTATATAAATGGGAATCGGCGCACAAAATTGAAGCAGCACATGCACTTTTACAGTCTCTCTTTACAGTCTCCTACGAGCAGGCATGCACCACATTATTTTCGGTGAGTCTTTCTGCATGTCATGCTTTTGGTTTCGGCTTCCACAGGTGGCATGCAGTGTCGCATTACAAGCCCCTAATGTCATGCGAGCAAGTGTGATGACATATCTGCTGTTGCTATTTCACTATTAGGAGTGACAATGCCTCCCTGGATATGTCTCACATATAAGTCTTGACATACATGTTTGCATCCTATGTCAGTCATAGCAATTAACATTGCATGCTCTGCAACATTTCTGCATTAATTTCTGTGCCTTTACTGCGTAAACCCACAGGAAATCAACAGACAATGAAGTCAAGAAAAACACAGGCTAAACACATGCACAGTGTGCCACCCCCTGACTGTACCATTAGTTGCAGCATTGCACATGCAATGCAGAAAATATCGGTTCAACTACCATCAATGGCAAGTTGTCTTTTTGTCCATTTTAATTTCACTTCTTTTTTTAATTTCCCCTATCCTTTCTTTGACTTCATTGTTATTTGAATTCATTGGTTGCAGCTAACTAAAGATTCAGCCCCTTGGTTCCTCTTACTCTTTCTTGCTCATTTTGTGTGCATACAGCGCTGTGGTATCAGTTGCACTAGATTTGACTCATCAGGAAGCCAAAGCCATGCATAATAATGCTTTTCATTAAAGTTATTCCACCTATGGATGCAAAATATACACACTGGCTCAGTGTGAGGAGAATACAGGAATCCGAGGGGCTTGGTTTTTTTATTAGCCACGACCAGATGAAGTAATAAACAATGAAGCCAGGGAAAGCATAGGCGAAGTTAACTGTTACGTTCAATCGAAATGTAGACACAATAAGGTAAAGGAAAATGAAGGTGGCCAAAAAGATAACTTGGACAATAGGGCATGCCATGATGCCATGAGGTGGAATCTGAGGGTTTATGGGATAGTTGCCTGCTCAGTTACTATGAGATGTCAATGTTCAAAAAGGGACGTTCTATGTACGCTGCCTTGGCCATCAGTGGTGCTGGCTAACATTTTAAGGGCTAATCTTGGCACATATACAAATACCAAAGAAAGCGGATGGGAGCTAGGGAGGCTGCCACAGTAGCTGAATTGGTAAATCACTGCACGTGTAATGCAAAAGATGTGGTTTCAGCTCCCTTCTGGGCAAGCTATCTTTAAGCCCACTTTTATTTCCTTTGAACTAATTATTTTTTCATCAACTGCGAAGCTTTCTCTCTGAGACACCTGTGTCGGTCTATTTATAGCTTGTACAATCATGTGGATGACAATTTTCTGTTTCACGATTATTTGTTTTATCCAATGCATGATGCGCTCAGCTGTAATTTTTCAGTTTAACTTTAGTCCTGGAATGGTAGAACCACAACAGCATGCTCACGACGCAAAGTTCGGTCACTTGCTCTACGTCTGCTGTACGCTAGTTTACATAGATAAGTCTTTGAACATGTTGCCCTAGACATCATCATTAGTCTAGTTACGTCAATTAGGGAATGAGGGCTTCTCCTGGAGACCTCAAAATATCCTGCGCCGGGCATTCCTCTTCACTACAATACATTTAAATTAAACGTAATAGCTAACTTGCCCTGGTCTTTTGTTCGCTTCACTGCCTGTTGCAGCATACATTAGCAGAGTGGGTGCTACGACTTGCAGTCAGTAGCTGTATCGTTGCGCAGCTGTCTGTGTTCCTTTTTTTTTCTCTCTCTCTTTCTTTTTTTCTTGAGATATCTTTCCTTGCATGAGCGGAGAGGCGAGTTCGGGGAACAGCACACCCCTGTGGTTGTACTGTTCACCCCGAAGCCCATCTCATATTTTCTCAAAACTGTTCAGCAAATGCTTCACGACTGCATTATGAATCTCTTAAATATGTTTGCTTTTTCAACACCCATAATTTGTCACCATTATTCGTCAAAAGACTGACAGCTGTCTTGGTGGCTTTGTGTTGGTTCTAGTCAACAAGTATTGTGGTTGGCCTCCATGGTTGCACGCTGGCAGGTTGTAGGGAGTTCACGTCGGATGCACGACGAGACCAAATCACAGCAAGTGCTGCCCATCAGTAATTCAGTAATGTGCAAGTAATTATTCATGTAACTAAATGCCAAAGAAGCCAAATAGGGAAAATTTCTACGAATATTCTATGTACTTGCATAGTCTCTCCGGCATGAAAGAAGTGACTACATCTATGCTACATTATAGTTTATACCTATAGAGAGAAAACAGATAAAATTTCAATCTCTGTGCAACATTAATGCTAAAGTGGTGAACATAAAATAATGAAATAATTTTTCTTTTTTGCAAAATGACAACAACAAAGTGGACTTGTCACCAAGCAGCAGTCATCATTTAATTCAAATAACCATATTATAAAATAATAGGCTGTCCTTTCATTTATTTATTTCTTTAGTCTCACTCCCTTAAGTAAAAAAAAAAAAAGGGAAAGTAAGAATTCATCCAAGGTGCTAACACCTGAAGGCCACAGCATAGTAAGTTTCCAACCAGTGGGACTTTAGAAGTGATACTTTCAGGGAATACTCTAATGGCTCAATAGTATACCTATGACCTGCAACAAACTAAAGCTGAAATGTACAGAGGCACCACAGCAAAGAAACAGTCATGGTGTTCATTCCACTCCACACTGTTTCAATTTTCAATAATTTATTTCTAAACAGATAATTGGTTTCTAATTGGTTTCTGTCGTTCTTGAGTTGGTTTCCAGACAATGCATTAGATATATCTACTGCTTGTGTACGAAAAGAAAAAGAAAATTTTGTTGCATTCTCTGAATTGAGACAGCACAGAGAGACTTAAAATACTTAATTTGTGAGAAGTTGGTGGGGGCTATTGGAGGCTTCTTTAATGTGATTAACTATAATGAACAGCACAGGCAAACAATTAATGCATAAAAAAACAATGCTTTGTGAATTCCAGTGTACATAAGCTAGACTTACTTTTTTTTTCAGTTCTGTTTTTATAAAGCTATGTGTAAGTCACCGATACAGAACGAAAAGAAACAAAAAGAATGTTGTGATCCACTTTTAAACATCACAAATTTGCGCTACAGAAGATGCATCGCATTCAATACAAACAAATTTTCACTGCAGTACAAACTTGCTGAAAGATATTGGAATGAACTGATCAACAAGTACGACGAAAATTCACAGATAAAAGACCTCAGAGATCAGACTGTTGTGACATGTGAATGTGTAGAGTCAAACATATATATGCACAAGTGTTTGTCAAGGGCATGTAGAGACAAATCTTCCAAAGTGCTCTGGACCGAACACTCGATAGAGAGCCCCAGAAACAAAAGTAGGTGAGCCAGCTGCCATTCTGATTACAGATATATCACGACCTTGAAATGTCACTTAATTAAGCGCAACGAACAAATGATCAAAACCACTTAAAGGAACGTGGAAATTTAAAGCGGTGCACCGCGCATCATATCCTTCGCGAAATCAGAGAGAAAAATTGAAGCCATACGGAACAAAATTCAGGAGAGAAGAAAGCAAAAACAACCGTATGGAAAAAGCAGCAAACGCCCCCTTCACTATAAACGGTGCTGAAAATGCGAGATTTTTAAGCCTAAACCTTCGTTTGCTCCTTCACTCGTATTGCCAAATGCGCTGCTTACTAGACCAGCGATACTTACTATGTCGAGTCGATTTCGCAAGGCGACTCGGACACCCGCCGACACATGAGTCATGCGGCGCGACGACACTGTAAGTGCGTGCCCCCCCCCCCCTGAGAAGCCATTTTTTCTGCATAGCGTGCGAGCGCCGCAGTGAAGGCCGCCATCTTTGAAACAAACACAACAATAAAAGAGCGGAGCGTGGGCCGGCGGCGGGATGGCGATAAATGAGCGCTCGAAAGCTTCGATTCCGCTTGGGAAGGAACAGCGCAACGTCGGCTGTTCCAAAGAAAGAATCCCGCCCCATTCCAACACGCCGAGCAAGCGACAACGCAACTCAAAACGCAAAACGAACGCAGACGCGAAGACCGTGCGAAACACACAAATGCAGATGACAGGCGGGGCAAATAGTACCGCGAATTCAAGGACAGCGTCGCAGACAGGAAAGTTACGACGACAGCTTACAAAATGT
The DNA here is from genome assembly GCF_023375885.2 of Dermacentor andersoni. Classification (NCBI taxonomy): domain Eukaryota; kingdom Metazoa; phylum Arthropoda; class Arachnida; order Ixodida; family Ixodidae; genus Dermacentor; species Dermacentor andersoni. The sequence continues at coordinate 64,478,482 of NC_092816.1, read as the reverse complement.
AGGACAAAAGCATAACGTTACGCGACGTCGAAAGAAAGGTGATTGTGCTGCTCACGTAACAATAACACCGGTCCGCCGGGCGGCTCAGTTGCATAGGCTAAAGCGCCCGTAGGCAAGGTCAACCGCGAGTGAAGAAAACACGGTAACACAAGCAGAATGGCAAGGCACGCGGCGTGTTCAGCAGCGTTCTTACGACGATCGCTGCAGGGCTGGCCATATGTTTTCACATTACTCGCGGTGACTACTAGAAAGGGACGATATGTATTGCCGGCAATATGTGCTCTCTCGAAGTTGCACCGACGTGGCTGGCTTTCGTTGAACCATACCCGGACACACGGAGGCGTGATCATCGACGTGCCGCGGTCCACCTTCAGCGACAGATTAGCAAAACATTAAGAAACAGCGCGGCGAAAACATGTTTTTCCTCTTCAGCGAAGCGCAAATGGATAAATGAGCATCGACTACGAGTCATAAAACAAGCATCCATCATACTTACTGGCTAGCGTACACACGTCAATTAGACTAATTACAACTACCCACGGGAAAACAAGCATAGATGTAGCTTTCTATTCGTTCCAAGAGTGTCACGGGAGGTACAGTAAAAAAGGATGCGTTGTAGACATCGCCACCCTTCAGAAAGGAACTGCCGAAGAGTCATGTTTTTATCGGTTTAGTTCTTTTTGTACGCCCCTACACAGAGTTCGAACTAGGTTTCGGGCTACGAAAGGCTGGTACGTAAAAATATGGAGAGCTGCTGTTAGGCCTAAACCTGGAGCGCTGACTCCGGCGAACGTTTCTGTCGGCAGGCGCAGCAGACGGCGGCTTGCGCAGCACGACTCACAACTGAATGCCGAAGGCTTCTGAAACTGGAATGTGGTTCAGATTTCCCAGATAAGTTGACGTAATATAAAGCGGCTCCAGAAGCGGCGGCGCCCGAGAAGAAATCGAGCACAGGTGTATAGTATATAAATAAGAGCCAGAACGCGGCCGAATAACGGTAGCGCAGAGGACAGCGTAGGCAGCACAGACCTGCGTTCGAAGGCGACGGTGTGTCAGAGGCGGTTCAATGTGGAAGACATGGTGGCAACGACGGCATCCTTTCGGTGCACGAGTGGACGATCGAAATTCGACGACAACGGAGTGGGGACGACAGATGCAGCGGTGCAGACGACGGGGGTCAAATCCGAATCATCCTTTCTTTTTCGGGGTGGTTGGGAAAGGCAGCGAGTGCTCGCGAAGGCGCGCCTCTCGGCCACAGATGGCGGCAGTCCGGGAGTCAACAGCGCCGGCCCCGAGCGATCCCCAATATGTCTGGCCTCCCTCTCCCTTCTGAGCCCTCCCTCACTCCCCAAAGAGGGAGCGTACCCACCTTTCTTTTCCCCTGAAAAAGGGACGACGCTTCTGCGCACGAGCACGGAACGTGGGGAGAGTAGGGCGGACGTTCTTCTCGCGGAACGGAGAGGCGGTACTACGGTTCCAGGTGAAATCGCCACACGCCACTTGCGGTCTCAATCACAAAGACGCCCACAAGCACGTGATGTGTTTCTCTCCTTTTAGGTTACATCCATAACCTTTCCCTTGGCGGGCGGTTCTTTGTCTCCATTTCTCGTGGTCGTAAGAATAGTCTGTTTCCTTTAGAATACCCCTCATCTGTTTGTGATGCGACGTATGCGTGCACTATTTACTCTATGCTCTATTTTTATGTCTTCTTTTCGTCAGCAAGCGGACGTGTTATCCTTCTAACAAAACAGCTGGAACCTTGATTTTTAAAATATTTTATTGTTTTCGTGTCATTTCATATTAGTAATAAGTAATACTATACATTTAATTACGACGTATAAAACTTGTCAATAGGCGCGCTCCTTATGTCAATACGAGCACGACGCTTTTACTATTATATTATAACACATGTTACGCTCAATCAGAGCATTCCTATAGTACCTACATTTAGTGGTTTGAGTAAAGCGCTGTCAGGAGGTGAATTCTGGTACCTCGGCAGATTGTACGAAAGTCGGAACTCATATATACAATAAGCAGTGCCGACCAATAATTCTTTGAGAGTGGTCAAGTAAAAGGAAAGAATGCGCCATGTGGCGCTGATCCAGAGGAGCTGGCGAGATACCAGGCAATAGATGCAGCTACCTGTTATGTGACGGGCCAATCGCGGCTTCAAAACAAGCTATTTTTCCGGCTTCTCGAAAGGTACGTGAGCTAGCTTTATAACGCATCTCGTGTTAACGTCCTATGTACAGTAAATAATATAAGTTAAGGTCGCTGCGTAGACGAGGCAAGTATCTATCATATGTCATCGAAACGTATATTCTCTTTGCTGTTACGAAACAGAGTTTCGATTGTACTGATGCCGAGAAACAAAGAGGAAATAGTTTCAATTTCGTGAGAGAGGGGAAAAGCTAGAAGCTGTTTTACCTGACAGGCCTCGCATAAATTATTCGTCGATACCAATGAATGAATTTTCAAAACGACATCGTTCACATAAACTTGACACGGATACGCGCACAATAGGCTGGAGCGACAGTCCTCGTTGGCGTTTACAAAACGACAGAGTGACAAACCGAACGGGATTACTCGCAATATCGGACCACTCGATGTAACACGAAATCAAAACAAACAAAATATTCACAGCTACGGGAGGCCCTCCGCTCCCTTCAGTGGTGATCACCGGCGGTGCAGAGGGTACACAATAGGGAGAAATAGGGACGCTGCGAGAGAGGAAACCGCGCGTGACGCCATCCGGAGCGTGACGTCACCGGAAGACGTCGGCGACCGGAAGCCGGCACAAGAGCGTCCAATGAGATTGGCGCAGACGGATCAATAAACGTCGCGGGCGGTGTTCGCCGTCTAGTAATACCGCCTTGATTCGGATAGAGCAGCGGCGAGATGCCACGCCGGACATGCATATTAAATAAGGGAGCGAGTGAGCGCGTTGTTTCCCAGCGATCTGGATTCCTCTGACGGATCAGTTGGAAAGATAAGCGCGAGCGGGCGTTACGTAGCGACCGTGATAAGGGATGCTATACCGAGGGGCTTATCGGCTTATATACAAGGCGGATTTAACTGACACGCCAGCGTACGTATATACTTTGCGCACCTTGAAAGAGACGCGACAGGCGGCGTGACACCGACTGCTGAATACCTTATCGTTTTACGAGTCAAGAAATCCGAATTTCAGTGACAAGCCAGCGCGAGAAGATGCGACATGGACGGAGACATGGATAGGAGTTACGCGGCGACACGAGATAGCGAGTAACCTTATCGGTTTACATGTCAACAAAAACTTCGCGAGGCCGGCACGCGTATTCCTGGAGCGCTTGAAGAGATACGAGATCGGCGTTACGTCGCCAAAAGAGATGTACTGAACAGCTGATCACATCACGGGGTCAGCGATCCAGATTTCCTTCTTGGGCCGAGCGAGCGCCTGTACCTCCGTACATTTGCAAGGACACACGATTGGCGTTACGCAGCTTTAGTGGCATCATATGCCGGCCAGCCTTATCGGTTTACTGGGTATGGGCGCCTTCAGACTTCTTTGCTGCGTCACTGCGCGTGTGCCTGACAGGATTGAACGAAGGCGCGAGTGACGTAAGCTGCGCGAAGCTGACGGGTTGAGCGAGTAGGAAAGAAAGGTCTTAACCTCGTTACAGTTGGCTAAGCAGACGAGTGAGCATTCCAAGCAAAGCAGATTCTAGAAAACAAGATCTAGGTTGATCCAAGAGTGTCTGCCAAGTTATATCACCGCTTTCGACAAGCGAAAACACGTCGCGACCTACGCCGCGCGTTGCTGCTCTTAGCAATATCACATTGAGAGAAGTCGGAGCTGAAATTACAGTTGGTAGGCGTATTGAGCAACTACTTCACGTAGCATGCACGTTTGATTATACAACAGCGTGATGCCTGTCGACCCTCAAAGCCTGGTAGTGGCGCTGTATATTCCTGGGCTACGTATATAGCAAGTGTTGCATTAACTTTTGCAACATCTTTGTTCGCTGTCATCTCGGGTGCACTTTGATTATGAACAAAGTTCACAATATAAACGCTGAACCTATATATAGCGGGAAAAATAGAAAGGGGCCCACAGAAAGAATAGTGGATGTGCCAGGCACTAATCACTCATTAGGCAATTTTGTTTATTTATTTATTTTTCAGTGAATTGAATTTAAACTCCAACGTTTGTCCCAAGAACTTCCCTGTTCCCTTCGTTGCGTGTACGTGGTATTATGTGCTGGTGTCTTATCGACATCGTGAACCAACTCGCCAAAAGGCAACCTTACTGCTGACTTTCATATTCCCCAGACGACACCCTGCATGTCGTCAGGCGTGCGCAGTATAGTTGCCGACAGGCACTGCAACGCAGATATTAGCGTCTCCCAGCTTCGAATAAGTAGTTAAACACTGGTATTACCCCACGCGCTCGTCAAACTACTTTATACTACTACATATATATACTTAACTATATTCACTATATTAACTATTAACTATATACTATATATATATATATATATATATATATAGTGTATATAGTAGTATAGTATATATGTATATATAGTATATACATAGTGGTGCAGCGGTGGCGTAGAGGTAGGACACCCCCCTCGCGTGCAAGAGGTCCATGGTTCGAATCCCGGTGCCACGCAATTTTCCACCGGATATGCATATATATATATATATACAGCACGGAGATATATATATATCTATGTATATATATATATATCCTACGAGCTTGAGCAAGCAGCGTTTACGAGACACGGCAAAGCACGGACCCTTCGTGTCAAGAGAATTTATCGAAAACACGCAGCCATTTTAAATAGCGACACGGCACCATCGCGACTAACAAACACTGGACGTCCAAGCACACACCGAAACCAGTGCGTACACACATTCCTGCGTCGTGAACATGTAAGCACTTCCACGCTCCACTGCCACTCGAACATGAGCATTCCCTTCCCGACCCCCTTATATCTTATCACCGATTCTCATCAACCTATCAAACTGCACGCGTAAACGGGGGGGAAAGAAATTTAAAAGGCAATAGAGAGAGAGAGAAGACTACAGCTAAATTCAGAAGTCGAACGACCTAGTTCTCTGCATTCCCCGCCGCACCTTAGATGTAAACTGCGCCATTACCCCGTTATTTATGGCCGCTGCCTTATCGATACCTTCCGGCTGTAAAAAAAAAAAGGGGGGGGGGGGGGGACAAGCAAAGTGTCTGGAGGCTCGTTCGCGTCCCGCCGCCCGCACAAACACACAGCATCCAAGACCACACGAGCGACGAAAAGAGAAGTAACTGCTTTCCCACTGCTCTCACATGTAGCTTGGGACCATTAATACAAAATGAAATACATACACGGTGAATAATAATAAAGCGCGAAGAAGGCGAAATAAGCGAAGCAACGCGACGGGGTCGCCGTGGAGGAACTGGGTCAGCTACTACACCCGGCGCCCCGATTCCGTCCGGCGTCGACATCCTGCGGCGAAGCCACAGGCAGTACAACAAACTGCCGGCATCTGCTAACCCCCCCCCCCTCTCTTTCCCTCATACGCAGCCTCGTTTTCCCTATGGTCTACTTGTATTTTCCTCAAGTCCCCATTAACTGGCAGCGGTCCCGGCGCGTTTCTCGCGTTCGTCCTTCGACCTCTGTGCCAAAGGCTTCCATTTCAGCAGGGTCAGTTCGGAGGTACAATAAAAGGGAGGCCCCAGCGAGGCAGTCACACTCATTATTATTTCGCTCAACGTTCAAAGCGCTACGTTCGTCTGGGTGTAACTTCGGCTGGCCGGAACTGAGGTGCGTCTTAATTGCGGTTAGCACGCCCGTGTAATTATAGGGTATAATTGCGTACCCCTATACCAGGTCACGCAGTACTACGGTTCAATTACAAGTCGTATAGTGCTGCGTGGTTAGCAGATGTGACATTCTATCATTGCTTTCTTTCCTCGAAAGTATCCGTCGTAGTGTCTCGGTGGCTATGACGTATATGCTTCTGAGCATGAGGTCGCCACTTCGATTCCCTGCCGCGGCTACGTTTCGATGCGGTCACAATCGGGGAAAAAAATAACGTTCGTGTGCCGTGGCTTTGGTGCCTATAAAAGAAGAAGAAACTCGGGGTAGTCAGAAATAATTCGGAAAGCCCCCTACTATACGGCTTTTCTCATAGTTCGTGCGTCGCTTAGGGACGTTAAAATAAATCAAGCAATCAATCTATCGATCAATCTTTAAAGGAGATACCTAAACTTCAGCTGTAGCATTCTATAAGGCATTCTTATAAGCCCGTAGAAAAAAAGAAACAAAAACTTCAAGCTCGGCGTTCGTCACTGCACAAGACTATGCAGCACTACCTTACACGGCATTACCGTGACGTAGGCCAGAAGAAACCGTACCAACAACTTGACTGGTATATGCTGGGTCCCGCACTGATAAGTTTCCCGTAGTACAGATCACTCGAAAGCCACTCATAGCTTTACAGAGCCGCAGAAGCTCTCCTAGACCATTCGCAGGTGCAAGACACGTTACAGAAAGATGTGAGCAACAATCAAATGCTCAATTACATCAGAATGCAAAGCACACCGCAATGAAACGCGGATGATACCGCCAAATAGCAAAAAAAGATGTACGCTCAGGTTCCCATTAAAAAAAAAAATTCTTTTTTTAATTCCCACGCGCAGCGACACACATAAGCTAATGACCAAGGGAGAACGAACACAGATTAGAGGCCGCGAAAACAGTCGAGTCCCACAGGGTCAATGTACATTCAGGAGCCCCAGAGCGAAGTTCCAGCCGGGCCTCAGCCTGTGTCCCTGAGGTCTATGGGCCTGTGTGATATACTGACAACGGAGCGCGCGTTCTAGGTTGTTGTTTTTTTTGCGCTCTCTTTATCCTTTTATATCTTTCACCCTTTCCCGTGCAGTGTAGCCAAGCGGGACAACGCTTCGTTAAACTACCTGCTTTTCTGCACCTCCTTTCTCTCGCAAGGTCTTGCAAAACAAAACGGAAGAAAAGCCACGCCCAAATAGGTCGCTATGATTCGCCAGCCCATTGTTAACACTTACTTTTTCGCCGCGAACTCGCCGCCTGTTTTCTTATCGTTTAGCTCCCACGTTCTACTCCACGCATGGGGAACCGATTTTGCGACCAGAAATGCATTCGGTTTCGTAAGGCACTTTTGCCGCGAAAATGATCGAACGGTGCGCTGGGGCGAATACCTAAAAAAGCGAAGTTACGCAACAAGCCGAGTCGAGTGGCACGTTTCCCAATAGAGGACGGCAATTAGGGGCTTCAACGTCACACAGAACGAAGAGAACCATTAGGCAACGGTGTAATGCGACACAATATAACCCCCCCCCCCCTTAAAAAATAAATAAAAAGAATAAGAAAAGAAAGCGACTGGACAGAACGTGGTTGGTGAAACACTGTCCCCGCCCCCGAGGGGCACAAAATAGACCTCAACCTCGAAACTTGCCTCGCGCGTCACAACTCCGGTCGAATAAAGAGAGACAGGAAAAAGAGAGAGAGAGAGACAGAAAGACGGGGAACGAAGCGGATGCAGGGGAGATAATGAGAAAAAAGGGTACTGACGTCGAGACCAGCTTCAGCGCGTCTCGCCATCCTCCAGTTGCGACAGGCACCTCACGAAGGCTGCTCCTCGCAAGGAGCTTCTCTCACTTTGCCAGTCACAGGCAGGCAAAGCACGCTTTACAGGGGGAAAGCCTCCTAATAGCGCGCAACGACCGCGAAACGGCGGGAAGGACGTTGACACCGCGTGAGCGCCGAAGAGCGGAACGGCGATGGCATTTATGCGCATAAAAGGCAACGAGGTTACTGATCAGAGGTGATTACTTCCAGCTCCCTGTTACAGACTGTTTTAGCTTAGTTCAGGCAGGAGAAATACCAACGAGCAGCGTTCTCTCGGCTGTTGACGACAGTGGAGGACAACGAGTGCAAAAAAGACGACGCGCCCAATTTCGCTAAGACGCTGAGCGCAGCTCCGGCGTCTGTTGAGCGCGGGTACAGAAGCCTTACGGCACTTTGCGTATGCGCAGTATCCCTTCGCGTTTATTGTGGGCCGGCGAGTAACAACTTGTATGGCTATAGATGGACCGAAGCGAGCGCGACGTCTGACATGCGCGGTGACACGGCATGAAGCTTTGGTATTGCGTGCTGCAGCGTCTTAGTCGTAGTTGTCAGCCTGCTGCAAAAGCCAGTGCAGAGGCGAGCGCGTAAGGCTTTAAGGTCACGACCGCGCTGCTGCGACTGCAATTTCAGAACACTGCGGACGAAAGAAGACTTTTCGCTCGTTTTACTTTTAAACCCAAACAGTGCTGTACGTAATACACGTAACGTTAGATACTTCTTTCATTATTTAGGTTTATTCAGCGCCGTACAATAAGAGTAGCTTATTTGTTGCGTAGTGGCGAGCTTCAAGCTGCCACGCACACCAATGACCCAGCCAGAAATTAATTTCGCGGAGTGTTTTCCCCCTGGTGTGGATTTCTAGGGTCATTTTTCGTTAGCTTGCAACCTGCTTCTTATTGTTTTCACAGTGATCAACGTAATTTCGGGAAGATTGGGATGGGGAGTCCTGCCCCACTCCACCCTCTTCTAGCTCACCTTTTCTCGTTCCGGCTAAGCCACTGCCACGAAGCTCCCACGCCGTCAGAGGCTGCTGTTTAATTAATCAGGTGAGGTCAACATGTACATAATACCATCTATCGCCGTGCATCGGCTGCAAGACGGACCTTGAGCAATTAGCAGGACAGCCTACTCCTGCGCCACGGTGCCGTCTGTAATGTATACTTAATTAGGAGTTGAGGTCGCCTAGTGTAGACGTCGCATACCGTAACTATTTCCCGATTCTTTGCCTATAGCATCGTTTTGTTCCTCGTTCTTTCTCATTCTTCACAGCTGCTATACGCGTATAGCTCGTGCTTTATGCTGTGAGCACTTTCGTAATGCACACATTTCCTTCCTTACATAAATATGTGCCCAGCTGCTTTACAGTCCCCGTTCGCATGTGTCTGGTGCCACGTATCGTACTTGGCGTACTCACCTCTTCCCGCCGTCGCTGTTGCCTGTCGTCGAAGCTTTATGCGATTTAGCGCGACTTTCGGCAAGGACAATGCGGACTGATCGGCACAGCTCTTAAACTTTACAATTGGCGCAGTTTGCCGAACGCCTCTGGCTGTATTTGAACTACCCTGCGTATTGTCGAGCATCGCTGCAGGTCTCTTGCATGCTTCGTTCTCTACTCTACCTCAACGATCTGATGGAAAATTAATGAATTCACTCTAAATCTGCGTGGTCCTCAACGTCCTTTCTAATTACTGACAGCGATATTTTGTAAGGGTATTGAATAAACGTGTTCTAATCAAGGCCGACCTTAGGGGTGGGCGACCTGGGCGGTCGTCCAGGGCGCTATCAATAGGGGAGCGCCACTGCGCATCCCTATAATTTTTTTTTCGCTACTCGGTTTATCAGCGCCCGACAAGACGCTATATGCTCGATCACGGCCGGAGTTCTCCCAGGGCGCTTCATGATCTAAGGCAGGCCCTGGTTCTAATTTATTTATTTATTTATTTATTTATTTGTACATACTGCAGCCCGATCGGGCTATTGCAGGAGTGGGTGTGAAAGGCAGAGAAATAAGAATAGTAAGTAATACAGGCCAATACGAAAAATACAAATAAACACAAGTCAAAACTATTCAATGGCCGCCAAGAATAAGTTTAAAGGAAGAGAACGAGTAGCACCAGGCAAAGAATTCCAGTGCTCGATTACACGGGGAAATAAACTGTATTTAAATGTGTCCGTACGGGCGAAATAAGGTGCGATGTTTAGGTGATGGTGACTTCTAGTATTAGATGGTTTCGCAGGAGTCAGGTAGTTATCCGAAGATATCCGGCAAGAAGAGTTAATAACGCAATGCAAGAACTTCAATGATTCCGTGCGTCGGCGATCTGAGAGCGGTTCTAACCCTAGGGATGAAAGCGCTGTATACGGCGAAAAATCCCTATCGTACCTATGGCATATGAAGCGGATCGCTTTCTTTTGGATGGCCTCAATTTGATTAATGTGGCACTGTTTGTGTGGATTCCAGACGGGAGAAGCATAATCGAGTACAGGCCGGATTAGTGATTTATACATGAGTAGTTTAGTATCTCTTGGGGCTGTGGTCAATGTGCGGCGCAGATAGCCTAACTTTTTCAGTGCTTTTGAGGTTATTAAATCAATGTGCTTCGACCAACACATACTAGGTGTGAAGACAAGACCAAGGTATTTAAATTCATTAACGCTCTGAATTGGAGTATTATTAACTTTGTAAGTAAAAGCGGAAGGGGTCGTTTTATTAGTGAAAGTCATAACAACGGTTTTACGGACGTTAATTGTCATTTGCCAGGTATCGCACCAAGAGCTAAAATTAGAAAATGATTCTTGAAGCTGTAAATGGTCATCAAAGGAGGAAATTTTATGATACAATACACAGTCATCAGCATACAAACGTATATTTGAGGTTATGTGATGAGGCAAATCGTTTATAAAGATCAAGAAAAGCAACGGACCCAGCACGGAACCTTGTGGTACTCCTGAAGGCACCTCTGTCAACCTGGAATTAGCTCCGTTAAAGGACACAAATTGAGATCGATCGGAAAGAAAACTAGAAATCCAGCTGAGAATGTGGCGATTATTAAGGATGGCGTCAAGTTTATACATTAATTTCGAATGAATCACTGTATCAAATGCCTTTGAAAAGTCAATGAAGATTGCGTCAATTTGGTTGCCCGTGTCGAGGTTAATACAAATGTCATGTGTAAATTCACTTAACTGTGTTAGTGAGCTGAACCCACGTCTGAAGCCGTGCTGGAAATTAGTTAGTAATTTATGTGACTCGAGGTATTCCATAATGTGTTTGTAAATAATATGCTCTAACATTTTACACGAATGAGAGGTTATAGAAATTGGTCGATAATTAGATAAGACGTGTTTGTCACCGGCCTTGAATAAAGGAAGAACTTGAGCCATTTTCCAGGATGAGGGTACTGTAGAGGATGCCAGCGACTTACGAAATATGACAGTGAGGTAGCGACAGGTCCATAATGAGTACCGTACCAAAAACAAGTTCGGAATGCCATCTGGCCCAGCAGACTTCTTGGTATCGAGTTTCAATATTAAGTTCAACACACCTTCTTCGGTAATGTTAATGTCATTGATGGGTACGTCACTACGAGCAATGATGTCTGGAAGGATGACGTTGTTGTCGCGAGTGAAAACGGACTTGAAATAGTCATTAAATGCGTTTGTGATATGAACTGGGTCATTGGTAGAATCATTGTTAATCACCATAAAAGTAGCCGTCGAATCACGTGGCAAAACAGACGACCAAAATTTACGCGGGTTGGTTTTTAGTAGGCCCTGCAGCTGCACACCGAAGAAGAAATCTTTAGCGCAGTTAATTTTCAGCCTAAGCTCCTCTTTTGCTTTAATGAAACTCGTCATGGCTGCCTGATTGGTAAAGCGCCTCTTACACCTTAGTCTATTTACACGACGTGTCAGATGTAATATATCTCGCGTCATCCAGGGAATTTTCACATTTTTCTTCTTTGTTTTGAAAGGAATAAAACGCTGAATACTTTTTTTAACCAAGCATTCGAAATAAGTGACCAATGCGTTAACATCACAAGTAGTACTCAGTGCAGCAAATTCTTCAAAACTATCAGACAGAGCGTCTATTATTGAAACATCATCAGCGCTATTAAAATCAGGAAATGTAGAGAAAACAAAATTTTGCTTAGTGACCGAGAAGTTTAGAGAGACAAGAACGGCCTGGTGATCAGAAATTCCCTTGATGACATCACTTCTGTAACCCTTTGCAACAATGTTAGAACTAACGAAAACCAAGTCGAGCAGAGCACCGCATCGTGTAGGTTTATCGGTAATCTGGACAAGGTCGAATAAAAGAGAAAAAGCAACTAGTTCTCTATTTATGGCAGTCTCATTCACAAGTGTTGAAGTAGGCCAATGAATGCCGGTGGCATTAAAATCACCCATGCAAATGAGGTTACCCGTAGATAGCTGCTGCTCGTTAATATAGCGACTAAGAGTTAGAATGTGGTCGACAGAGGAACTTGGTGGACGGTAAACGACACCTATCACGACATGTGCTTTGTCTAGATAAAGTTTACACCAGACGGATTCTATGTCACCTGGTGGTGACAATCGTGAAAACTTGAGATCCGACCGAAAAAGCAGCTCAACGCCGCCACCTTTAGAATGTCGCCGATCTGCGCGAACCGCAACGTAGCCAGGAGGAGTGAACTCGGAGTCTAGTATGTCATCATGCAGCCAAGTTTCTGTGATACCAACCACATGAGGGGAGTGTGCAGAAGTTAAAGACAAAAAGTCTCCGAACTTGTTAGTTATGCTCCTAGCATTGAGGTTTAAAATTGAAAGGTTACAATTGGAATTACGAGGCAGTCAGTCAGAAGAGGAACGTAGTGACTCAGAAGGTTTAGCTGCAGCCGACGAATCGGGCGGTGTGGAGCGAGATGTTCTGTTAATGAAGGATTTCGGGTCTCTGATAAGGGCATTAGACACGCCATCCCAACTGTACCGCACTTTGTCGATAAAAACGTGATCATAACGTAGCTTGACAACACATCCCTGTCTTCGAAAAGGTTCTGAGGCATCCCAAATTTTTTTCCGGACTGCACGAACGCCGGCTGAAAAATCCTCAGTGATGTAATATTGCGATCCCTTAAGCTTCGAGACGTTTTTCATCACCGCAGACTTTTCCCGAAAATCCAGCAGCTTAAGAATAACTGGGCGTGGACGCTCTCTGCGCTTTACGCCAATCCTGTGGCAACGCTCAATGTCTGGGGGCGTAATTTGCAGCATATCAGAAAATATCTGTGCAACCCCATCTAGCAAAGTATTCTCATTTTCGTCCGGTTTTTCGGCCAAGCCATGAATAATAATGTTGTTGCGACGGGATCGGTTATCAAGGTCGTCATTTTTGGCAACCAACTGAGCCACAGTTCCAGTTAATGCTTTAACCTCAGAGCGGAGAAGATCGGAAACGTTGGCATCAACCTTCTGACCTGTTGTAGGCGACTCAAGTACTGCCACGCGGTTTTCTAGCGCATCAAAACGTGAGTTAACAGAAGCGTGGAATGACTTGATTTTGGCAAGGTCGTCAGCCATCAGCTTTTGTCGTTCAAGAACCTCAGTAAGCATAGTGACAATGTCAACATTTTCGGTCGAACATGCCGCAGTAGCCGAATGTTGAGTGGTCATTGTGGAGCGCGTAGAGCGTTCAGAAGAACTGTTACTGGAATCATTACTTTTCGATGAATTGCCGAGCTTTTTTGAGGGATCAACTTTGGGGGGACCAGGATTCAACTCCACGTCTCCACTCAACAAAAGGCAATTGATACAGTACAAGGCATTCAAGCATAAATCAGCAGCGTCTTGTGGGCAAAGAAACAGCAGCAATGATCGATTGTCAGATTTAAAGCATTGCGAATTTTCGAAATAACATACCTGCACAATGAAGAAACAGCGTTTTAACATCGTGTCGCCGCCGCTGTCACTTTGCCCACTGACGAGCGAAGCTTCCAGCGCCTCTTTTAAACCCTTGAATGGTGACGTCGGGGTATCGCTCCAGATATCGATGGTGTGCGCACGAGTACCAGAGTTCCATGGAACACGCAGGCAGGTTGTTGATTTCCCGAGCATGCCAGGACTATCACGCACAGGCGCGATAGGGCAGTCGGGCGATGCAATGATGAGGGTCTTCTCGTGTAGCTCGTAGAGCGATGGATCAACCGGCAAACATGCGAAGATGATGTCCCATGGCGTACAGTGTGAAGTGTGAAGCCTCATCCCCATTCCAGTGCTTTACAATGATTCTCGTTAGATGTATTAAATGTATTTATGAATAAAAATTAATCATAAATTTGCTCAAACCTTTATCCTCAATACATCTGGTAAGGGCGTTGATGAATGACGTAAATGAATTTTGATTCACGAACTGCTCCCCCCTTCCAAATATGTACTGCGATAGCTGCTAAGGGTATTGATTGAATGAATGAATGAATGAATGAATGAATGAATGAATGAATGAATGAATGAATGAATGAATGAATGAATGAATGAAATTTAATTCTGCCGTCCGTAACATTCCGTACCGCCGTGGTTGTTTATTAGTGGCTATGGTGTTGGGCTGCTAAGCACAAGGTCGCGGGATCGAATCCCTGCCACGGCGTCCTCACTTCGATGGGGGCGAAATGCGAAAACACCGGTGTACTTAGATTTAGGTGCACCCCAGGTAGTCGGAATTTCCGGAGTCCCCCACTAAGGCGTGCCTCATAATGAGAAAGTGGTTTTGGCACGTAAAATCCCATAATTTCATTAATTTTAACATTCCGTTGCGTGTGAACTGCTTCGACAACGGACCAGCTGGCTACAGCTGTAATGGGCGGCGCCTAACACTCTCCAGAGTGCACCGAAGCAATCGATTCGTGGACATCACGCGATTTCTCCACAGCGGTTGAGTCTGCCGACGCACTTTTCTCCCCTGCTCATCTTGCCGGCTCTCAATGCAGACAGAGCGCGAAGAGGAGACAGCCAGTACGAAATGAACGCCGTAAAACCAGGCGCCGTGCGAGAAACCGCGAGTCCGTCAGAGACTGACGGCTTTGGGGAACACGGGCCGGCATCACGGCGCTGCTGTCCTTGTCCTGCGGCTTCGCCGGCCACGTGACCTTGGCCCCGATTTTTCGCCGCCGCTTGGGTGTCGAAGGCAATTAAGATATACCGCTGCATGCGAGGGTCGCGTCCCGGACAAATGAACAAGATACTTTCTGGACAAGAAGGGCCTTGGAATCGATTTCGGTTCGCAACTTCTTTCAGTTAATTTTAATTATCGCTAGTATCACTCTCTCTCTCTCTCTCTCTCTCTCTCTCTCTCTTAAGTTCTTAGCAGGCATGACCTTTGTACAAAGACGAAGCGACTGTGCTGAGCATAAGAGATACGAGATCACGAGCATTATTATTGCACGGTCAATAAACTCCCTTTCGGCGCTACAGAGACACGCGGGAGCGTCACTGATGTATGCCTCTCATTTTACAGCCACCGAAATTTTCCTAGCAAGCTTTCTAGTGTATAGATATATTACTTATCGCTTTACTCGCGTGCTCTTAGCGAAGCAGTGGCTTGGACTACAGTTGGTAATATGCACGCAGATTTCAATGAAAGATCATGAACAACTAAAAGACGAGGATTGCATAGACACTTTATAGGGTGTCGACATACTCGTAAATTTTGGCACTGTCATACATCTTCAAACTCTCTTCGATCGTGAATGCGTGATAAAGGAGAGGAATGTACATGTGGCATCCGACAACGCTCGTGAGCATTACCGCATCACACATGGCGTTACCGTAGTCGGAAAGACGGTTCCAGTCGATGGCGGCTCTTGCAGTGAAATACTACAATATATGCATAATATACAGCTGCATTCTGACGATACTTGTTATCAGGGGCGGCGTCAAGAATTTCCACCTGTTCGGAGGGACAGTGCACGATTCTCCATTCTCATTGGGAGTGTAGGAGGTCACTCCATCACGTGGCACTCCAGCGTAGTAGCAGGAAAGCGAGGAGCTGAGTAGGAGGAAATATTGGCAGCCACCCGCCCTCCTCGATCGCCTCCCTTTAGAGCCACCGCTGCAGGCTTCGTCAAATTATGGCCTTAGTTAAGTGACGATGCACGACCCTTCGATGGCAGAATTCCATCTGTTACGTGTCCTCTGTGATGGCCAATCAAATATTTATTTAATTAAGTAAAACGTCTCCCATTGTTTTTAATGACCCCTTCCAGTCGGTTTAAGCGTGTAATTCGACGCTCGATCAGGAAATTTAATAAATATATAATATTCAGGGGTTTTACGTGCCAAAACAACCAGATGCTTGTGAGGCACGTCGTAGTGGGAGGCTCCTGATTAATTCTGACCACCTGGAGTTCTTTAACGAGCACCCTAATTAATGCACAGTTACACGGACGTTTTTCGCAATTTAGCCCCATCGAAATGCAGCCGCCGCGCCCGGGACTCGATCCCGCTCGATCATAAATGAAGCATGAAAGTATACGGGACAGAAACGCAAGTAATTCTCAACGTGCTAATATTTGCATGCACAATGCGACCGTCAACACGCAACCAAAAATGCTGAAAAACGTGTGTAAGCAATAATCGTTTGTAATGAAATACGAATCGCGCCGGCAAGTTCGCACGACTGGTCGTATATATAGAAGTGCGAAGGAGTTCGTTCAGGCTCTTACATATAGTGTTCCGCGTCACACTGCTCTCACGCATGGTACACGAAGCGTGCGCTACGCTTCGGACTTAGCGGATCGAAGTTTGTCATCATCATCATCATCATCATCATCATCATCATCATCATCATCATCATCATCATCATCCTATTTTATGTCCACTGCAAGGACGAAGGCCGCTCCCTGCGATCTCCAATTACCCCTGTCCTGCACCAGGTCTGTCAACGGCGGTATAATTCTATAGCACACCGCGCACTTCGAAGGTCACGAGTCGTGACAGTGAATAAAAGCGCATCTCTCAACCTCCCCTGAGCTTTCCGAGCAACGAAACTTCCAAAGGGGCCTCCGTACACAATGTAGCATGCGACGGATGCAGTCACGTGCGCGGCAGTTGGAAAAATATTGACGAAGGTTCACTGTGCATTCTTCTTGCACTATGAGAGCACAGACACTAACGGGAACGAGAGGAACACCCTACTATGGGAAGGAAAACACAAACAGCGCTTACGTGAATGCGACAGCATCGCGTGACTTTTTTTTTTTTTTGTAAGCGTTACGCGACAACGTTTTTATAACTATGCGACAATGTTTACATGTGGCGCGTTCGTTTCCTCTGAAACGAAGGGAAAAGCTGTTTCCAGCGATCTGCGTTCTGAAGGTGAGCGGAGGAAAGCACGCGGCGGGCGGACGTCTATCTACTCCAGAGCCCTATATGCCAGCGTTTGAACCTTCATAGCATACGGCCACAGAGCCGACTCGAGCCCATCCTCTCCAGTAGCAGATTCGCCTTCCTATAGCGCATTTCCGCCATTTATATGAATGCGATGTGCTAGATATGCGATTCGACGCGTCGTTTGCCGCGTTCGTGTAAACGCCGCTACATGTATCGACACAAAAAAGCGCCTCTTCGCGTTTGCTTGCGTTTTGCTTTGCAGACAAGCTGTATACGGCTAGGGCATTTCCGTCGCCCGTCGTGTGCGAACAACCCGCGAACTAGCTCGTTGGCGCCCCTCCGCGCAACCGCGCGAACGCGCTCGTGCCACAGCTCACGCGTTCGTCGTCGTCGTCTCCTCCCACAGCTGGCTCCGTTGCCGCTCATTGCTTAATGGGGTCTGAGTAGAGTGTACCATATATGGTATGAGCCATTCGTTGGCAAGAGGAAACTATCATCATCATCATCATCATCATCATCATCATCATCAACTATCATCATCATCACTAAAGAACTAAAAATCGCGGCGTTCTGTGCTGACGTGCGTGCAGTGAAGACCGCCGACGTCGGGACGGTCGTTTCCACCGTGTACGTTCGACCTGCCTCTCCCAAGCGCGGCGAGGCAGGCTTTACGAATGACCACTTTGGACGGCTCCTCGATCTGGCCGATAACGATCAAACTGCAGTCCTCATCGTTGGCGACTTCAACGTGGACGTGTCGCGGCCAGATAGCAATTGGCCGCCCTCGTTTATGCTCGAGCGGTTCGGGCTGCAGTGCTGTACACCGATCCCAAAGTGCCGACGACCAGGAGGCGCTCGCGTTTGGACTTAACCTTCGTCAAGAACCTGTCCATCGTCGTCACCGAACCCCTTGCCGTCCACCACAGAGACCACGAAGCTATGGTAACTAGCGTGAAATAAAAACAACGCCGAAATATTCGTGTACATCTGCGCTGTGCATTATATCATCGATACAGCTTCGCTGGTTATCTACCTCCACAGAGTGGAATGGCTGCCGAACTCTACTGTTTCCATTTGCTTTTCCGGACGGTGTACTTCTCGTTCTTGTCAGTGTGTGCGCTGTACATTGCGAAAGAACAATGGACGCGCACTGAATATACATCCATAGCCCAACTCGTCGCTCTGTTCTTGACAAAGGCTGTGCGATTCGTGGTGTTCAATCAGAAACGAAACACGCGTATATAGCGCTCGATAAGCACGCGGCAAACGCTGCAGAGCACCGGCGTGAGAAAAAGGAAACAAACAATAACGAAGCGCCCACGCGGCCTTCGAGAGCTTTCGACGCTGGGCGCGATGCATGGCGCACATTTCCACGGAAGCATTGGCCAATGATTATTATTCTGCGGTCAAATCGAATCGCACGGAACAATAACCCCGAGGAGTGACCTCGCGACGCCGCTGTGCGGGGCGATCAAAAACAATGGTTGTTTACGGCGGGACCGTCTTGCGCGTTGTTCCGCGCCAAAGTTGCGCGTGGGCGGACGAAAGGAAAGATTCCGCACCGTGACAAACTGTTGAAAAAAACCTCTGTTTATTATTCTTTCTTTATTTATTATTATTATTATTATTATTATTATTATTTGTCCGCTGCACCTGCTTCTTTTCACATTTTTTGTTCTTCTCGGGCTTCTCTCGTTTCGCGATCCCTTTCGTCACGAAAACAAGACTTTCCACGTAACGCGCCACCTTATTTATTTCTTTTCTTCACTTTTTCACATTCTCCTCAAAGGCCACTTTTGTCCGAAATTTTCAAAGGGGATGAAAGGTCAGAGATGGACTCGAACAATATGAAAAGAGCCGTTGCGGGACACAAGCGTCAAAAAAGAAAAAAGAAAAAGAAAGAGAGAGAAAGAGACCATTTCTCTCCGAGCCCTAATTGCGCCCAATATCGCACAGTAAATATGAAACTATGGCCACTAAACTAAGGCTTGTACGGTAAACACGAACCTATAGTCACTAAAAAAGGCTCCGGCTATTAGAGCATTTTTAATGCGCCATGAAGAATGCGCCCCCCCCCCCCTCCCCGTTAATTTACGTTTTAATTATGTAAGTGCTGATTAGGGACACGAAACCTTCAGTGTGACCCGGATGAAGACTATGGTTCCGTACATTTATTTGTTCCGATTTATTCCTTCGTCTTCATTAATATATGTAGTCGTCAAGTTCTGGTTCTTTTGATTCTAACCTACCTATTATCAAATAGCGGTCTATTGATTTTGCATGTTACATATAGCACATATTCTATTATTTTGGACAATACCCGACTCTTTGCCAATTCCGCTGAATGGGTGCGGTGCCACTGACACATACAGGGCTCGACATCTACATATATACACTAAATCAAAGCCGGTCGAGAGCTTTGTCGTTCATGGCGTTCCGCTGCAGAGCCAGAGGTTGCGGGTTCGATCCCGACAACGGCATTTCGATGGAGGCAAAATGCAAAAAAAAAAAAAAAAGAAACTCGTGTGTTTGCATTTAGGCGCACGTTAAAGACGCCCCCCGAGTGGTCAAAATTAATTCCGGAGTCCCCCACTACGGCGTGCCTAATAGCCAGATCGTTGGTTCTCTCACGTAGAACCCCTAAGTTATAGCTGTGAAAAACAACAACAACGACGACGACGTCGGCGACGACAACGACAGCAACAACAACAACAACGGCCGCAGAGGATCCGTTAGTCACGTTACACGATCGAAGCGCTAATTGGAGACAAGCGCTCTCAAAAATGTGCCGCGTCAATCCATCACTATAAGCCAGGGGAATTGAGAACGGTTTTACCGACTGGTCGAGGACTCGGCGAAAAAGCATGTACCGATGGATCGGCGAACGCCTTTCTGCGTCCGAAAAGAGAGAGAAAAAAAAATAAAGAAACGGAGGGAAAAAGAAAAGAAAAACCGCCGAGTTGTTCGAATAGCAAATATCGAGAGCGCCACGCGAAGAACGAGAACCGCGCGAAGCGCAGCAAAAAAAAAAAAAAACAAAAAAAAAAGTTGCGGTGGCAATTTCTGATTCGCCTTCACGTTAAAGGAGTGTGCGTCGACGACAGGTGCGTAGGCAGGGCGAAATCGATTCGGCGTGCGCGCGCCGGGACGCGAACGGCACGTGGAGACGGTTTCGACACTTCGAGCGAACAAGAGTTTCGCATTCCGTTTCTATCAGCAGGCGGTGACGCGACCGCGCTATGCATGTAAAAGCATGACATACAGACGCTGCACCTTTCACCGCGGTGCGGCAGCGCTCGCTTTCTTCCCGGGAATTCGACGGGGCTTATATTGCACGCGTGGCGTATAATTATTCGGCGTGAACCACAAAATTTGCGTATGTGTACAGGGGAAAAAAAGAAGTCGAGTAGAGTGTTTCAGCGGTTCGAGCGGTTTTATTTCGTGTTTTCTAGGTTTGACGTTTGCGTTAATGTCACCCACGTTACACGGCCGCTGAGGCATTTCCTAGAACACCGTTTCGTTCAACTGCCGTTTCGCCGAAGTCACTTTGACAGAAGGCAGCTTGAACGGAAGCGATCCGACCGAAGGCATTTCATCGACGTAGGCTTTTAGTACGTCTCGCAACGCGTGGGAAACGCAACAAGCAATGACCGCGAACGGTGCTGGTTAGTTACACTCCCAATTAGGCTGAATGCAGACGAAATGAACTCTACTTATACCACAAGTATGTTTGAGGACAAAACTCCATAATAGAGGCGTGACTATGGCGCCAGGCCCTCTGCAAACGTGTACAAACATCGGCCTTCGGTGCACCAAGAAAAAAAGAATACTGATACCAAGAAGTTGAGCACGAGGTCACTGGATCAAATCCCGACCTGTAAAAATCGACACGTAAAACCCTGGAATTCATTCCCATACAAAAGGGCACGACAGGCGGCTTTGCTGCAAAAAAACAGCACTAGTAGAAGAATACAGAACACTAATGACAATACTGAACGTTGCTGTTGTTATAACGTTATATGTTATAACGCTCTATAAAAGAGTTAAGACAGTCCACAAACGCAAAGAAAGCGCGTCTGGCGTTACTTGAGTTGTTCAACGAATTCGGCAAGTTGTATATCGCAGCATCTGGTGAACGCAGGTATCCTCTCGCTTGTTTTAGCATTCAGTAAGGAGCAGTGCGTATGTGACGAGCGTGCTGCTAGTGTTTTTAGTTGGACAATTGCGTTAAAGATCAACTCAACTGATTTGAATAGCAGCGCCTAATGAAAGTAATGTTGTATAATTCTAGTATTAACATACAATACTGTGAGAGCGGAGCGTCGCGGTGTGAAAGATTAAAAAGATTTTCCTCTCTGCGCGCTTTTGAAGAACACTCGGACGATTCAGATTAGAAAAGAAAAGTTGCATCGCTAAGAAAACGAAAGAGTTAATGTGCAAGATATGCGTTATGCGCTGCGGCGCATATAAGCTATCCAAATCTTGACAGTATGCCAACGACCTCTTAAACCTTGCCGAGCATCACGTCCACACGTATGCTCCAGGTGTGGCGTTTATCGAGTAATTACTCCGAGGGGGGATATGTTACTGCGGAAAGTGCTTGGATTGATGGCGAACAAATCGTTAGACGAAGGCCGGGAATACATAGTTAAGACTGTTACGAGGATCTCCAAAAGCACGGTGTTGTAGTTTTATCTGCATTCTAGTAGTCAACCACAAATACCTGCAGCTACTCGTACGAGGGGATAGCCGTCGCCGCATATAGCTCAGTTCGTAGAGAGCATCGCACGCGTCATGCGGACGTTGTGGGTTCGCTTCCCACGGGTGATACGTTAGTTGTCCTTTCTTCTACCTTCATTTTCATTTTCCATATTAATTCTACACTTCGATTACAACACATAACTACGCTTTCCCTGGCTTCATTGTCTGTTGGATTCCCGCGGTCGCGACGAGCCTCCCTGTTTCTTTTATTCCTCTTGTCCATTAGGTACAGCAGCAGGAGAAATTCTAAACGTAGCTGTACTGACGGTGAGGGAACTGCAGAAGCGTTCCCAAATGCATGTTCATTTTGGCTCCGTCCGATAGCGTTGTGCGTGCATGATCCACCGACAGGGAAGAGACGAAAGACGCAAAGAAAAAAAAACGCTGCTAGAACATTTGGAAGCGCTCGATGACATGTACACAGCGCAGCTTCCATTCTGTTTGGCCCGCGAATCGTCATTATCGATAGGCCCGTAGGTTAAACGGGGCGCCTACGTAAACAAGTCGACTCACGCAGCAACCTGGGTCGCAGGGAATCCATTTGTCCGTGAACCGTTCACGGCGCCGGCGTGTCTGCGTGTTTCGCAATTGCAAAATTATATCGAGATATAGTCGGCACCGCGATCGAAAAATCCGTAAGTCTTGTGTAAGTTATACACGGCGATGCATACTTTATCCGCTTCTCCGAAATCGGTGCTTATGCCGCGCGTGGCCGCAAGAACAACAACAGCCGTTCTTTCCTTCGCTACACGTTGTTTGTTTGAACCCTTGCCCTCGTGCGTGTCTAGACGTATGACTGGGAGTCCGCTGTCCTCGTCGCGTCTTACACCTCGCGTTCTGTGTCCTGTGACGTTTCATGATATACGCTGAAAAGTAATGTTCTTATGTATACCTCGCACGTCTTGAAATCGTTGTCGATATCTGTTAGCGATGGCGTATAACATGATTTCGTTGTTAACATTCCGCGGATCACAGAGCGATGGCTGCATTTTCGATGAAACGGGTTCCGACGAGAGAGACATTCCTTCGATGAAGCGGCGATCGACGAAGCCGCGTTCGGTGAAACGCCGCTCGATGAAACCGTCCCGCGGTCGCTGCGGATGTGTACGCACAGCCCACTTGCAAAAATTCTCACGCGCGCTCCGATGAGTGAGTATACCTGGTAGATTCGGAGTGAGATCCAAGCACGGCTTGGCCCAGCGACAGCTCTAGACACGAACGCTTACAGCGCAGTCTTGTGCTTTTGAAACGGGCTATATACAGTGTCGTGAACTAACGGGTAACGTCTATAGCGTGTGCATACGAGAGGCATCTGTGAATGTATAGTATCGAAGTCTAACGTCACACGTTACACGAAAAAATGAACACGATAAATATTCGCGTGTTAGTTAATTGAAGTGATCATGCGGGTGAATCGGTCCAAGGCTGACACGAAAGAAAAGGAAAAAAAAGAACAGTAACAGAATGTGTTGATATTGTGTCTTGCACTCACTTTTAACGCTGTCGCCAATGTGTTCTATACACTTAAAATGTCACTTATAACTCGAGTATATCTGGCAAGAAATCGACGGCTGCTGAACGTTCCATATACCACACGACGCATCACGCGCGGGGCGCGTAATTCGAGAACTCCGTTTCAGCTGTATACTCTCAGCGAGGATACGCAGCCTGTCCATATCGCGCGTCTCAAGTTAGCACTACTGTCAGCCGATTCATACGCGTTTATAAGAAGCTGAGATACTGCATATTTTTGTTGAGCACAAGTCGACGTCTGCACGATACCTCGCGTATCGCACGCAGGCGGTGCACCTATTCCGCCTTCGCTCAACGCGTGGATCAGTTGTACAGCCTGGAGCCGCTAGGGCAAAGCCAGAGCCACGACACAGCGGCCCCGAGTCTATAATTACACTCGTTTGCTCTACGCATGCGCGCCAAGTAGCGCACGGCGCGTCATGATCGATCACGGGTCAGTGTCAACGCACCGAACGGATTGAAAAGGGCAGGGAAAAAGAAGCGTCCTCCTTGAAACGGCGATACTCCACCAACAACGATGCGGATAAACAAACCGTTCCTGCTAAACAAGGATCGTCAAGGATGAAGGACCATGAGTTGAACGTTCCGAAGAAAAAAAACAAAGCAGAAAGAAAACAGACGTAAACGCACACGTCATAGAGACGGTGCACTGTTGCGAAAGGACTTTCTAGGCAAAAGTAAAAAACAAAAACAAACAAGAATGTTCAACGAATGCAGCACAACAAGAACTCGCGTGCGTTGACACTTGGTGCATATCCTTTTCGTTGCGAACGATGCTTCTATTGCTTCTACTGCAACGGCGCTTTCATAGCGAAAGGCTAGCGCATACGCCGGCTGCTGAACACTGCGCGCTTCAAGAAAGAGCTCTCTCTCTCGCTCTCTCTCTCTCGACTGGTGTAGTCAAATTTCTGTTCTCGCGATGGTGATGGTACTGTTGTCAGTTTCACTGTAAACGACTATACGCATATACTGAACTCACGCACACACAGCCATAGGTCGGCAGAATATAAGCCGATACTCGTACTCATTCACCAATATTTTCGCAGGTTATGTATACTAACTCACACTTGTGTCATCGCACTCGTCGGCACTCACTCACGTTTCTATACTCACGCCCATTCATACTCACCCTCTCAGTCCCGTTCATACCCACGTCTAGCCAGATTATTCGTCACTTACTAACACGCGCGCGCGCACGCACGCAGGCACGCACACAACGCGAGCAAACAGGGAGCGTTGCACCAGTCTCGAGCTCAAACGTCATTAGAAGAGCCTCTATACACGTGACAACGCGCTTTCTCAGCGCATGCAAACCGAAAGGATTGCAAGCGCACCTATGGAGCCGAAGAGTCTGCTGGTACGAGCAAGAGCTACACGACGCTATTTCGCGCATCACCCAAAAGAGCCCGCGTGCGCACACAAACGCTTCCGCTTCGCTTTTTTGTGCCCCAGGAACGATTATGACGCGAGGAAAACACACCAAAAAGCCAACCAGCGAGAAATCGCGACGAGACGGAGCGGAACCAAAAATAAAGCGAGCTAGCTACAGAGCTGGCAAACAACGAAGGCAAACAACAACATCGAGGAAGCGCGAGGCCCGCGTAGAGACGCGGGAAAAGACAACACCCGCGCGGCGCACGGCTGTGTAAACATGCGTCGTTTCACGCAGCAGAGCGCGGGGAGCGAAGATTCACGCGCGAGACGCAACCCCGATGGGGACACTGAATGCGCACTTTTCCTCCGTGCTTGCGCAGTGCGAACGGGGAAGGAGAACGGCGTCGGACTGCGTCAGCTCGTCTGTTGAAACAGCGGTAATTGGCCGGCACGGCACGCCTCGTGTACCGGTTCTGACCTTAGGTCCCTCCTAGGTTCTCCTGCTGTTTGCTCTGCAGGCGAATAACAGACGCGCTACCTTTTTCTTTTATTCTATGCGCTCCCGTCAGAAGGCGCTTCGGTCGTGTACGTGTGTCGCGCATAACTTTGGTGTCTCGGCCATAGAGTATGTCTCGGCTTCCTCGCGCCGTTTCGCCCCGTGTGACGCGCATGCTGCCCACGGTGATCACGTGAATCGTTCGCCGCTGCGGGGAGTCGTAAGGTCGTAACGCGGCAGTCGAGAATGTCACCGAGGAGCCAATAATCGCGTCCGTACAGCACGGCGTCGCCGGCTGGCCGCGTGGCCTCTTCCAGATAACGCGACGTAAATGCCGGGGGATGCGAACGTGTACGTAAGAGTGGACGTGTAACGGACGCGAGCGCACGCAAGGATGTGTCGCGTAGACGCAGGCGAAAAGGATTGCTGCAAATATAATAAGGGCGTGTTTATTACTGCGCAGTAAACTCAGGAGGAGGAGGAGGAGGAGGAGGAGGAGTGCTGCTTGATGTCTTGCAAAAGGCAGCGGGTAATCGCTCCGCCAGAGCGCCACAGACTTATTTATTCCACATACCTTCAAACACAGAAGCATTAGGCGCGGTATACAGCCAGAAGCGCATCACAAAGCCTGCAGGGAAGACTTAAGCAACAGGCTGCGCAACGTCCCTTCCACCCCTACCCTGCTCTCACACTGACATGCACCGCCATTCACAGTGGTACGAGGCAATCCGGAACAAGAATGCACTCCAAACGAACTTCTTCTTGGGCGAGCTGGTGCTTAGATTTCCTGGGTATACTTGATTACGGCGCGAAATACATTTCGCGAGGAGCTATAGAAAAAGGAAGACAGTGTGAATTGCCAACACGAAATAAATTTCGTGAAAAGGGACGGAGAAAGGAAGACAGTGTTGGCGCTTGAGTGTCTTCTTTTTTCAAACCCTTTTCCCGAAATGTATTTCGCGCCGCAGTACCCAAGCATACCCAGGAAAGAAAGAAAGTACTGTTTACGACGAGCGAACAGCAATCATGAGACGCTATATACACTGGAAAATGCGTCGGAAGTATGCGTTCCATATGGTGGCCACTAACGGGTCCCTTATCATAATGAATCTGGCGAGTCATAACTGGTGACGTTATGTTACCAGATGGAAAGTGACGGACCTGAGACCCTATACCGCGTTCGATAAGTGGCGCTCAGACGAATTCTCGCGAGGCTATATAGGTCCGCCTGCAGGAAGAAATACTCCTCTTTCCTCATTGATTGGAGCACAAGAGGTATACGCATATTACAAAGTCACACGATTGGCAACCTGTCCGTAATAGTTGATATGAAGAGTGTATATACAGTCATTGCGTTATACGAGTACTGACATACATGACGCAGAAACTTGGAGGTTAACGTAGAAAATTGAAAGAGCGATAGAACGAAAAAAAGAAAATGTAGGCGCAACGGTGGGAGAGCGGAAGGGAGCGCCCCCTTAAAGCTTCCAAGTATCACTCTATAGACTCACTCGATCGTTAATCAAAGCACACGAGTCTATGCCCAATAAGTATGAAAAAACCAGCAACGCTGGCCGGTACGCAGTCCCTGGAACAAAACCGAAATAAAAAAAGCTATCGATCCATATGCTGTTGCGAACAAGAGGTTGTAGCCGCATATACTTACGAAACATTCACTAAAGGGATGGAGTATACACTATATCGCGCAGGGACTCTCTTTCTGGTGCCCGATGTTCTTCGAGCAAATAAAGAAAAAAATTATAAAGACGGATACGGCGGGAGGCAGTTGTGAATTTTTAATCCTTTCTCTATGGCCAGTTTTTATATAAAAGAAAGTGGCGTCAAAAAATAAAAGAAGCGAACCTACACTAAACTATAACTCGCCCGTTATACAACGACGCCCAGCAATAGTGAAGCACCGCCAACGGCACCACGCTCTCGCATCTACGAAAGGCGCGCCGTTCGTCACGCGCTCCCTGCCCCTTTTCCCTCAATCCATTTATTTATCCCTATTGAAGAAATCTCGGCCCCTATGTAAGGCTGGACAACAACCTTGGACGTTTACACTTACGTAAATTTCCCAGTAAACTTACGTACTGGGAAGCGCGAACGGCAGTGGCGAAATTGCACTCGCGTACACGTCCCGCCAGGAAGAAAGGGGAGGACGAGGAATTGGCCTTTAAACCCCTTCTCTTCTGCGCAGTTCCCTAAAAGGGGAGTGCGCGAGGGAGACTGAATCGCGACGCAGGGCGCCTTCGTCGGCGCGCGCCCTTTTCGGGACGCCCACGCACGGTTCGCACTATATACGGCTGAGCGGAAAGCTAAGCATGCCTTGCCTGCGCTGTTTTTCCTGCTTTTTCTTCCTTCGCCGTTCCCTTTATTCTTTTTTCTCTCCCTTTATGACGGTCCGCCTGCACATCTGTCATCACCGGCTCTGCGCCTCTCCTCACCGAATACTGCGCAGCGCTGAGAAAACCGGCACAGTGCAAATGAATAGAGCCTGCTACGCGCTCAGGGCAATCAATCAATCGATCTTTATGTGGATAGCTCCTTTGCATTCCCTGTGTTCCTCGGATCGCCCGCGCCAATGGAGTGTCGCAAAAATCCAATCAGTTAATCAATATATTAATCAGATGATCAATACAGTTAATGGTCATACCAACAGAACACATAGAAACGTTGGTATTCATCTCGTGCCGACGGAATGAATGAATGAATGAATGAACGTTGATCCGTGTTTTTACTCAACGGCTTTTAAAAGAAAGATTTGTGTTTACCACTGTTCTGTTTCCACGCAAATGCACCGAATGGTCGCCTCCCCCCTCCATTACAAAGAAAGAAAGAAAGAAAGAAAGAAAGAAAGAAAGAAAGAAAGAAAGAAAGAAAGAAAGAAAGAAACCATCGTTGCATGCAGATCTCGCCATCGTGCACGCCAGCTATTAGCGTAAAAATACGTGGACCGGTTTCGACGCCTGCTGGCAACTAAAGGTCCGGACCACTGAAGCAAGCGACGATGCCAAATGTTTTATTGAACGATGCTAAATACAAAGCAGAAGTAAGCGCAAAATATTCTCCCAAATTTGTTAGAATAATAGGCCGGTTATTGCATTTTGATCAATCAAATGAAAAAAGAAAAAAAGCGAAGTATTGGCGTCTGCGAAACAGCAGCCTGGGGCCGCGATTTTTTCAGCAATGCCTTTTTCCAATGCAGCTTCTTTATCGCGGCTTTTCGCGCTTCGTCATTGGTCAGAGCGACGCTTCGCCCGCGCTATCAATGAGATCAGCCGGCCGTCACGAACGGCGAATGATAATGAATGGCATGGAATCGAGCGAAAGGCATCGCTGCAAAATTGCGGCCCGGGTTAATTACTAATAGAAAAAGCCCACATAACCGTTTTACAGCAACGTCACCTATACTGCATTCTACAGCGGCGTACAGTCAGAAATATATAACACATGTTTAAGCCGCAGGTCAAGCGCTTTTTTTACCATCTGCGGCAAAACGTGTACGCCATTTCGAAAGACGTCCGCCATAGGGAAGGCAAGAGATTAACTCGAGAGCTACATGCATAGTTCCGGGTCTTTTATACGTGCGTGCGTGCGTGCGTGCGTGCGTGCGTGTGCGTGTGCGTGTGTGTGTGCGTGTGCGTGTGCGTGTGCGTGTGTGTGTGTGTGTGTGTGTGTGTGTGTGTGTGTGTGTGTGTGTGTGTGTGTGTGTGTGTGTGTGTGTGTGTGAAGAAAGACGCGACCGCTACACGCGAGACGGCTGCATGCCTCTCCGGTGGAGACAGCCTCATCGATTTCCTCGCAGAATGTCAACAGTCACTGAGATGGCGCTCGATGGCTTGCTTTACAGAGCCAAACAGATGGCTTCCGTGGGCGTGTCTATAACATGTGGCTTCTGTAAAATGGCCTGTGAGACCGCGGATAGGCCGGAGTCATCGCTACTCAGAGAAGTGCACGTAACGTAGGCAGCGCTTTCCCGGCAAAGCCGAGTTACTGCTGTTGCTTCCGCTGCTGGTGGTGCTAGCGGCGTCTTCCCTCTCACGCCCATTAAAATGATGCCTCGCAAGAAGGCTATAAGCGAGGCGTTACCGCGGTCATTACGCACGAAACTGCCGGTCGAGCTTCGCGTTGCGCGGCGAAGCCTGAATCTAATTCGGAGTGTGTTGATGTTCCCACATCCTTCAACACGTGAGAACGTATAGGACATAGATGTGTTAAGGGCGGTGACGCGAAATGTAACGCCAGTGCACACATAGATCAGCGTAGTGCCGTGATATATACAGGGTGTCCCAGCTAACTTGGACCAAGATTTTGAAAAAGCCTATGCGTTCTTCAGAACAGAAATCGCGTGGATGTTGTTAGCGTTTATCTAAACTTACAGTACCATTTCTTTTTCTCGTCTTTTCTTTGGGTAATTAGCAAAGATAAATTAATTAACTTTTTTAAGTATAGCTTGAAACGCTCAAGCGTCAATAAGAAAGTTGTGGAGCTTCACAAATATTGCCCAACCCAGGTACTTTCAACGAGATAGACTTAGCGCGGCCATCTTTATTCGGGAAAAACGAAAGCCCGCGGAGTTTAAATATGTATCACGTGACAGCGCGCTCTGTGCGCCCGAATGCGCCGCGATTACAGCGCTCTCATGCATTATTTGTAAAAACATCGCCAGCGCCGCGTCTTCCCTTCACTTACGAGGAAGGGCTTCAACCTTTGCTCGGCTCCGATATTACCGGCAGCGGCTGGTGACGGCGCTCCGAAAAAGCGCTTCGTCAGCAGCCGCTCGCGCCTGTCGCTTATTCCGATATGACGAGAAGAGCAATTTTTTTCCAGCGTTCAAGTCGATGCGGACTAGAAAAAATACACACACAACATGCATCATACGTCTGGAACCTGTGCGAAAGAGAGCATCATTTGTTACAACGCCGCTTTTCTTCCAAGCTGTGCCAGCGGCTAGATGCTTTTGAGCTGGACTGTCTATTACTGTCGTGCCGCGCAACTGTTTCGAAGAATTTGTTTGCAGTGCCTTAAAGCATGCCGTACTCAAGCGAGCAGAAGGCGAACATTGTCTTAGCCATGGGAGCGGCACGGGGCGACAAGAAGAAAGCAGCCAAGGTATACCGAAAGTGGCAATGTGGGGGAAGATCTAACGCGAACACAATTATGAGGAGTTACTTGACGCTGAAAGAAACAGGTAGCTTCAAGAAGACACGGCACAGAAAGGGGACCATCAGTGAAGAGGCTGAAGGAGACATGTTGGCGTTCGTGACTGCAAACCCTCATTCCAGCGTGCGTGATGTGAGTGGTAAGGTCGGAATCTCAAAGTCTTCAGTGTCAAGAGTTCTTAGGAAGGCTGAAACTCATCTGTATCACCTCCGACTGCATCAAAAGCTGCAAGAAAGACTTCCAATGGCGGCTTGCTTTCTCAAATTGGATCCTTGTGAGCAGTGACGAAATACCGGATTTTGTTGACAAAGTGCTCTGGACAGGTAAGGCAACCTTCTCCAGAAATTCTCTAGTCAACATCCATAATGCGGATTACTGGAGCGACACGAACCCGCATTGGGTGGCGCAGACCAGACACCAGTACCAATGGTCATTCAGTGTGTGGTGCAGTATCTTTGACGGAAGAATAATTCGCCCCATATTTTTTTACCACATGCTCACTGCTCGGCGGTACGTGAACATCTTGGAAGGCCCAGTCGAAGATTTTCGCTGCGATCTTCCTCTTGCGTTTTTAAAGCGAACTTGGTATCAGCACAACGGTGCACCAGCTCACAGCAGCAGCCTTGCCCGAGCCTGGCTTGACGAAGCCTTCAAACGGCATTGGGTCGGGCGGCATGGACCAGTGGCATGGCCTGCAAGGTCATCGGACTTGACACCTCTTGACTTCTTCTTGTGGGGACATGTGAAAGACCGAGTGTATTGCAAACCTACAACTACACCAGAAGCGCTAAAGGCAGAGATTGCTGAG
This sequence comes from Dermacentor andersoni, assembly GCF_023375885.2. NCBI lineage: Eukaryota > Metazoa > Arthropoda > Arachnida > Ixodida > Ixodidae > Dermacentor > Dermacentor andersoni. The sequence continues at coordinate 64,447,329 of NC_092816.1, read as the reverse complement.
GCCTGCAGCGCGATACCGTCTTGCGTCGTCAAAAAAGCTACATCGGACGTGCTGAAAAGGTGCCAATACTGCATTATGGCAGAGGGCGACTTGTTTGAACACATTCTTTAGACAGACATCACAGCGAATCAATCTCTACAACCGTTATCCATGAAAAGAGCCATCTGTGTGAAACTTTTGTGAGACGTGGAAAAGGCACGTAAGTAATATGAAATTATAAATTCTCTGCCGACAATGAATGGACAGGAAGCTAAAAAGCAACCTTCCGTGTCAGCTTGCGATTCTTCCTTTTGTGACAACCAGCGTAATTCCCACGACGTTATCAAGCTTGTTATAATGCGTGTTTGCTTGTCGGGGTCTTGCTCCCAAATTCGAACTCATGAAGAGTTGACTGTTGGGCTAGTTGGTCGTCCATATTTGAAGTAGTAACTTAGCGCGAATAAAACCACGGAAACAAGAAAGACGGACAAGGACAAGGGCTTGTTTCTGCGGTTTTATTCGCGCTAAGTTACTACTTCGAACTCATGAGCTTGTCATGTCTTCTCCGCATGCATTCTGCTAGCATGAGTGTGCAATTATCGCCGCAGAAACGGGAGCCGCGCTGTATTTCAACTGCAGCCCGAACCCACTGGCGTTTAGCCAGCCGCTGCCTGTAATGTCAGAGCCGAGCAAAGGTTGAAGCCCTTTCTCGTAAGTGAAGGGAAGGCGCTCATGAGTGCGCTGTAATCGTGGCCCATTCGGGCGCATAGAGCACGCTGTCACGTGGTATTTTTTTAACTCCGCGGGCTCTCGTTCTTCCCGAATAAAAACGGCCATCACGCTAAGTCTATCTCGTTGGAAGTGCCTGGGTCGGGCAATATTTGTGGAGCTCCACAACTTTCCTATTGACACCTGAACGTTTCAGGCTATGTTTAGAGAGTTAATTAATTTATCTCGGCTAATTACTCAAAACCATACGAGCAAAAAAATGGTACTGCAAGTTTAGATAAACGCTAACAGCGTCCACGCGATTTCTGTTCTGAAGAACGCATGGGTTTTTTTCAAAATCTTGGTCCAAGTTAGCTGGGACACCCTGTATTTGTGACAGGCCTGACGCACTTTATGTATTTATTTTTTTTTTCGGAGAAGAGAAATTGACCCACGTAATACAGGGTGTTCAATGGTTTTCTTAAAATTAGGCACTGTGAGGCACGCGAAAATCGCCTGTGCGAATAAGTTATACGGCCACGGGGACACAAAGTGGGATGATAATTACCGCTGTCAGCAGCCCAATTAACTAACATTGAATAATTAACTTTTTTGTTGACTGCAGTAGCCAGGTATGTTTGCATTGAAACGCTGTAGAGGCAGTCGTGCTTCTACACAGTATCAGTTGCAAGAATTCTTCCAGCCTGTCTGTGCTCCCAGATATCCGACTCCAAATTTTAATTGCCGTTCGCACGATTACGCGTGCAAGAGAGTTACCCCCGTATTCAGAAATGCATCTTAACTTGAAGCCCATGCTTCACTTGATTTTAATGACGCCTGTCGCGAACGCACCGAAAGAAACGCAATGAGCATCTTTGGCGCATTCGCAACAGGCGTCATTTATATCAAGTTAAGCATGGGCTTCAAGTCAAGATGCATTTCTGAATACGGCGGTTAGGATCGGCCCAAGGCTCCTCCCTGATGTGACGCGGCTGTTGCGTGCGGCGTTTAGTCTGACAATGGGGCGGAGGCATTCGCAAAGATGACAACTGGCCCTCTTCCTCGAAATGGCAATCGACTAATTTATAAAACTTATAAAAAAATTTATAATTTTTAATTTTTAATTTACGCTGCATATTGCAATCGGCGAATTGTGGCCAGTGAATGTGCAAGGCATATCCACTTGGAGCAAATACTAAGGATGGCACCGGTTTTGAGATGTGCGCAGTCAAACTTGAGCTAAGAATGCACTGTTGTACCACTCACTTTTTAAAGAAAGCGTCGTTTTATGCAAAGAAGCACACAAGTAGCTGGGACGCCCATGTCTTTCGTCGCCAAATTTGGTAATTAATGTCATCCTACAAATTCGTTCCGTGTTCGCGAACTCGTCGGCTACAATTCGTAAATTTCAATGTTTGCCGGAAGATAATTAGTCTAAAAAATTAATTTGTGATCTTTTTATTTTTATTCGATTATGCACTTACATTTCTCGTGCAAATAATGCCCGCCTGTTTGCGCAATTCAGCTCAAGGATTAGAATTCCGCTATCTGCCACAGGTGGTACTTAAAAACTGGTTAAAGTCTTCGCAGAAACACCCGGTATGTATACGTCCTTCTAAATACCTCCTCCTTAAACGCGCAGCACGACTCACTGCAGAGTGTTTAGGCTTTCCAAGTAAACACGAGAATCTGAGGCGACGATGGGATGTTTCAGCGTAGATAAAACGCGCCTATAGTGACTTATATATATGCTGGATAGTTACACCGTACGTCCGATATGCTTTAAACACGCTACTCTGCGTTCACGTTCACTGCTGACACTACAGGCCGAACCAAAAACACACAGCGCGGTGTGTTAAAATTCAATTCACTGACTATCCCCCCCCCCCCCCTCCCCGCCCCCAAGTTAATTAGATCAGCATTTCCAAACCTCCATAATGACTTTTTGTCTACGCTCCCGAAACATCCAGGTGGTGTAAATAAAGATATGACTCGATTTTTTTCTTTCTTTTTTAGCCGAGATTGCGAACAGTTGCACATAATTTAAAGGAATAGAACGAATCGTCGTGTTGGCCTTTCTGTAAGTCAACAGTAAAGAACGACATCACAATTCCGCAAAATGCGTTTATCGGGAGATCCATAAAGCAGACAAACAAGATATATTACACAACTCAAATAAATGTTTACTGTCACTAATTTGAGAGAAGAGCGTGTGTAGAACTCGCGCCAAAGAATGCAGCAGCATCTCATAAGCTGTAAAACACACCGCACCATATTCGTGTGTTTCCGACGATCAAACAGATAGAGTTCACAGAACTGCGATATAAATTTGTTTTTGTTTTGTTTTGGTTTTTTCAAGAAAGCTTACGAAGTCGTAGGCTCGGTGCGTCTTCTCCATATACTTTATTATATCGTTATAATTTTGAAATTTGCCGATCTGTGGTCATTGTTATAGAGAGATTCACGTCTATGTTCTAACAAACCGTAAAATTCAGCGTCTTTTCTTTTATTCTTAACTACAACAAAGTACATTCCAATGTGTTAATGAATCCGTTCTCTAGAATGAGTATCTCTGTACGTTTCCCGTAGAGGGAAGCCGTGTCCCCAGCGAAAGCTTAGCCTTCCCCCCTTAGAGTCAGTCCAGATTTCTCGAACGTGGCGTGACAACAAGATTACGTAATTATGCAAACAAACACCCCTCCGTCGTCTCCCTTGCCCCCATGCATATACATATACTCTCGCGTACTCGAAAAAATGAGGTCGGGAACGTCCCTCCGCGCTCGCGCGTGCGTTGCGTGACGGCAAGCGTTCAGTCCCGCATATATACACACCCGCTTATGGATCCCCGCTCCCGACTCCCTCCGCCATCCCGTCCCGGTTCTGCTGTTGTTGTCGTTGTTGTTGTGGTTGTTGTTGTCGTTGTTTAGCCGTGCAGATGTAAACTCGCCGCCCGCCACACACGCAAACGCCCTGTGTCCCGCGGTTCCGATGCCCGAGGTCGCGGCGAAAGCCGCGTCTCCGAGGCCGCGACCTCGAACACCACGCGCGTTGGGGAAGCGGCTGGGAAGAACAAACACCGCGCGGAAGTGAGTATAGGAAACGCAGCTTGTCATTGTTTGCTGTTGTTGTTAGGCTGGCCGTACTTAACTGCCTAGCCAAGGCTGCTGCCACCAGAGCGGTGGCCAGCACAAAGGGGAAGACGAGGCATAGGGGTAAAGGCTATACAGCGGAAAGTATAGGGAAAGAGGGAAGCGAGAGAGACTATTTACAAAACGATCACAAGGGGTCTGTGACTGAGTCAGGTTGTTCGTGCACCTTAGTTCATGGTGTTTGGTACTGGAGTACGAGTTCTTCGTGTATACGGTATATGCTACATAGCCCGGCTGCAGACGTCTCGAAACATGACAGATAAAAGGTGGGGGGGGGGGAATCGGCCACGCCGGCGGAGATAATGTTCTCGCGAAGTAAGAAATAAAATCACATAAAATAAATAAATAAATAAATAAATAAATAAATAGGTTAAGAGACAACGAGGGTACAGTGTGTGTTATATTACAGAGCGCAAAAAGCACACCCCGACCGCCAACCTATACAGTAGCGCAGCAATCCGGACGCTTGAATGGACTTGCGAAGAGCACATCAGAATGGTCCCGCGGCCTTCGCCCAACTGAAATCCGCCGAAAGACATCGGATGTCGATAGAGTTAAAGGGAATAGGTCGATAATGTTGATAATGACGACTAGGTGATTGATAAAGAGCTACAGCTGTCTTGACGAAAATTCGAGGAACACTTTGCGGAGGAAGGAGAAGCGGCGGCCGGGAAGCAGCAAAACGATCAATTGTCTCCGACGGTAGCTGAGAAGAAGAAGAAGAAGAAGAAGAAGAAGAAGAAGAAGAAGAAGGAGAGGCAAGTTAGTGAATCAATAACGACATGGACAGAATATCAGCACCTCAGATTTCCGTGGAAGATCCAGTGGTGTCCATCAAGACAATCAGAAGTAGCGATCACGAGATTACGCTGCCGTGTCCCTCCATTAAACCTATATTTACACAGGACTGGTCTGACGCTATCGCCTCTGTGCCCATACTGCCAAGAAACAGAATCACTAGATCATTATTTTTTGGTATGTCGACGATACAAATTGTTAAGAAAAAGACACCTAGAACTTCCGTTCGCAAAATTAGGGTTAATATTATCACCAGAAATCATACTATCTTTCGGTGCGTCAGTTATAGGGGTCAGCCACAGGGACGTATTTGATGCCGTTTGCAGCTACGTTCAGTCAACAAAACGAATAACTTTTTAACTTTTGTCTTGTATTTTGTTTGTTTTTGTATGTTTTTTTTTATCTCTCTTTCGTTATATTTTTTCTAATCGAATAAGTAGCACTTCAAAAGATTAGGTGAACGTTTCAGCACGCAATTCTTGGCCAATCCCCCAGTGTGGGTATGAGCCATAACATGAGGCCATCATCATCATCATCAGGGCTACAGAGCCGCAGCTATATATTCCCTCGCTATCCACCATCCATTTTCTCTTTGCCCGCGGCTTCGCACGCCTGAAAAGGATAGATAGGCAAGATTTATTTTCCATCCTTTAGAATTCTTTGCTGTTTTGCGCGCTTTAACCTATCTACCGTGTGACGCTTCAAGAAATAAAGCAACTACTTAAAGCCGTATTCGCAAAGCTTTTCGTTCGTAAGCGGTGTTTGCTATTCGCCGGCCGCCTTTCGCGATTGGCTGGCATTTCTTTTTTTCTTACGAATCTTTATGCGCGTAAGTTTCCTTTTTTCAATGTGTGTGTGAATGCAGGTCCTGGTTGTTGGCAAGCACTGTGTCCCCTTCAGCCGACCCCCCCCCCCCCCCCCCCCCCCCCCCACACACACACCGTTGCTTCTTCTCTGTTCTGTGCTACACGGTGCGTTCGTCTCATCACGTTTATTAACTACACATTCGTAAAATACTTGAAGCATCTCTCAAATATACGCGACGTCTTACGTCCTTCTCTTCCGGGGCCGAATTCACGAGGCTTTTCGTTCGTAAGTGCTCCCTGCCATTGGTAGGCTGCCAGGAATGTCCGTAATTTTTTTTCTTGCGAACAATTCTGGCGTAACAGCTTATTTATTTATTTATTTATTTATTTATTTATTTATTTATTTATTTATTTATTTAGCTTTATTTATTTATTTGAGAAGGTGGAATAACAGTCAATTTCATCAAAGATGAAGGAGGCATAATGCTTGAAAAACTGGCGGCTCTCTATACGAAGTGTATATCGACTTCCAAGGGTCCCTGAAAACTGGAAGAATGCAAACATTATACTAGTCCACAAAAAGGCAGACGTTAAAGAATTGAAAAATTATTCGCCCATTAGGTTACTCCCAGTATTATGTAAAATATTCACCAAGATAATCTGTAATAGAATAAGGGCGACACTGGACTTTAGTCAAACAAGGGAACAGGGTGTAGCTTCAGGAAGGGATACTCTGCAATGGATCACATCCGTGTCATTAATCAGGTAATCCAGAAATCCGCAGAGTACAATCAGCCTCACCATATGGCTTTCATAGATTACGAAAAGGGATTTGATTGAGTAAAGAAAAGGGATTTGATTGAGTAGAGATACCAGCAGTCATAGAGGCATTACGTAACCAAGGGCTACAGACTGCTTACGCAAATATCTTGGAAAATATCTAGAGATTTCACAGCTACCTTAATTCTACACAAGAAAAGTAGGAAGATACCTATAAAGAAAGGGGCCATACAAGGAGACACAATCTCTCCAATGCTATTCACTGTGTGCTTGGAAGAACTATTCAAGCTATTAAACTGGGAAGGCTTAGGAGTAAGGATCGACGGGGAATATATCAGCAACCTTCGGTTCGCAGATGACATTGTTCTATTCAGCAACACTGCAGACTAGTTGCAACAAATGATTGAGGACCTTAACAGAGAGAGTATAAGAGTGGGGTTGAAGATTAGTATGCAGAAGACAAAGATAATGATCAATAGCATGGCAAGGGAACAAAACTTCAGGATCGCCAGTCAGACTCTACAGTCTGTGAAGGAGCAGTTTTACCTAAGTCTGTTATTCATAGGGAACCTCGATCATGAAAAGGAAATTCAAAGACGAATAAAAATAGGTTGGAGCGCATACGGCAGACATTGTCAGCTCCTGACTAGAAGCTTACCCTTATCATTGAAAAGGAAGGCGTATAATCAGTGCGTTTTACCGGTGCTGACTGACAAAGAAGCTTGAGAACAAGTTAAGGACCGCGCAAAGAGCGATGGAACGAAGAATGCTAGGCATAACGTTAAGAGACAGAAAGAGAGCGGTTTGGATCAAAGAGAAAACGGGTATAGCCGATATTCAAATCGACATTAAGAAAAAAAATATGGAGCTGGGCAGGTCATGTAATGCGCAGGTTAGACAACCGGTGGACCATTAGGGTTACAGAATGGGTGCGAAGAGAAGGGAAGCACAGTCGAGGACGGCAGAAGACTAGGTGGGGCGATGAAATTAAGAACTTCGTGGGCGCTAGTTGGAATCGGTTGGCGCAGGACAGCGGTAATTGGAGATCGCAGGGAGAGGCCTTCGTCGTGCAGTGGACATAAAATATGATCATGATGACGACGACGATGATTTATTTATTTATTTATTTATTTATTTATTTATTTATTTATTTTGTGAATCCGCGGGTCCTGAAACTTAGCGGCGCATCCAATAACACGCGCGTATATGCGGCATTTCGCACGCAAGCCGGCGCATCGAACGGGAGCGTCAAGGAGAAGCCCTCTTCGCGGGGGCAGGCTGCTCGGTCGTTATATAGCATTAGGAAGGGGCGCCACCACGCCTGGCATTGGTTCTATATGACCTTCCTCCTTGCGGCCTCCCTCGTCTTCTTCGCAAGCCTCAAACTCGAAGCGTACACTTGGTGGTGCGGCACGCATGCACTGGAAGAACTCATTGAGCTGCCAAAGGCGGAGAGAGAAAAAAAGAAAGGGAGGGGGGAGCGAGGAAGAGGAGTTCGCGGAGCGCGTTTTTTATACGATCGCTGCATGCGTATATACGCGACGGTGCCGCAGTGCCTATCTGACACGAGAGGCAGTGTTGTTCAATCTTCCTTCTTCGCCCGTTCTTATTTTTTTTTTTCGTTTTCTTTGGCCGTATAGAGAAAGTCGAGCTCCCGACGACTCTCGAATCATAGTTTACTGCTTACAGTATATATCGCCGCGCGGAGGAAAAAGGAGCAGCGGGAGTGGTTAAGCCCGGCGGCGGTAAAACTTGATTGGCCCCACGCTACCGCCTACGGAGAGTGAACTGGCCGCACTTTGTAGCCCGAGGACGTGCGTCGGGCGAGCGAGGCAACTCGCTGGATATATGGGCGGTCGTCTCACGACAGAAACAAAGCGGCCGTGATCGGGTGCGCGTATACGTGAGTAAGGTCACCGTCGCGAAACTCGGAATTACGCGAGAACGCGCCTTCGTTTTCGCACAAAGTAAGTGAATAAACTTTGTTTCGGAGTCCAAGCTGTTGGTGCCCGAAGGTGGGCGGCCACCACGTTCCAGGTAGCCGGTGGCCCTGTGCTGATAGCATGTTCACCAGCCGTAGTTGGTCGTCAGGTTTTGGGAATGTACGGAGGCGGTGTAAATTACTCGAAGATAAGCAAGAAATATATATATATATATATATATATATATATATATATATATATATATATATATATATATATATATATATATATATATATATATATATATATATATATATATATATATATATATATATATATATATATATATAAGTGAAAGAATAAAGACAGATCTCCTTCATTCCTCATTGTTAGTTAGGCGGTGTGCGATGGGCGGGTTCGGTGCGGTTTGAATTGAAACGCCAAAGCGCATGACAGAATTTTTTATAAATCGGTACCTCGTACACCAGTTGTCACTTTAGAGACGGACTCCCTAACTTAAACTGTAAAAAAAAAAAAGTTTGTCAGGCTGCGCGCCTGATGTGCTATACATCCGGATGCGTGGTGAAATGAAGAGTGTGCTCTGTAACATCGCATGTACACACTCGTCAGCTCGAACACACCGCAGTACCTGAACGCCGCATCCGGATGCGTGGTGAAGAGTGTGCTCTGTAACATCGCATGTACACACTCGTCAGCTCGAACACACCGCAGTACCTGAACTCGCGGCGTCCGAAATTGATTGGTTGAATATGTTTAACGTCCAAGAACAAACACAAAAAAACACAGTGGATACGAAAGACGCTACTTTCTCGAGCGGCTCCTTCCTACGTGAGCGCTCCCTCCGCGCCCATATAGCGATTACGGCCGCAGATCACTGGCGCTGCCAACTCCGTTCGCCGCTCTTCCGTGTTACGATGACCTTTACGCCACGATAACCGAGTTTTTCCGCGCGACACGTCATCGGCGGCGCATGCTTGCGTAACACCTAAATGAGCTCCGGCTCCTCGCAAAGCCATGCACCGTTTGCGCAAGAACGGGCGTCAGACATCACTGCAGACTAGGCGGTCCAGTAGTCTTATTGCATTATATAGGGTTAGAGTTAGGAAAAAGACGAGGGGAAAAGGAAAGAGAGCGGTTAATGAGCAGAAAGGCGGAGAGCTTGGCCGATGACAAAAGAGAAACGCGAAAGTAACGTATAGGCGGTAACAAAAGACCGCGACGGAGGATGGTGCCCCCTAATTAGGATCAAATGAAATTATATATCGGCCAACGAGAAACGGCCTCGGGAAAAATAGCCCCATCCAACACACGGCTCAGAGTGCGCGTAGAGAGAAAGTGTGCGCCTGGTATTTTAGCGAAACGGGGCATAGCATGAAAAGAGAGGCGGCAAAGAACGAAAAAAAGAAAAAGGGGAAAAAGAAAACAAAGAGCGGGAGCCGAGCAGCAGGAACAGGACATCCCATTCCCCCAAGACGAACAGCGCGCAAGGAGATGAAGCGAGCGAGCGCCTGCGAGCGGCGGTGATCGCGGACGGACGCATATATCCATTACGCGCGAACAGTATAATATATACACACACAGGGCACCAGCGCATGTCTGGGCCTGTTTCTAATTAACCTTCACCTTCCAGCGACAACGCACACATGCGCACGCGCACACACACGTACACACACGCACGGTACATGCACGCATGCATGCCGCCCTCTTGATCGTGCAGCCCGACCCTTTCGCAAGCTGCAGAAGCGCCCGCGACGAAGACAAAAAGAACCTGAGTCCATCAGGGCGCTCGGCGCTCATGTACCGACTCCGCGACGCAGTGGAGGAAAGCGGAACGCTCGTAATATCGCGGCCGGATCAGGGCGGATTAGGTCTTGCGGGATTACGAGGCTCGGGAGGAGAGATGCGGGCAGACTGAGAGAGGAGAGAGAGAGAGAGAAATGCGTTTCAACAGTCGTCGCGCGACGGGATTTGGGAAGGAACCACGCCGCTCGCCTTTTAACCCTGCGGATATGTTCTTGGGGAAAGAAAAAAAAAACGTTGTTCGAGGCGTGTGATCTCAGTCGGCTGAGATTCTTTCGAGCTTCCGTTCTATACATAGGGGCAACGGGTTAATTTAGTGGGTTAACACAGGGCGGGCGGTTTCCCACGTCTGCTAAAGGCGTTGCGCATTCCAATGAGGATGCATATCCCGATTCGCTTAATCGATCTGAGCGTGCGTGCATTTTGAACCGATGCGGACGCTGTTTTATCTTTTGTATACGAGGTGCTATCTCTTTTTTTTTTTTAGACCATACATAATTTTTTTAATTGCCTGTAGCACGCGGACAACCTATAATTGTAGTCCTTGAGCTATAGATTACTCGAAGCGGCGGACATTACTACTCGCACAATAAATCTATAGGCATAATCGAACAATTAGCAAATAATCACTATAATTAGCTCTTTAATTTATTGATTTACGGCACACGCTGCAATTTACGAATTGTAGCCGGTGAGTTTGCAGTTGGCAAATTCACCAGGAGCGAATACTGATGGCACCGGTTTCGAGATACGCGCCGCCGTCAAACTGGCGGTAAATAATGCACTTTCTAAAGAAAACGTTTTACTTATATTTTTTTTCATTGTACCACAGGAGTAATTCAAATGCCAATGTATTTTGTCGCCAACTTCGCGAAAGTGGTGTCATGCTGAAAATTAGTTCTAAGTGGGTACTACACCTTGCGAACCCGCCGGCTACGATATCCAAATCGCAATATCAGCAGTAAAACAATTCACAGGCTTATTAATTCATTTGTAATAATTCGCTCATTATGCATTACGATTTCTCGTATACAAGTAATATGCCCGCCTCGTTGGTTAATCCGGCTGAATGACTAGACGCATGCTATCTGCCACAGGCGACTTTTAAAGATTCTGTATAATGTATACAAAAAAGAGAAAGAAAAGAATAACAACTAAAACATCCGGTATTTATGGAAGAACGCCGCCGCGGTACTATCACCATCGGTATTGCTAATGATGGTTGTATAGGGGCGTCGATGACGATAGCGATAATTACAAGTCCGATCGTGACTTACCTTAAGTGATCCTCTATAAACTCTGGTTGACAATTAAGCAAATCCTTTTAGTTCAGCGAGTGCAAACTGCGGTAACGAAAACGCACAACGGCGCCGGCACTACGCGTCCGTTGGTCGAATCATCTTTCAGCGCGGCCACATATATATAAGAAAAATCGCTTCGTACATCGATGCGACTCGAAGCTAACGGCTCGAAAAAACAAAAAGAATACGTAACGCCATACCACGCTGCAGTGCTTCTTGTTCTTCCGCTTCAAGTGCTTGCTGTCCTCGGAGGGGGCGACACACACCCACTGTCGGTCGCCGACTATAATAAGATGGGTGTATTTCCTTCCTGGCGAGGGCGACCGCGTATTTGGATGCGTTACGGAATGCGGTAAACGCTAAACAATGCGACAGAATTAAACCCGTCTGATTGGTTTAACCACTGAAGCGAACAATGTACCCGACACTGCGGTTGATTGCACATATATAGCATTTCGTTTTCCTGGCCAACTGAGTGGACTCTTCGGTCACGAATTTAAGAACGGATGGCAAACATTGCATCCTCTTGAAAAGAGAGAAAGAGGAAGGAGGGGGGGGGGGGCATGCGCTTACGCGCGCCTGAGCCAATGCCTCCTACATAGCACGAGGCCTGTGCATTTCGATCTATGACGTCGTGCCACTTCGCCCGACTGCCACAGAATTAACGGGGACGCTCCCGAGTAAACCGCGGTGATCTCGACGTCTCCGCTTTCGGCCACGCAGGGTTTGACAGTGTAAAGTTCGGTCCAAGTAGCATGACGTCATAAAGCAGAGCGCACAGGCTTGCTATCCAGGAGGCGTTGTCTGAGCAAACCTAATACTAAAGAGTTTTAGAAATATGGCGAGCCCGAGCGACCTTGCGTATACGCTGGACCTCTCTCTCTCTCTCTCTCTCTCTCTCTCTCTCTCTCTCTCTCTCTCTCTCTCTCTCTCTCTTCGCGTTTTTTTTTTAGAAGCCAGGCATTTTACGTACCCTAGCATTGGGTGCACAAAAATCTACAACTCTCTACTAATCTGCGGCTCCGCAAAATTAAATCACCGCGCGTTTATTAATAGTATTACCGTTATATAACCACTAAAGGGGATTGCTGACGCCGTTATATGTATATATACTGCGTTTAACCTCTCCTAGCTTTCTTGCGTGATGCGAGAACATACGAAACTCGGGGTCACGTGCTCTCGTACAGGCGTGCCTCTACATAAAAGAAAAGTACTCAGACTGGGCAATAACGCCGCGCGCGCTTCCGCCGACGTTCCTCCTGTTGCTATACCGCCGGCAGCCGACGACAGCGAACGCTCCGCGCTTCTCCTCCGGCCACGCAGCGCACAGTAACGCGCGCGCTGCAGTCGTCAGCCGCCGTGTATCGAACCGACAGGATCGCTTTGCGCAAGAGGATACATGTGGGCAGCAGGCGCGAGTGGACCGCGACTGCAGCATGCGGCTATATACGCAGCCAAGCAGCAAGCAGCAGCAGCAGCAGCAGCAGCAGCAGTAGCAGCAAGCAGCATGGGACTCCCACTCCCTTCGAACAGCGAGAACAGCCCGTGGAGAGCCGCGGCCCATGCGGCATGTAATAATATAAACAAGATGACGTCGGGCTCCGCCTGCGGACTCGGCCTCCGCCTGCAGACTCGGCCTCGGCGATGCACTCAGGCTAGCGTATACAGAGAGAGAGAGAGAGAGAGAGAGAGAGAGAGAGAGGAAAGAAAGATTAGTAAAGAAGGCCGATGGTGGTGGACTCCGTGCTATATAGAAAACGCTCCCGCGTTTCCCCTCGTCTTTTGGCATCCACAAAAACGCGCTTGGCGAACGTCTCTCAGCGAGCTAGCGTGAGTGGGTACCTGGCTTTTTTGTGTATATATGCGCGCTTGCTATGGCTTGCGCCTGCTCGCGAGCGCCACACAAGAACAAAGAAAGCCGCAAGAGGTGGTACAGAATACCGGTTGAGGCAAACCTGCAGGTGATTGCGCTCTATAGGTTTCCGCTTATACTATAGGCCGCCGATAAAGCATTCGGACACCCCCTTTCTTTTTCTCGGTCTCCTGGACGGTGTCCGCATTTGTTTGTTTGTATGTTCCCGACATGCCGAAAAAGAAACGAAAAGAAGAAAGCTGCGGGAGGGAATCGTATGCCAGCGGCGAAATTGAACGCATTCGTGCCTGTGCACGGTGGAAGCAATCTTTTCCTTTTGCGATTCGAGAGCGCGCTTTCATGCGCCTAGCATTTCTTTTTCTTTCCTGTTCCTTTTTCTTTGCCCCCCCCCCCCCCCCTTCTCTATACATAATGGTACGTCTACGCATTCTGCGTATTGAGGACGGCGATATCGACAGGACGTGGCAGAGGAATGATGCCACGCATCAACGGACCCGAAGGCTCGTGGCACGGCGGGACGCGTTTCCCAAGCGTGCACTGTCGATCGACGCTAGAATGCACGGAACACTGCTCGCTTCAAAAGCGCGAGCGCGTCTTCTTCTCTACGCGCACTCCTTCATTGAACAGACGGCGTGCGACGCTCTACTGCTGCCGCTGCAGCACTATTGCTTCTGTCGCTGTTTGCAGCCGAAGCGCGCTTGATCCGAACGCTGTAACCGGTGTTAGATTACTACATTTAATTATCGCTATGGTCTCGCTGTCTCTATAAAGCTTGCTATATACGGGTATACGTATAGTTTAGGACGAAGACAAGTCATGCTGGCCCCGGCATGAAGCTCCCCTTGTGCGCCCACTGTTGATCTACTATACTTCCCTTGCTTCAAACGAGCCTTCGTGCACTTACACACTTGATTCTTCGCGTCCAATACTTGACTGTATTTTACAGCGGTAACTGTCGCATACGCTTTATCCGCGACTCCATGTCTCATGTAGATGCGGTTTCATTCGTCCGTCCCTCTACACCACGCCTGCGCAAGTGCATTCGAAGGCACAAATCGCGAACAGCGACCGTCTACATACACGGAAGGTCTTTCAACTCGGTCGTTTCGCCCTGCCCTCCGCTTCTCGAGAGACATCAACGTATCCCCCCTCTGCCGCTCATATACTCTGCCCGTTATGCCATTGTCTTCCTTCATCGCAGCACGGAGTTCTCGGCCCTTTTCTTTTTCAGCTGCCTTTGTCTGACGTCTTTATTGCTCGTGTATACGCTGCTTCCGTCCCGGCGCCTCGTCAAATACCCTCGCAGCGGCGTTCGCGGGGCCGCCGCAGCTCTTCCTTGGGTCGGCGCGCACTGCGAGGCTCCTCGGGCGACCCAGATTTCCCTTGAGGAAGAAACAGCCGGGAGGCCTTCTGCGCCGCTTTTTTGAAGAGTCCCTCACGAAGCGTGCGTGTTTCCTACACTCGTGGTCTCCGAGATCTTTCGACGAGCACTGCGCGCTACAAAAGAGCCTGCCTCGATCAATGCCTTCGAGATCCTCGATGCGCCAAGCGTTCCGGACTGCAGCGCCTAAGCATCTCTATGCGTAACCCCAAACAGTGGAAATTGGATGCAGCCAAAGGCAGGCGTTCCGCGGAGGAAGACGAACGCCCACTTCGTTCCGTGGGAAGCAAACCGATCACCTTGCTAATCGCTCTTTATTATTTTTTTTTATTTTTTATTTCTATCGTTGGAGTACTCCGAAAGATTATTTACGTGTTTGCGACCACGCCCAAATCCGTATTAATATAGCTCGCCTTTGTCAGTTTGCCGTAAGCAACTAATTCATGGTCAATCACAAGTTACGGGCAGTGTCATGCATCTTCAGCTCAACAACACATAGTGTATGCGCACCCAGTAATGCAGATGCGACCTTGTCTGTGTGCGTGTGCAGATGCTTGTTTACGCGAGCGCACTTCGGTCCCACAGTCAGCGAACTGCATCGTGCTTGAAAAAAAAATTGCATGTTGTAAAAGAAAGTGTTTCTTTCTTTTTTTTTTTTTTTTTTTGCGGACGTGGACAGAGTAGCACGAATCGTGACATGGGTGCAAGTCTGCAGCGCAGAAAAGAGGAGAAAACGCCGAAAAACGAAACACTCCCCCCCCCCCCCCCCCACACACACACACAACAGTAGTCAGAAAGGAGGAGGAGAAATGAAAGGGGAGGCAGTCAGAACGGAAACCGAAGGAACTTTCCACCGAAGGAATTTTCTATCTTTGCGCTGCTACAAAGATAGAAAATAAATAAATAAGGGGTGGGGGTTAAGGTGTTGAAAGAAACGGAGGCATGTGACGGGAAAGCGGCGAGAGTCGATAACTGGAGAGAAATACGGTAGAGAAAATACGCTCAACGAACACGATGACACAGACGAGGTAAGCGCGAACCGCACCGCATATAGCACTGTGCTCGCGTGCGGTGCAGACGACCGTGGAGGAAGCGAGGTGACGTTGCGTATTTCGCTCGCGCGCTTTCGTGCGCTATAAAAACGCTATTAGAAACAGAACAACTCCGGAAACACATACAAACAATAAAGTAAGTGGAATACTAAATATAGTTCTATAGGTAGACTGCCGCGCTGTCGGTCTCTTGCACCTTTTCCTTCCTTCCTTCCTTTTTTTTTTTTTTAAGCCCGCGGAGAGCATTCAGCCAGTGTTTTCTGGTCAATAAATAATAACTGAATTGAAATGGCGGAAGGCAGCTATGAAGGTTTCCCATACTGGCGAGAGAGGCAGAGAAGGAGGGTTCGTGCGCACGTTTAGAGTGTAAGGGGACGAGGGACTAGCAGGCACACGAAAACACATGTGTCTTAAGCAACGACACAACAGGAAAAAAAAATTTTTTTTTCGTTTCAATTCTGCGTTCACTGTATCACGGTTGTGGCGTTCTTTGTCTTTTTTTCGTCTCTTTTTCGCGTCATACTTCGGGTCACTCACTTCGGTCGCTTAAGTTTTTGAACAACAGGCTCGACCCGCCCGTTTCGCTTTACGTCCAATTTGCGCCCTGCCACCGAGTGACGGCTATATATTGAAATAGGGCGCAAATTACGGTAATACTATATAACCTTCTTCGTTCCCTCGTCGTTTATCAGACGAGCATTGCAGCCCAGAAAGTTCATGCCGAGCACGCACTGCGGTTTCGGCGCTCGCAAACGCTGCCTGCAGGTCTGCTTCCCCACCGAACTATATCGTGTGCGGGCTCGACGGACATCCACGCTTTCCCGAAGCGTTGCTTGCTTAGTGCGCACGTGCACAGCTGGGGCCATTCCATAAAAGACCATACATTATTCATAACGAGCCGCGGTGGTGGCGCTGCTGCTGCTGCTGTGCCAGACGACGTGCCTGAAACCGTTCTCACGGAAAACGTGGCCTCCGTGATTGGCCGCCAACGCGCTCGATCTCCGAGGCTGCGCAGAATGTCTCCTGGAAGATTGCACCAGACGACGGGAGGTAAGACGACATGCCGACGTACTATACGAGGGGGGAAAAACAAAGAAAGGAAAGGAATGCGAGGCCAGTAAACAGACGATCGAAAATGCGAGACGCGTGCCTCCGAGACGCGCGCACTCGACAGTTGGTTCACTTTTGCTCTCGGAGCTCGCTCCGTGCCGCGTACAGAAATAACAATTGCGGCATTTGGTAAACATTTCGGATCCGACAAACGCGCGTCCTCCGAGCGAACAGTTTGCGAAACTGTGCGCAGCACAGAAGTCACAAGAAAATGAAGGCAAGTCGGAAGCGAAAATTTTTTGCAAGGTTCCAACATACCGTCTCCGGTTAATAGGAAAATGGAACGTGTTTTGTATTACGAAGCAAGCCCTACTCGTACGTGCCGCGGGTGCAAGAACAGACGACTCCGAGCGTGATGATAACCGTGGATGTGCATGTACGTATACGGGTTCTTGCGCTGCTTCGCAAGAGATGATGATGATGATGATGATGATGATGATGATGATGATGATGATGATGATGACGCCGACGACGACGACGACGACGACGATTTCCTCCGAAAATTGCACAAGCCTCCTTTAGCGGATAGCACGAGAAACTGGTGTCCATCACAGGAACAGAAAAAAAAAAACGAATGAAAGTACAAGATAAACGTACCATAAATCAAATAAAGCAATGTTCAATACAGTAGTCAGCCTTTCAAAAAACAAAAAAAAAAGAGCGAAACTATTACGGGTAAACAAGGACGGAGTGTGGTAAAGGGTTGTGCAGCTCACAGATTTCGAACTCAACTTTCGGAATTCGTTCTTCGTGGAAATATGAATTTCATAATTTTATGGAGGAAAAATAAAACGCGGGTGGTGGGGATATGGCAGAGAGTGATTACATATTGAAACACTAACAAGGTATGATCTTATTGCTTCGCAGAGGCATTCGCACACGGCTCAGCAAATGTTCCAAGCTTAGTACCGATGCTCCAAGTGCGAGTACAACAGCATTATACACAGACTCAGCCCAAGATTACGGGGCGGAATCTCCAAAAGACGTTTTCGTTGGGTGACGAATCGCCGGCAGGATAGTGGGGGAAAAACAAAAGTGATCGTATACGTGCCAGCATTGTGTTCGCTCCTCTATCGTTCTCCTTCTCCCTCTCTCTCTCTCTCTCTCTCTCTCTCTTTCTCTCTCTCTTGTGCGCTATAGGCACTGATATACAGGACCCTTGTAATCCCTGCCAATGCACACTGGCTGTGCAAACAGCCAATGCGGAAAAATAATACCGCATCCTACAGCAAGCACAACCTGATCCCCATATCGAGCGCACACTCACTACGCAAACAGTGTGTATGCGGAAATGAATACAGTGTACGCAGCAGCCTGGATGAATTCGGTCGGAAGGTTCGCAGACATTCTTCCCTCCCCCTTTTGTTTGCGTATAGCAGTCTAGGGAGAGCGTATAAAATCCGCGTGGGCGAGGCAGCAACAAACATGCGGCAGCGATCCTCTATCAGGTATACACGCCTCGGCGCTAAATATAAGAACCGATAAGTGCGTAGAAACGTATCCGATTACATAAGGGGCAACGCCTCGGGGTGTAAGAGATAAACGAAATCCTAGCCATGTACTTTGGTATATACGGCGGGTAGGTTTATAGTAGAAGAGGTTCACTTTACATGTGTTTAATAAGGACGCTTGACAGTAAAACAGTTTAGGCAGATTAAGCATGCTTTCAGAACTCCCATTTTCCTTAATTTCGCTATGGAAGCTGGTTCATACCGACGAGAAAATGAAGGTGAAAATGAAATTCTGCGAACGTCGCGCGGGAGACCCCAGCGCCGGTATATACCGTTAGTGCGACGTGACGGATTTCAAAGCACTTAAATAAAGATCGCATGTGGCAGATACCATAATTTCTAGTACATCGAGATGGATTACTCAGACAGGCAGATATTACTTGCACTATAGAAGTGCTTATTGGTAGTGTATATATAAGATACAAGAGCTCATTATAACAAGGTTAAAAGAGACCCTATATTTCACACTTGAGTACTCCTAAAGTAAGTGAAGGCAAACTAGTCTTGGGTACAACTATGACAAACTACAACAGTACACAAATAAAAATCAAGTACATGCTCTATACAAGGTGTTCAAAGTTAGACTTTCCGGGTTTTTAAGAATATGCGAAGAGGAGTACACATAAGCCATTTGTCTATCTAGGTTTGTCTACCTATCTAGGTCTATCTAGGGGGATAACTGTTGTCGTAATGTCAGTATTTCATTAAATTCTATAATTTACTTTTTTTATTTACTACAGTTAGAATGCATGTTTATAGTGAAAACTCAGAGGCGGTGACATTTGGTGACCATTCCATTTTGTACAATTTTAGTAACGCGCCTGTGTCCCGAGATGTGCACGTTTGAAATTTCAGCCCAAGCCGTCTAACTACTTGAAGAAAAGAGCGCTACGAAGACGCGGACTAAAAGAAGAACATGTACGACGGACTCTTCCAAGTATGCGAAACCAACTCGCCCACATCAAGCTTCTGCTGCGTGTAACTACGCATGCGAGGCCCTCCTTAGTGTGACGCGGCTGCTGCGTACACGGCGCTCCGTCTGACAAGAATGTGGGGTGATAGGCGACGGTGATTACTTTTCGTTCTTGGTCAGCGTTTCCGTTCTTGGCCAGCGAGACCGAAGAATGACTGTGCGTGGCGGCTTGGCCGTGCTCTTTTTTGAAGCAGTGACTTGCAGAGTTGGCGACAAAGCGCTGTGCCACCGTACACGTACTGTCGAAGCAGTCAAGTCCAGTATTACAACACTGGCTTTGGGGTGTTTTTTTTTTTTTTTTTGCATTTCGGAGGCTCGAAGTCATGCAAGCGCTAAGCATTAAACAAAGGTGACAGCTGCCGGGCTGCACTGTAGTTGCCAAAGGTGTTCCAGGGATGCTGTACCTGTCCGAAGTGTGTGATTTGAGGGCCCTGTATTGCCTACGCCTAAAACACTGCTGCGAAATGGAAGGAAGACTGTGAACTGGCGTGAGTAGCATGCACTGCACTGGTGTATGCCTGACGATTTTTTTTTTATTATTCTTCGCGGTTTTACGAAAGTGCCGGACAAATCAGGCATCGCCTTGCAAGCGCATCGAGTGAACCCCTGAGCTTCCATTATGTGCCTTTGCCACTGATTGCCTCTACTAAGCTGAGCCGTTGAAAGAAGCAAGCCCTGCGTTGGGACCTTCTGCGTTTAAAAATGGCTGCTTCGTCTGGGTCGAGGTACTATTCTACGGCAGAAAAAAAAATTGATGTAGTGTTATCAATGGCGGAGATGAACGGCAATACCTCATTAGCAGTGAGTCTGTACGCGTCTCGCCATCCGGATCGGCGAGTTCCAACGAAAGCAACATTTGTTAGCATTTTCAGACGTTTTTGCAAAACGGGCTCAGTTCACCAAAAAAGACAGCCCAAGAAGAGCATCACTGATGAGGACTTAAATTGATGTCTTTGCCTGCATGCATGCAATGCCAAATTTAAGCAACAGAGAGATTCCTAAACAATGCGGGAAAAGCGTGGGAACAGTACACAACGTTCTAAAAGAGCACGAACTTTATCCATATCATGTGTCTTCATCAGGACCTAAGTGAGGCAGACCTTGAAAAACGGGCAGACTTTTGTAATTGGGCCCTAATAAAGATTGACCAAGGTAAGGAATTCGTACAAAGAGTGATTTGGACTGATGAGGCTCGATTTTGCAGGAACGGTAGAGTGAACATTCACAATGCTCATGCTCACTACTGGTTGCAAGGAAATCCTCACTGGCTGCGGCAACACAACCACCGAATTCGCTGGGGTCTAAATGTATGGTGTGGCATACCTGGGGACAGAATCATTGGCCCTCACTGCTTCGAAGGAAACCTCGATGGAAAGAATTCTGCGCACGAAATTCTTGCTGGTGTCGTCGATAAATTTGCCTCGAGTCACCCTCTCAACGAACTGCGGCAAGTTTGGTTCCAGCATGACGGGGCCCCACCACATTTCTCCTCCGCTGCAACCACCTGGTTAAACTGTAACTTTCCACGGCAGTGGATTGGACGTGAAGGAGAGATGTTTTGGCAGCCGAGATCCCCTGATCTCTCTCCACTGGACTTCCTTTCGTGGGCCTACGTGAAAGATCGCGTTTACGCAGTTGAGCCCACCGATGTCAACGACATGAAGGTGAGAATAGTTACCGCCTGTACAAGCACTGACCCGGAAATGCTGCGCAGAGTTGTTGACTCGACGCGAGAGCGGTTCATGTGGTGTTTTGCGCCGGAAGGCAAGCATTTCGAACATTTTTAAGCCGTTGGTTTCACGGCGATTGTCATAATTCTAAGTTGAGCAATGGTATATTTGAAGCAAATTTCTAAAATGTTTGTATGTTTTGTTTGTATGTAGGCCATGGATTTACACTGTACTTGTCTTTCTTTTTTTAATTTTATTCCCACTTCTTCCGAAGTAATGCCGGAATCGGGGCTGTGTGTAACTACATAAATATGAATTTGACTACGTTGACACAATTTTATGCTCTGTCAGGAGGACTGCTAGATGCGTTCTAAATTTAAAAAATGTGACATACAGAACACGGGCCATTAACCCGCGTTTCCTAAGCGCTGACAATGCAGGGTCGTAAATACTCTTTACGCATGTGCAAGGCACCCTGGAAACATTAGCGGTTAATAATGTGCTGTATTCCAGCTGACGCTGTCCCTTTACGTTGTGAGATAGCATTAATTTCAATCATTCTGCAAACAAAGCTGCCATTATTATAAAAAAATAGCAGAGCAGTATCGCTGCACCTGATTTAAGCGGCACGGCGTCTTGTCACCCACGCCTTCTGTGTCGGCCTTCTCTTCGACTATGTGTGAGGAAAGAAATAAGTCTTAAAAGATGCATGTTCGACTAACTAACAAACATCACTAATTAACGTTTTTTATTCAGGCTTTGTCAAAGCTCCCCTCCCCTTATACGGTAAGAGTGGCTGTTTTGCTATACCGGAAGTGCGTAATTTACTAGTACGTACAGCTTGACTTAGTATTACTTTGTCTAAGCATGCCATCACCGATTTAGTGACGTGATAGTTACAGACTCAATAGTTATGTTAACTATATATAATAGTTATAGTTAACGGTTAAGCCTATTTGCCGGCTCGAGACTCCATATTTCCTTTTGTTTCCTTTCTTGTTTTTTTTTTCTTTTTGCTTCTTTTCTCCTTCGTAATTTACTTTCTACCAACTCTCGAAGTCCAAAAAGTTCATGGCAGGAATAAGACACCCAACGCAAGTGAAACGGCGAAGTGCTCTGCTCAAGGCAACCGTGCGAACATAGGATATATACGATACGATGTGTCAACGTGCGGAGCGCAACATCGTCACCGCTGGATATGAGCTTTCAGAACGTGGAGTACACCGGAAAATAAATAAATAAAAAAATAAATAAATAAATCGGTGGCGACAAGACCAGAATGTGCGCTGAAATGCGTGGGCGCCGAATAAAACAAAGATCGAAATTAAACAAAGCTTTCGGACAAACAATGTACCCAGTGTTCCGTGTAGATCGGTTACCCCCTTCTTACGACAAACGTCGCTCGGGCATAATCGATAAAGTGTCCTTATCAGCAACGGTTATACACGTACGCTAGCGCTACACCGAAGAAGCTTCCTCAACGATCCGATCCGATCGCGCAGTTTCGAAAACACGAGACGGAACACGAGACGAGGCGAAGCACTATGTTCTGCAAAGAGTAAACTTGTTTTACACATATAATAAGATAAGATGTTCTAGAGGAACTGGAACAAATGGAGCTTGGCAGGGAGATGATTCAAGGACTGACGGCGCGGAGGGGTAGGCTGGCAAACACAGACACAGGTTAAGCGATAAGGAAAACACAAACGCCGAATCATTAACCGAAAGGCCGCGGAGTGGCGCGCAGAGACATGAAGACACAAGCCCGATCCGCGCAACTTATCTAGTCGGCATCTATGTTGTCTTACTCGTTCCACTTGTGACCGTGCTCCCAAGTCTGGATCTCTGTATGCCGTGAATCCCTACTAACTTGCCCAACTTTCAGACGTTCTAATTAAGGACTGCCGCATCGACGACAGAACACTGCTGATGCGGCAGTCGGCAGAACTGAAGCAATTAAGACGCAATCTCTTCGCGAAAGGACGTGGAAAAATGGGAGCGCGACAGCACAAATCTTTTGCCTTTGTACTTCGGTCGCTTCTCTTAGAGCGGACAACTGTCAGCGAGTACGGAAGTGCCCGTCCCCTTCTCAGAAATGTCACGGGGACAAACAATGCTTAAAGCTTAGCAGCGCGTGCTTTTGAGGCGTGCGCGCGTGCGTGTCTGTGTGTGTGGAGAGGAGAGAGAGAGAGAAAGTTGGGCATTGTAGGTCGCAGTCACGGTGTTGTTTACTGGTGAGTAAGTTCGTTGAGGGTATAGGTTATAGTATAGACGATATTCTAACATAGGGTATAAGATATAGACGATGTAGGGTATAGATGATATTCTAATAGACATTAGGCGAAAAAAAAATGGCGCTGGGCAGGTCATGTAATGCGCAGATTAGATAACCGTTGGACCATTAGGGTACTAAGAGAAGGGAAGCGCAGTAGAGGACGGCAGAAGACTAGGTGGTGCGACGAAATTAGGAAATGTGCGAATGCTAGTTGGAATCTGTTGGCGCAGGACAGGGGTAATTGGAGATCGCCGGGAGAAGCCTTCGCACTGCAGTGGACATAAGATAGGCTGATGACGAGATGAGATGATGAAATTGGTTGAGTAGAAAGTCGGTGGGTGGATCGAGCGTATGCAAAGAAAGATCGTTACTAATTTTCTTTTCACGAGCAAAATGTTAGGAAATATATCTCTACGCACACGCTCGATCCCACAGGCTTTCCCCTCAACCACCAGTAAACAACGCCGTGGCCGCGGACCGCAACGCTCTCGTTGTCGTTGCACGCGTAAAGAGGCGGATAATCAACGATTTAATTAGAATCGTCAATGTATATACGAACCACGAAAGCCGCTTTCAAGCAAAAAGAAAATAACAACAGTCAAAAGGAATAATAGGAGGAACGATGCCAAAAATAAGAACATGCGGGCCACAGAATTGACCTGCACAAACACAACCGGCGCTCGACGCGGTCCACTAATCCCGGCAAACCGGCCGCGGTCTATTTATCCTCTCCCCGCCGTGTCTCCGGCGCCCACGCACAACCGCGTCCACGGGTGCAGCTCACCCGAAAAAAGAAAAAGCAAAAAAAAAAAAGCACGCAGCAGACGCGCATTCCGGTGCGGATGATCCCCGCGAAATACAAGTCCCGACCGGGCCGCAAACGACCCGCAAGCGGCGCGGGCTGCAGCACGGCCGAGCGGATTACGCGCGACGACGCCGTCATGGCCCGTGCACACGAACGCACGCACGCACACAAAGCCTGGCGTCGCGCTGCCGTATGTAATTTATGGTCCGCGTTTTGCCGAAAGCTTCGTCGCCATGATGAATGGACGGCGCGCGCACACGTGGTGCGTGCTTAGTAGAGCCCCGCCGTCGTTTCCGCGCTTATTCCTCGGCGAGGGAGGGAAGGAGGGAGGGAGAGAGGTTCACACAGGCGCACCGATGGACGAGGATTCTTGGCGCTTCCGCCTGCGTGCGCAGATCTCGGATCTACAATCCTGAGCACATATCCTCGTGAGTTTCCCTTATACGCCGGCCTCCCGTAATACTTAACCCGAACACGCCTTAAGCGCCTTTCTTGCT
This sequence comes from Dermacentor andersoni, assembly GCF_023375885.2. NCBI lineage: Eukaryota > Metazoa > Arthropoda > Arachnida > Ixodida > Ixodidae > Dermacentor > Dermacentor andersoni. The sequence continues at coordinate 64,422,918 of NC_092816.1, read as the reverse complement.
TATGTCATGCGGATGGTACAGGAGATTTCTGGTTAGAGGATGCCTTGAACTTGGTACGAAGTTTCATCCTCTATTGTAGTTAAGGCGTGAGATGTTTGCGCCTTACAGGCTGCGTTTGTTAAACTTAGGCCGCCAGATTAGTGTCTTCGTTGTTACGGTCGAGTCTGCGGGTAACCGCACATTAGCCTCGAATCCCATGTAATAATCAAAGCGGAGACGAGTACGCGAAATATTCATTCGGGACATGAATTCAGATGCCCGGGGAGGAAAAAATTGACATGGCATACGATCTAGACAGTTGCGTCATCACAGACGAGGGGACAAAAAGAGACAGGAGCTCCCGTGAAGTGCTTTTCGAATACCGCGACGTGTAACGAAAATCCAGAACGCAGCGTCGACAAACACAACAGCCTATGGCACGCAGGCGATGTTACGTCATCGACTCTGCGTTTACGCAACGAAAACCGGTTTTTATACGACAACAAATGCGAGGAGACGCTTACTTTGTCGACGCATTATGGAGGTGCTGCTTCCAGCATCTTTCAGCATAAAACTTTTTTTCACGTTCGTGCGATAACAGCGGACATTATGAAACGGACTTGAAAAGCGATTATGCGACTGAGATGCCTTCGAATGCGGGTAAGTCAAGCGTGGACACTGCGGTGTCCTGCACAGCTTGGCGATGTGGTGTTCAGCAGCAGTTTTTAATATATATATATATATATATATATATATATATATATATATATATATATATATATATATATATATATATATATATGTGTGTGTGTGTGTGTGTGTGTGTGTGTGTGTGTGTGTGTGTGTGTGTGTGTGTGTGTGTGTGTGTGTGTGTGTGTGTGTGTGTGTGTGTGTGTGTGTGTGTGTGTGTGTGTGTGTGTGTGCAGCGCGGCTCCAGTAGGCACGTGAACGTAAACTCGTTTTAACGGAGCAGTCGGGGGACGGGAACCCGACTTTGTTATGAGCAGTTTTTCGCTAAAGCGAGGAGGCTCTAAAAGGACCCAAAGTATATAGGGCGAGACGTGCACTCGCCCTCCTCACTGGTGCCTTGGAGTGAACTTCGAGGCACCAGTCGCGTCTCCAGGTTGATACGAAGAAACGCAAAAGGTCAGTGGACAGACGATGTTGTACCGTGCGGGCCCGTGCGGATTTCCCGCTTCGCACTTCACATACTACAGGCGAAGAGTGGCGCTACCGCATGCACTTCCGATAGCCTGCGGTCTGGACCCATAAAAAAATTCGCGATAAAGCGATTTCGCTATAACGATAGTTTATTGAGTACATTACGATTGAACTAACGTTGCGTATAGATGCGCTAGGGTGCGCGCGCACCGTCGTGATGTTAGGAGCGTTTTTACCACGCCCACCACGAGTCATATGGAGTGCGTATATACAGCAACAAAGGGAGATGTTGGCTTTATCGGGAAACTGCGAGAAGCTATAAATTTGCTGCCGCGGTCTGGTACACTATACTTCTGACGTTATAGTCCAGAAGGTTTCGTGATCATAGCATGAGCGATACGTATTACCCGCCCGTTTGGCTCAATCCTTACATTAAACTTTTAACCGACGCTAATGTTATCGTCAATAATGAGTCCATGCGACTACAATTAACATTACTCAATCTCTCAGTACATTACTATTCAAGAGTTTTCGGCGCCTGGGCACCCCTGGAGAAATCGTGCGTCATAACGAAGACAATTCGACCGCTGTGAAAGCGTTACTGCTAACACTGTTATCCAGATTTGGAGACGCGCAGGTCACCGCACAGTCATAATTTATCATTGCGAAGGAACGTCGGCGCTACGTGAACAAACCACAAAACTGAACTACATAATGTATAATAAGCGAAGCCACAGGCACTCTTTCAGCCAGTACAGTGGAAAACCCTAATCCATACATATGCACGGAATCTAGCGTTTCGACAGATCCCCTTGTCCAAACGTTAGCCGGAGGCTTCCGTCGCTCGACCACTGTTGATCAATTCAAGTACTGAGCTTCCTGTGACCCCTCTGTCTAATCCTTGCACGTATACGACGTCCGTTGCTGTTCTGAAGTTAACGACACTCACCTACATATAGTATACACTCTGGAGATTATAGACCACAAAGCTCGCGACGTTAAGTACTCGATCGTAAAAGAAATACTGCGCGGGTGCGACAAAACATAGCGAGTCTAAAATAACAACGAAGGAAGCTTTAAGTCCACTTTCGGCCCCGCCGAGCGAGATCGACTTACTCCTCATCGTTCCCAAGGGTAGCGAAGGGATGGCTGCAAACGCTATATATAGCAAGGTTTAGTGCAGTTATCGCATCAAACTTCATGACGCATGCGCCGTATAGACTGCTGCTTAAATGACGGACAGACGGAGTGCACGAGGCAGTCTGTCTCCCTCGATCATCAGGCTCCCTCGTTTTCCCCGGTCTCGAGATATTTTCTATATAGTTCTGTTCGCGTGAACGCGACATACACTCGCGCGCGGCATTGTTCTTCTTACAAGTCACGCACCCATGCAATGAATCACCGGTACGAAGCGGACAACCGCCTGCACACAAAGGTTATACCGCATTCTCCGCCGTTGACAATTGCAGATGGGAAGCACAATTTAAAAAGAAAGTAGAAAAGAAAAGGAAACGGAAAGAATGTGGAAAATACGTTCCCTGTGTCTGTGTGCATGTACGTGACGGTGTTTTTCCTTCGCATTCTCACAAAGGTCACAAGCGCGCAGCTGCCGGCACCTTCTTTTACGCACCGTTTTAAAGGAGCGCGCCGATACACATGCTATCGCTGCGGTATACGTATAGAAACTCCAACCACACGCCTCTCACACGTAAGAGGACGACACTAGGCAACTTGTAAAGGTAGTGAAAAACTTGCATACGATATTTTACTTTGATATCCAAAGGCGTCGAAAGGCCGGACCTCTACGTCATCGACGTGATATCGTGACGTCACGAGTGCGGCGCGCCTGTTTCTTCTGCCTGCGCACGCGTGTGGCATGCCGCGAGCAGTGACGTACCGAGTCTGTGCATCATGACGTCACGGCACGTCAACATCGCGGGTACCGAAACCGAAACTGTTTACTAGGAACATAGAGACAATTATTGACAGTGCTCTGATGATTGGCAGCATTTTCTGATTATGTTTTAATGGTTGAGAAGGCTTGTATCGCAACCTAATGCAAAAAAAGAAAGAAACAAGAAAGCGACAAGTTGAAAATGTCATGTTAGTGCATACTCCATTAGGCACTTGCAACTCTGAAAGCAATCGAGGCGTAAGTACTTTATGCATAGAACGGAAGATATCGGAATGACAACATGAATTATGGAAAACACTTTACTGTGACACGCGCTGAAAAAGAAAAAAGAAAAATAGCGTCGTCGGCATCTTCGTACCGCAGTGAGGTATAGCAAATGCGTCGGGGTTACAACGGGCGGCACTTGGTTACATCACGGGCTCATTTATCACATTTATACGCACCGCTCCCACCGGACTTCGTGACTGCTCGACAAAATGATGGTGTGTCTCGCCCGCGCGTGTTTGGTAACGCGAGGCACTCATAAAAGGGGGTTACGTGAGGCAGCGCGCCTTCAACCCCGAACACTGTACCCCGACCCTTTTTACGAAACACTTATATACATACGATCCTGTTACCGAAATCGAAAAAGAAAGCAAAAATCGCTTGCGTAGCCTTAATGAAACGACATATAGTATGCGCAGAAGTCCAAGTGGAAACCGACGATCGAGCGGGAACGCGCGTGAATCGTTCAGTCGCGCATAACATTGTCACTCGCAGTTGTACGAACCGTTTTGCGTTACAAATTGAAGCAGTCGCTATATACAAGCGCTACAGTGGCAAACTGTGTAATGAATTATACAACGGCACTTAATTTCTCGGACTGCGACGAACGCGTCTCTTTCCTTTCTTCTTTTTTTTTTTTTTTTTTTTTTTTGTTACGCGTCGTATTGAATAATAAACTTCGCAGAGGAAGAACACCGACCGCTCCGTCGTTCCCAGGAAATATATATATATACGCGTCGCAGGAGTGTACCCGAAGGTTGACGTAAAACGCGTATGTATACCGCAGTCCCAAGTACCGTGGGACGGTTCGGGCCCTATCCACAGACGGGCGAGACATTTACGATATCCTTGACCAGTCATCGTGTTTGTTTTTTTTTCTCCACGATGAAGCAACAAATCAACAGTATACACAGGCCGAGAGAATATAAGAAAGTCGCGTTTTTTGGCTCTCAAGTCGACCCAGTGAACGAATGTCCTGCGCGCTTCGGGTATGACAGTATCATCATCAGCAGCAGCAGCAGCAGCAGCCCATTTTATGTCCACTGCAGGACGAAGGCGTCTCCCTGCGATCTCCAATTACCCCTGTCCTGCGCCGACCGATTCCCACTAGCGCCCGCGAATTTCCTAATTTCATCGCCTCACCTGGTCTTTCTGTCTTCCTCGACTGCGCTTCCCTTCTCTTGGTACCCATACTGTCACCCTAATGGTCCAACGATTATCTAACCTGCGCATTGCATGACCCGCCCAGTTCCATTTCTTTTTCTCTTAATGTCAATTAATGTCTTAATGTCTGACAGTGTAACCGTTGACAAAACTGAGGGGACATAACCAGCACCGCCGTCGTCTTCGCTCGGTTGCCTTCCCCGAATGCGTTGGTTTCGACACCCCTACGAGTATAGCAACGAGTACAACGAGTAACACCGAGAGTAGCACCGGGGTAGTGCGTGTGCGCGGTTGGCATGCATGCTTTTGTGTTCTGTTCTGCAGCAGCACGCCGCCGCTGGTCGTAATGCCGTTTCTTTTTCCCTTTGCCGCTCCTCGTATTCACGCTACTCCTCGGTAGTCCTAACTATGCGTTGCCTACCCATAGTAGTTCTGCAATAACAATGAAATCCGTTGCTAGGCTGGTTCGTTCATATATGAAAGGCCAGTGACGTCACTCTCCACGTCGCAAGCTGCCGTCGCTACGGCACCTTGCGCAACGGTAACCGGGAAACGCATGCGGGAACCGCTACGTGCTTCGCATTGTTAACAGGAGCGCCTTATCATCAATGATGTGATTTGTATGCTTGTTTTGTGCTAGTTCTTTATTGAAACGAATGCTTTGCTGTATGTTATATGCCTGATGCCAAAGAATGTATGTACTCTTCCCTTCAATCGCTGAAGGGCGGATTTCTTTTCTTCTTTTTCGTGAGGATGCGACGCGAGAAATCCCGACCAACTAGAGGCTAACAGCTTCACTGTAAAATGTACCCATGACAACTCGCCCAACTTCTGTTTCACCATGAGCATAAATATGAAGGCTCACCAAATCTCGTAATCCTCAATTCCTTGCTGAAACCGAAATACTCGGCCTGAACGCGTCGTGCTCTTCAAATCTTTATCGGCCTCGTTCTGCTCGCTTATTGCGCATTCAGAGCATGCGTGTCGACCCCACCCCCTCTATTGAGTCACCCATATCTGGTTCTCCAGACTCGTGAAAGTTTCCGACACTCATCGTCCGAAGCCAACGACTACCAAATCAATCTTAGTCAGCCAGCTCCCCTTTTCGCAGAGTGCAACCTTATAGGCCCATCTTGTACAACGATCCACAGCGGGAGACGGGTAGGCGCGCTAAACTGCTTCCGCCAGTATTCCGAGCACGATGCGGAAAGACAATGCCTTTGACCAAGACGTGAGCGACGCCCTAATGGACGAGTGCGCGAACAGGTAATACACGTGGCTCCCTGCACTCTACAGTGAATCCCACGTCTAAGGCAGGAGCACAGCCAGACATACACATGTAGGAAAACAAGCTCTATAGCCGCTGTGTTGTTCCGTTCAGATACCCTTCACTAGCGGCTTTGTTTGACGAGTACAAACAGCTCGGATTCCTAAGAAACGTGATCTGTGTTGGAAAAACAATGCCCATCGTCACCATAGTTCGTCGCCACCATGTACATCCGAGCGACTGTGAGACAATGTACGAGAACGGGCGTGATCCGGCATATTCCCTTGGTTTCACTGCACTTTCAGACGATTGTAGGGGATCGTACAGTCGCGGACAGAATATTACGGACCATGAAATATAAGAAAAAGCTGAATATCTCCTCAACCTCACAACGCAATCTGGTATTTGCATTTTGGACCTCGACTAGAATATGCTAACAACGTTGTCGAGGGCAGTTCTACTGGTTACTGCTACAGGCCGCTCGGGAATTTAACGTTTTCGGAGATCCCGTGGTCTATTTTATTCTGTCCGCGACTGTACATCCGAAGGAGTACGTCGGCACAACAGCCGCTCACACCAACAAATGGTAAAACCCCGTCGCATGCAAGCATTGCGTTTGTGTTACAGGCAGATAGGTGAACGACCGTCGTGAGCATAAGCGCGACCTCCAACGCGCACGCGAGCGTATCGTTTGGCACAACGCCTAGCTTTCGCGTAACAGCTGCAGAATAATCGCAGTTCCGAATTGTTATCTACAGCTACGACGCCACGCTCGCCTTATCGCCTCCACCACTGGACCAGTTTCGCTCGCAAGCCCGCTCATAAAGGTAAACCGTACGGATAGGTGCTACTAGAAGCAACAATTAGTCACCACGCTAAAGATAGTTGCCACCAAAAGAAAAAAAAAAAGGAACAAGAAATCAACCCTACATAACGAGAAAAAAAAAAGAAACAGAAGAAAAGGTCAGTAGCGGCAGCAACTTTGAAAAACAAGTTTGTCCGATTGTCGCGATTTTTCCACGAACCTATAGTATACGTGAAGCGTAGAAACGTGACGCCGAGGCGAGATGTCAATACACAACCAAGTCTTGTACAAACATTTGCGCGACCCCGCCCCGAACGAAAGAGAAATGCTCTGAAGAAGCGCAGCTACAAAGCGAAGCGCACGCGGAAGCACTGCGCAATAACACGGTTCGTGCGCGATGTCAGCGAGGCAAATGAACAATGCTAAAGAGTTCGCAATGCGTCTAGCACACTTGCCCTACAAGCTTGCGAAATACGCACACTGTCGACACGGCGTTTCTTTGCGCGCGGGCGCATTACGTCAGGGCTACGGCCGCCTGGCAAACAGCCAGATCTTCGGCGACACCACTCCGCAAAGCGCAGCTGTGTGCATCGAACAGTAAATATCACGCAACCTCCTAGCATCTCGGTCAGATTTTTCATCCGACCTGTCCTGACCAACACACATGCAGCGTAGCTGTCGACGAGCTATTTTTCTAAAAACAAAAAGTTAAATAACTAAGGTACGAAACAGAGTGAGTCGGCAAACAAAAGCGAGAGAAAAACAAAAACAAACAGAATGAGTACAGTACACTAAAAAAAATCAAGAACGCCGCAAGACGCAGTCATGACTTGCACGTAGTGGATATATAGTGAAGATTAAAGAATGTTTTCATTACGGTCAACTCGCGCGTCACCACGCGAGACCAAGTAACCACTGCTCAGCGAAATGAGTCACCATGGAAACGTAGACTCATTACGACGGTTTCGATCGAGTTTAGTTTTCTCGCAAGCGTAGAAAAAATGCACGAGATCACAGATAACCAAAGTGCTTCATACAGACAAATAAGACCAATAAGGTCCCACTCCAAGCAATAGCGAGCGATACGAAAGCGAGTTTATCCGCATCGACGACAACTGAGCTTTACGTCCGAGTCGCAACGATCAGCTGACGAACACAGCCCATTCATACCTGTTCGAAGCCGCCTTTCGCCGGTCAAGTCCCCCAGGAAGGCTGGTCGCGTTGCACGGTGAAGTTACAACACTAGGTCGCCGCACCCTTGCGTTAAAAACAGGCATCGACACATTATGATCAACGAAACTCCGTGAAACTCGGCCCACGGATTGATTTCACACGGCGAACAACGCCATTTTCTGCGCGCACATTGTTAGCAGACGACTAAACTGCTTCGTGCCAACAGCGGCGCCATGCGCGTCGCAGTGTGCGGCTTACTATCGGAGGTGAAAGGCAAAGCGCGATCTTTAGAGTGCTAGCTGTTGCTTTACCACACCGTTGTGATTACTAACAAAGAAAATGAATCACGAAGTAAATGGCAATTTCGGGTGGAACAAGAAGGTTATTCAGACGCACCAAATTCTAGAGATACACAGTATCGCATGGCAGGAATCCCGATGCATGCTGTAGAAAGTCACGCACAAGCTTGTCAACAGGGTAACGCGAACGTTCGCGAGATGCACAGTCACAAGACACGCTTTTATAAAAAGAATAACCGCATGATAGAGAGCTACAAGACTTACAAGAGAGTTACAAGGAAAATATAAAAGAAAAATATCAGCCCTGGCAGTGTTAAAGGACGTAAAAGGGGGTGGAGGAATTGCCTTTAGAAGGGCATGGAAGGAGGGGTTAAAACGAACGCGATGAGCGGGCAATGGGCTTCGCACCGCGACGCGGACGCGACGACCCCAGCGGTTACGACACTACGACGACACCGGTTCCCCCCCTCCGCGTCGTCACCAGATGCGGCACTTGACCGCGGCGGCCATCTTGGCGTCGTCGGCGCATCCGAAGGCCTCGGAAAACTCGAGCATGTTGGTGACGGCGACGTTGCAGAGCAGCTCGCCGAGCGTGCGACGCCCGAAGCGCAGGTCGAGCACCTCGCCCAGCTTGCCCACGCTGTGGCAGTGCGCGTAGCAGAAGCTGGCGAACAGGAGCTGGTCGCCCGAAAGGGCGGTGACGTCGCGCAGCGTCTCGCGCCTGCCGCTCTCCAGCTCGTGCGCCTTGTGCGCGAAGAAGGCGAGCCGCAGGCCCGAGCTGACAGTCACGATCCGCCGCAGAAGTTTGCCCGCCGCAGCCGAGTCGTTCACGTGACGCGTCAGCTGACCCAGGAAGCAGCGCTCGCGCATCTCGTACTTCCTGCGAACGGGAACAATTTTCGTTCGCTTTGTTTCCAGATTTGTTTCTGAGGTTACTCTCTCTTTTTTATTTATACTGGCGAACTAGCAACTTTCAGCCGTGAGTCAGCGCTGGCGTGGTGTCGTCCTGCCTTTGTGTCGTAGTCAGATGTGATGCAAAAAACGCTCGTGTAACCGTGCATTGGGTGCAGGTTAAAGAACTGCGGGTGGTCAAAATTAATCCAGAGTCCCCACTACGGTGTGCCTCAATCATATCGTTATTTTGACATGTAAAATTACAGAATTTTTTTAAATTCAGTCTGGTTTGTTCACGGTGCAGGTAAACATGCTCGTTGTTGTGTACCTGAATCTAACTATTGTGGTTTCCTTTTTCTTTCAGAAGGGATAAGCTTGGCCAAGAGGTACTGGTCAAACATCAGTTATACTATAAGCGGAAGGCGCAACATATGCAGCATACAAAAGGAGCACCACTGCTATAGCAGAGAAAAAAGAAAAAACTGATCGCCCGTGCACATTGCTGGTCATTACACAGCATGCACAAATACGCATTACTAAACACCCGTACAGTTATTCTTCTGACAGCGCAATTAGGTAAGCGAACGTATTAAAATGCGAAAACATACGCAAATAGGGAAGGTTCATTCTCCATCGATTTGGCAACTAGGACTAGCCATATTGACGACTTTTATTCCACAGCTATACGAATTGTTGTAGTATCCCCTCCCCCCCCCCCCCCCTAGCCCCTTTGCTCCACTTAGTCTGGCGAAATAAAATCACTCTCATTGTTTTTGAAACACACGGAACTATTATGCGAGTCAAAAAACAACACGTTCACTGCGTTACTAGATGAGTTACGGAAGTGTATACCATCGGCATAAATGAAAGCGCGTACAGGAAAGGAATAATAATAATAATAATAATAATAATAATAATAATAATAATAATAATAATAATAATAATAATAATTCGATCATACCATAGTCAGGAATGCGGTGGGCAACCGCTCCGAGGCCGGTTTCTGAGCATTGCGAGTACACTGTGCAATACGGTTTGAAGCACGGACGTGATTATCGTTACAAACCCGGGCGAATGCGGAAACGCAAACAAGGCACGCTATAAGTCGCTTATCCACTCGTTCGCGTTTCAACTTATAACCCGCCCATGTAACGGCGAGGCACGGCGAGCGACCGCGGTGGCACCGCGTGCATGCACCGACCTCTGCGTCTCGGGCGACCACCACAGGTTGGGCTTGCCGACGGCGTCGACCAGGGCCCCCTGCCGGTCGAACGCGCGCGTCAGCTCGCGGCCCACGATGGCGCCCAGCGCGCCGAAGTTGACGGGGGCGGGCGCCCCGCGGCTGTACACGGGACGCGCCAGAACGTCCACGTTCAGCCGCAACTCGTTGGCGGCCGCCTCGTAGGCGACCTCGAAGCGCAGCAGGTCCTCCTCGTCGGTTTCGCCGCGGACGCCGCCCGACGACGACGACGACAGCGAGCCGTTGGCGGTAAGCGGCGGGTCCACGCCGGGGCCCAGAGCGTGCCTGCGTGGATGCAGCCGCGATCGCGTCATCTCAGCGCGTCTGAGAGCGCTCTAAAGTAACCCTGTCGGTTCTTCGTTCTGACGGCAGATTCTTCGATTTGTTCGCGCAAGAAACGCAATGCCTTTAGAGAGAGAGAGAGAGAGCAAGGACAGGAGAGGCAGGAAGGTCAACCAGACGAGCACCCGGTTTGCTACCCTACACTGGGGGTGGGGGAAAGGGGAAAAGAAAGAGGAAAAGAGGGAGGGAGTGAGCACTGACTGAGTGCGCGTGAGAGGATGTACAGGGACAATATATAAACGGTCTTTTAAGCCGGTGCACTATTGTACTAGTATTGTACTAGTGCACGAATCGCTTTTCGTGCCAGTGACGGGTGTGGCCACGGTCCGAGTATCTTTGACTCGGGGAACGGTCTTGAGTCCAATCGGTTTAAAATTGTCCGCAGAGAGAGGCGTTGTACGTCGGGGCGAGGGCAGGTACACAAATAAGTGCTCTATGGTTTCCTCGCACCCATAGGAGTCGCACACCGGGCTCTCGACCATTCTCATACGATAGGAGTATATAGGCGTTCGTGAACGCCACTCCCAGCCACAAGTGGAACAGCAAGGTTGTTTCGCCGCGGGAAAGGCTAGATGGCAGTTGTAGCGGCGGCGTGGGGTCCAGTTTATGCAATCGGCGATTGAACGCACTTGGAACTCCAGAGAGCTTGTGACTTTTTGCGTGCAAGCAGGTGAAGTTCCCTGGCAGCGTCCGACCTTGCCAAAGGTGTTGGACGCGTCTGGGTGTCTTCGTGGGCAGACTGGGCAGCCTTGTCAGCAAGGTTGCTGCCGACGATGTAATTCCTTTGAGCGAGCTACTATATACGTACGGGGTATTTCACGAAATGCGTTCAAAATTCTTCAGGAATGGGCAAAGAATAGACGAAGTTATTTCCTCTTGATTGCGTTTACCGCGGAGCCAAACATTCGAAAATGACTCGATGACTCGAATTAGGCAACAAATTATGTAAATTAAGCTAATTAACCATTTCTATTAAAATAGCTATGCAATTGATCCCAATGGAAGACTCGAAGCGCGTCATCCGGCGAGCTTCTAGAAATCCAAGAACTTGACGCTGCTACAGCATATAACGAACTCCGGACAACTTCACCAAGTAAAGCGAAACTGAAAACCTGAAGAGCACAACTGCGACGCCCATAGTAGACACACATGAATAACGTGCAACTGCTTGGGCCTCACCGGTGGGCGAGCACCAAGCATGTGTCCTTATCAAGCCACGATCTCGGTCACTTCATGCTCTGCCGACGATGAGGCGCAAGGAGCAAGTCGCGCTCATAGGCGTCTACCAAGAGCGTGACAGTAGCGCTCTTGGGCTGTTGAGTTGCGCTTTTCCGTGTAGAATTGTCCGGGAAAAAAAAACCAGCGTCAACTTCTTGCATTTCTGGGAAGGGTTAGGAGCTCCTCGGATGCATTCCATCGGGATCAATCGCAATTGAAACTATCTTCAAAACCTGCATGGGCCCAAGAATACGGCCCATGCAGATGTCTAAACAGTTACAGGTGTGGCGAAAGAGAAGTATAGAAGAATCAACAGCCACTCACGAACATGTTTACTGTTATTTGATACGCTCTTGTTGCTGTTATAAACTGTTCTTTAGCTGCACGTTTATTGTCTCATTCTTCGCCAAGTGAATAAAAAATAACCCGTCCAAGAGTATTATTTTCTCTTTTCTGGTTTTCACGAAATATTCCATATGTATCGCCACGTTCGAATGTGGGAGACACCTTGTGACAGTCACCTTGACAGTAATGCTTTGTGGTAGTCGTGGAATAAGCCGAAGGGAGCATGTATACTTCGCGTGCAGGGCTGCCACGGTAGAATAAAAGCATCCGTTGTCACGGAAAGTCGAGAACAAACAATAGCGGTTGCCTCTCCGTTGTTTCTACTAAATATCCAGATATTACGCACAAAGCCGAATAAGAGACCAACACACACCCAAACTCAGTTGGAAGCTTGCGTACGTCGTTCCGAGTCCTCTGAAGGACAAGACAACACATATGTGTCTCGTACATCAACTCGGTTGTCCAGGGCATTTACAACGTTCTTAAAACTTAACCAACTCGTCCAGCTATGTTGACCTTTGCCTCCAGCTTTGCGCGCAATAACACAATATCTGATGACCGCACCCAACTAGCCCCAAGCATTTGCTTCATCTATATAAAAGCGTCATGCGAGCAACATACGACGTCATGAGCGCGCGCGGTGCAGACAGGCGTTCGTGTGCATAGCATATACCCGTGGACTCCGAGATTACGCGCGCCGGCAGCTCGCGCAATCTCGGAGGCCATAATGGCGTACCGGAAGGCGAGCCAGTTCTCGAGGAAAGAGGGCGTGAGGTCCGGCAGTCGAGCGTATCGCTCGTACTCGGGCGTGCGCCCGTCGAACACGAAGAACTTGGGCAGCTGCTCGCGCAGGGCCTCCAGCTTGGTGAAGGCGCGTACCCGGGTCTCCGGGTCCATCCACGTGGCCTGGCGGAGCCGTTCCTCCAGGGTGCTCCGTATGCGCTTCACGATGCCCAGCACCTCGAACACGGCGTCCGGCGACAGCAGCACCTGCCCGCGTGCGCCGAGATGCGGTAAACACTCGCTGACACGCCGCACGTTATACGGGAAGTTTAGCAGCTAGACCCTGAACTAGGGATGCCGTTCTGGGAATTGTCAAATTCCGCCGCTGCTGCGTCAAATTCGCCGTCTTATGGTCTGATGGGCTTCTCAGGGCGGCTATGCGCCCTCTCCGAGTGACTGAAAACGCTATGACGGAATGTGAAAGTGTCCAGAATAGGCGCTCCCGAGCTATAGTATATAGCCCGCTATGTGATGACTGGAAGAACGACAAGGATACAGAGATGCAGAAAGGAGACAAGAGCGCCGGTTAATTTGACGACTGGTGTTAACAGCGTTCTTGCCGCGACCGCTCGTTTGAGTGTGAGATCCTTATGACCCATCGGACCATGAGGAACAAGGGGCAGCTGGACCAGGTCGTGTAATGATATACTTTAAAAAAGAAAGACCAGTGGTGTCTATCAAATCGAAAAAGTGGTATACCGGTGAAGCAAGAAACACAGTCGAGTGCGGAAGAGGATTAGACGCGACAAGGAAAACTTATGAAATTATGTATAGAATTATGCGTCCAGTTGAAGCAGCACATGCGCAAGCACGACTGGAGATCTGTAAAAAAAAAAATGTATCTGTCTTCCAGCGAGCTTAATGAGGCACCACACACCAACACTGATCAGTTTATGCAGGCAGTATTAATGCGCTGAAGTTGATGGTTTGATGACTCTCGTCTGGTCGGGTACCTCACGAAAAAGAAAAAGAAAGATAGTGTTAATAAGCATCGGACGTTTCGGCTTCCAAACGCCAGCCTTGTTCGCCAACACTAGTACGAGTTTAAGTACATTTCCCGACCTATAGCATCTTGCGTATGCGGGCGGAAGATTGCCACCGCTGCGATTCGGCGTTTGTTCCGCATACCGTAGTCTAGATATAGCAAGAGACTCGAGAGATCACCGTGTAATCCAGTCGATTTGGCAGTAATGGAAGCCTTGTGCCAGTGAGCTTCATAATTGGAGGCTGACTGGCAATGGAAGACACGTTCTTTTTGAAATCATACGTATGTTGCTTCAAGCGCTTTTAGAAATTGCCGCATTCGCTGATGTAAACGCAGGGTATTCTATATGCACCACCTGGAAACCTTTCCTTCTCTAGCCTGTCGTTCGTATGTGAAGTACACATGCATATGTGAAGTACACATGCACATCACATGTTGGTCAGTTAAGTGTTTGTTAACAAAGCTCCGGTACGGAAGCCGAAACATCTAATACTTAAGAACTTTCGGTAGGCATCCTTTCATTTTCCTGTGATATGAACCATAATTATTTCCTCCTGAACTATATATACTCTCATTCTCGCGACGGTAATGTCTCCCTTACTAATGTTGTAAGCGAAGGTCAAACTTCCCTCTCTTAAATCATCGCACCGAAGCCTCCACGCTGGTATATACGTCAGAGTGATGTCTCGAACTTCATAGCAATTTCACATAATTGGGTCATGGTTGGCACAGAAAAGGTTATAGAAATTTGCCATATAGGGAGCGTGCTGACTCTTTTAGGTTGCCACACCCGTGTCGAGTTTTCTGGCGTTACTCACAAGGTGCATACGTACTTACGGTTCGAAATTATTCTAATTTCTAATTATAAATCAATGTACGAGAACAATACTGTTATCTAAATTATTTAGCTGGTTAGGTGTGCTTGTCTAAAGTTGATTAAAAACCTGTGTAGTTGTCAAGAACATGGCTGCATTTCCCAGAGGTACTCCGGGGTCGTCTCCGAGTAGTTGGGCAGGATAAACTGTGCTTTTTTTTTTTTTCTTTTTACGACGCGGAAAAACGGTCTTCTTAGGCTTTCCAATTCTGGACATGTGATCAAAATGATAAGAGATTTCGTTAGTATGTGACCCCACTTCTGGCACTTTGGCGGTTGTTCCACTTACTAATTCAATATTTACTACGTTATTTAACACTCAACTAACATTTCCTTGACATTTTCTGTTCAAGTTCGCTCTCCACGACCAGAATTAAGGTGGTCAAGTTCAAAATTTCCTTGATGTGGAACTGTGTTCGGGCATTACACGGTTAAAATAGGCTGACGAGAATGACGACTGCCGTGTCACGTGACCGACTCGGGCGCGCGCCGGTTACCTTGGTGACGAACCCCTGCCACTGGGGCCGCAAGAGCCTCTGGGCGAGGGCGCGGCAGTGCGTGTGCACGTCCAACGCCCCACACTGGCCCCGGGGCCAGAGGAACTTGGTCTGGCGCAGCGAGCGGAACTCGTGCGACGTCTGGCAGGCGAGCGTCAGCACCAGCCGCCAGCCCACGTACCACGACGAGCGGCCGTTGGCCACGTTCTCCAGCAGCACCGTCAGCAGGGACTGCGCATGCGCAGGGAGGAGAGAGCCGCGCGGATGTCCGGTAATCACGTCCCAACGGTACGCCCCGCGAGACCGTGTATATACGTATTCTCGGTCGATAACTTCGGGATCACTTTCACTGCGCGCTCGTTGGATAAGGCGGATAGACAATAATACACACCCATCGCTTTTCATGACGCGACTCGCGCGCTTGTCGTTACGTCACACAAAAGTGATAGTACACAGCCCCGAAAGCGATCGATTGAGAAGACGGCTTCAGTAAGATTCTGGGTTTCCGGATGATTCTCGTAAGGACTGGAGAGCAGCGAAGATATTGCGCATTCAAATTTGTAATACGAAATTCCTAATATCAGGGACCTCGTGACCATGCATGTCATCACGTGAACACGGGGGCATCAGCAGCATCACCTTTATTATTGCGAGGGAAAAAAAAGCATGTCGATGCATGGTGGAGCACAGTCTCTGTACTATATTTTTCTGTTTGTTTCCCGTCGGGGCGAAATGCGAAAGACGCTCGTGTACCGTATTTTCGCTGCACGCAAGCTAAATAATAAACCCAGTTGGTCAAATATAATCCGAAGCTCTTATTCCTTCATAACGATTAACTATACTTTAACCTAATCTTATTGTTTTATTTATTTTCCGAGAGCTCTCAAACAATACGCGCCGTTTTGTTGTAGGACGTCTTCGTACGGACTATATCGACCACTCTGATCGCACGACATACGATGCCAATAGTAGAAATAACGATACCACTGCAGTCATTTCGATTATCTACGGGAGTATTTCGGCAATATATTTTTGTTCTTTCGTTTAGGGTCGGGAAACTTCTAATTTAGACTGTGAAACAAGAACTGAAAAAAAAAAAAGGCCTTGAATTTTTCATCGAAAATAAAACTTCGGTAAGAGGGCTCTAAGGGCGCCTTGCATGTATTGTAGTACACAAAATTTCAATAGTTCTTCGTCATTATTAGCCAAAATATTTGTACATGGAAGTACAGCGTCCTACGCCACAGGAATGCAGCCACTACGGTCTCAAAGTGAATTTGTAACCATTTACTAAGAAGCGAATCGCCTCAGTACGGTCCCTAGAATATTCTAGGGACCATAGCCTCAGTCGGCGAGCAAACGCGACTGGCTGGTGTATATACCAGGACTGTATGTACGCCAGACAGCATCCTCAGCCAGACAGCATCCTCAGCCAGACGAGCCAAGATGTCGTAAGCACGGGTTGACTTTCGCCATAAAAGTTTCCGGCAATACAATATGAACCACGGTCGCTGGGACATCAGCGTTATATCACACGTGTGATTGCGAAGGAAAAAAAAAGGCATCTCGACGGTGGATGACAAGGGAACAAAGGAATAAGAAAAGCGTATAGCTTACAAGGAGAACGCCAGGTTATCAGCATTAACAGATCGTATTCAAAACAATGCATGCAAGCAATTTATCTTCCCCGGGGAGCATAATGACGCGGAGACGCTGGCGCCTAGCCAACTTTTCCGGAAGCCAACAACGCCATTTGACCCTATACCGTGTTATGCAATGCGGAAGAAACGTCACTTGAGGAATCTGGAATCTACCGAAGACAGGCACAGCGAGACAGCTATACTTTCTGGAAAGTTTAGCTGAAAAAAAAGAGAAAAAAGAAAGAAAGAAAGAAAGAGAACGAAGAAAAGGAGTGATACCCTTCAAGTGCGGTATCACTCTTCTTAACCAAGTTTTACTGGTCAGCCCGCCTGCAGCCAGCTAATGGCTATTGCAATATCCCTAAAAGTTGAATGACGTGTGGCGAAACGCCCTTATAAGAATTATTCGAATTATTTCTGGAAACTTCCCAGACACTACTTTATTCCCGTTTTATTTTATTTTTTCGCGTTATTTATTTCACTCACTGCAGAGCAGCCAGTGTCGTTTTTGCGACGTCAGACTCCCTAGCCCTCTGTGTTATGTGAAATAAACACCATTCTTTATCCAAAGAGCTGTGCTATAGCAATCGGCCGTGACCTTTCCAGGAAAGCTGCGTCCAAAATAAGCCCGAACGACAGCATGAAACCCGCCGAAAAAATACGAAATAAAGTAAGTTTATAACAGAAAGAGACAGTGGGGAAAAACAAAAGAAGAAAAACCATGCAGGGAGCAAATATATCCGCGTTTCCCACGCAATGAAAGAGGCACGAACACTGCTGTTGCTTTTCTGTGCTAGTCGGAGACCCGTATTCTGGCTCAGTCGTTTTCGCGGATATATATCCCTTTCAGTGAACGCTGATTGGCTATATAAATAGGCCAGCGACAGGAAGCGGCTCGTTGCTCCAACGAATTAAGTTTCTCACCGGACGCTATACGTCAGACAAAAGTTCAATTATCCCTAAAATTCATCCATGTACACAAATACGGCCCTATAGTTAGAACCGTGCGGCCCATATGCACTGACTCCTAATGTACAAAACACTAACCTGGATAATTCTTGAATCTATAGTATCGACCCCCCCCCCCCCCCCCCTCAGATGAAATGAAATTGGCAAGGTTGAGTCTGCTCGGAAGAAAGCTGTTCGTTTAAATCTGCCGTAGATATGGTAGGGACGTTTCACCTTCCTCTAACCTTACTAATCTGAACCTAATCCCTCCCTCTGTCAACTGACGTCACCACATTGAAAGCTTAAACCTCGTCACGCTGTACCCGCTTAGATAAAGAGATTACAGGTAAATAGATTAAGTTAGTTCCCTGAACCTCTCTGTACTCGTAGCTCTCGCGGATATCCCACCCCTCGACCCCCCTTAACAATGGACATTCGAATGCTTTGCCTGGAGATGTTCGTTCATTGCCACTGACCGATTTTTTGTTCGCAATTGATATGTGATGCAATCTCCACGCCTAAAATTACACCAATGGCGCGGCAGGATGCAAAAACAAACAAACAAATAAATAAATAAATAAATAAATAAATAAATAAATAAATAAATAAATAAATAAATAAATAAATAAATAAATAAACTCTTATCTGAGCTGGGCGCAAATTCGGGCTCTATGCTTGGTACAAGCTTCTGGAGTTAAATTCCATAGTTGGCTGCAAGACCATACACTCATTAAAAATTTAAGCCCTTCGGGGCTTATCTTGTCCCACAAAGATAATCGTCATGTGTCTCGCCCGCATTTCCTTTTCTTTAGCGCTGCGAGCCCGGTGACGAACGGAATTGCGCCCGCGTATCGTGCCAGGGGAAAGACGTTCGCTCGCTTAACCTGAAGAACACCAACGCCAAGGCGCGATTGCCACTATAAGAGACACTCAAGTCAAAGATTAGAGTCGCCTACCACTTTCTCTCTCTTTTTTTTTTTTAGTTGCCGCCCGAGTCAAACGCTGGTGCAGTTCGAAAAGCGGCGAAGCCTCCGCGCCCCTGGCTGAATATGTAGGACACAACAGGCGCGCACTCACGTTGAAGTACCGCGGGCTGTGCACCTGCACGGGGTCGAGCCCGTGCACGGTTCCGCCCAGCGGGTGGTACTTGGTGAACGGCCGCAGCCACATCTGGTACGTGGTTCCGGGCAGCACGGTGTATATCCGCGTCCAGGGCACCGCGAGCCGCGTGTCGTCGGCGGGCTGGCGCACGAGGACGCTGTCCACGCTGACCACGGTGTCCACCAGGTCCACGTAGTTGGCCTCGCCGCCCAGCAGGGTCGCCACGGTCGCGATCAGCGACTGGTACGCGCGCCGCGTGGCCGGCCCCAGCACGCTCCTGCGCCGGCGCGGGCCGCCATCTTTCTTTCTCAAAAGAACGTTTCAATGAGAGCGCCATTATTAATGCGAAAGCATTATATGTCCCGTGGGGCAGAAAAGCCGGCGTTGTGCGCAACGAGTGGCATGAAAGACCATCATCAGCGTGAATTAAGGTGAACTAAAGTGAATTAAGGGGAATTAAGGTGAATACAGTTGGATCAAAGTGGATGAAGGTGGATTAACGTGGATGAAGGTGGAATAATAGAGATTAAGGCGGACTAAGGTAAAGTTTCAATTTAAGGTGGCGACTTAGAGAACTCATAATGCTTACGCATTCAAATCAATCACGTAAGGGTATTCAAGTGACGACTTTTTGGATACTTGAGGTACTTTTCGGTCGGCCGGTGCTGTCTAACCTCTTTCACGGCGCCCTTCAACTGCTGCGGGCCCACTCGACAGGTACATGTCCGTAGGAGAATAGCGAGAACGCCCGCTCTTCTATTGCAGCTAATGAATAACTGTATGAGGCCTGAAGTACTCGCCTCTTCAATCGCGCCGTAGGTGATCCCAAGTCGGACCCTAATTCTACAGTGCCAGCGGGACAAAACTGGCTGCGGATGCGAGGCCGTATTTCGTGACGCTTTCGTGGCGTCCGAAGGTGTATACAAGCTGCGGTCGTTCCTACAGCCTGCTTCCGTTACTACAGATTGTAAACGAGGGTGTTTTCAGTAATACTGTTTGTCGCTATACAGTGCTTGAATGCTAATCGCGTGAACGTCGACAGTCATTGTGGGATGGGTCGCGCCGGGAACGCTTTTCGAACACCTGTCTTGTTCTCTGCTCCCCTGTCCGCGCATGCCACAAGTTGGGCGTCGTGAAGCAAGCACGAACCTGTGGGCTATATTGAAGTGATCGCTAAGACGTATCGACTTGTAACAGTGCAGGACGCCCCCGAGTGGCCCACGTGTGCATACTTGTGAAAGCCCTAGAGTGGGTGGTAAAATGTAAAGACCGTTATTATGAAGGTTGGAATCAAACTTGCGATAACATGGCGGTCAGCGGAGAGCATTCTCCCCCGGGTTTTTACTGCGTTCTCACGTGAAGTTTTGCAGAGTTGAACAATCTGAAGACTCAAGTGCGAGCTAGAAGCTGTATAGGAAATCCTTGCAGGCTCTTTTTTTATGGTTTCGCTCTCGGCTGAAGCGATATTCTTTGCGCATGTTTAATATGAGTTTGCATTGACGTATTTTAATCGCTTATAGTAAGCATAAGCAGCAGTACACAGGAGTCAGCAACCTATCACTGGCTGTATAATATGCTACTATATTTCGGAAAGACAGACAAGACCATCTAACGTGAAACCAACTGATCGATTACAAGGCCGCCGTCTGTACGGCTCCAGAAACGCATCTGCCGGTGCTCCGATAAAAGCCCTCGTGAAAACGTTCACGTGTAAATAAATAAATAAATGAATAAATGAATAAATGAATAAATGAATAAATGAATAAATAAATAAATAAATGTGCTCACACTTTACTACGCATAAAAAAAAGTAGCCCGAACGCTTTCCGCTGTTGTAGCTGCGCCCACGCTGGTAGAAATGAGCAAAAGTGGGGTGTTTTTTTTTTAATTGCGATTTATTTATTTATTTTATTCATTTGTTTGTCTTTTGGGAAGAGGGGAGTAAATGCGCTAGCAATGCTGTCACGCGAAAAGTGACCTTGAACTTAACAGGTTTCGCATGATAACATCTCGGTGCTCTTCGTTAACTCTTGTCCTCAAGTGTCGTATTTCAACACAATATAAGAGATTGCTTCATCAAAAGGACGGGCGAGGTTACGACGGGCATGTCACTGTCACCAGATAACTTCATCTTCGTCCGCGCACGCAGTAGAAATGAAAGGTCACATAATGTCAAGTATGCAGGACAGTGCGTACCCGTTCACATCGGCGACTTCAGACACGGAACAATGTCGCGGATCTGCAGAATCGGCGACGCGGTAGCAAGGGGACAGTGCGCGCTCCCGCGGGATCATCTCTGTGCTCCGCGCGTTTACAACCTAAACGACTTTCTTTTTGTTCATTATCCTGTACTCCGCCGGTCTTTCGCCCGACAAGCGATTTCGCATCCGAAATCGCGCCAGTGTGAACGGGTCCGTCCGTCGCCGCGCAACCGGACGAACGAGGAAGAGGGGGCGGGTTCCCGTCTCGCTCACGCGTCGGGCACGACGGGCTGCAGCACGACGGTGCGCCCTCCCGCGCGGTCGTCGGCCGGCGCGAACCGGTAGCGGAACGCGATGGCCAGGTTCCAGCGGATGTCCAGCTCCAGCAGGTGGTCGAAGAACTCGGGCCGCTCCGGCGCGTACGGCTCGGGCCACCGGCTGTTGTGCAGCCGGAAGAAGGCGCGCAGGTCGTGCAGGCTCTGGCCCCCGCGCGACAGCGAGCCCACGCAGGAGCGGTACAGCGCCACCACCTTGTCGATCTGCGACTGGTTGCGGCGGGGGATGGCCGACGTCTCGAGCGCCAGCATCAGGCGCTTGCGCACCTCGCGCTCGGCCTCCGTTAGGACGCTGACCTGCGGCCGCGCGGGTGGGACGCGTACACACCTTTCTTTCTGCCCGTGTGCGTACGATTCGACTGCGCGCTTAAATAATTGCTGACATAACGTTATAGACATACGGTGTATGTACATGCTGCTACGTGCCGATAATGTCGATATATATATATATATATATATATATATATATATATATATATATATATATATATATATAGGTGGACTTACAGACTGTGTACAGATAAAGTCAAGATGGCTGACAAAAAAACATTCGTGCACCATTCTATCAGATGTCTTTGACAAAGAAATCTGACATTTGATGCCTTTGTTTGGATAGGTGGACCCATAAAAACGTAGGCCAGCCTTTCTGAGGTACTTTATCGCTGTTTATGGAACTTCTTTATCACAATTTTGCAACATCGAAATTCAGCTCCCCATTTTTTTTTCTAGCACCGACTCCAATATATCCGTCCCCAAATTTTCAGGCCGAACACACTGGCTTTAGGTGTGCTATTTCCGTACAGACGCGCGTTAACAAACCAACAATCCGATTTAGTTCCTCGCCGCAGAGCGATGCAGCAAATGCGAGTGCTCAGTGTAAGGGTGGCTCCTCCACTCACTAGGTGCGCTTGCAGTGAAGACCGCTTCGGCGAGAGATCTCGCTACACGAGCATGCGCAAGCTTGGGGCATGTTTACCGAGGATGAATTTTATCGCAGTTTCGCCCATCTACTTGTCCCCGTCTGCGACTGATGAGCAATAAAAACGACAGTTGGGAGACGGCCGATCAGATATATAACACAACCATAACAATTGCAAGCGCAATGCAGTAAGTCATTAATTTGATCGGCGTTAATGTACACGTTTGAGCGCACTAACATCTGCTGTGCTGTAATAACTATCCATTACAGACATAAGACTTAGAAAGCGCGTTACCTGGTTCCATAAGGAACTGACCATGCTGACCACAGAAAAATAAGTATATATATCGCAAGGTTGTGCGTGTATTTTTTCGAGCATTGCAGGCCGCGCACGTACTGAATCAGGATTGACTGAGCACGCTTGCAATGGTGGAGCGGAAGCGAGGCCAGGAAATGCAAAGGAAAGAAAGAAATAACACTCCATCGACGAGAGACATTGTAACACCCCTTTGAGCCTTCCATCAGCCCCGGTGCGCTATAGACAGCCTAAAGCTGCATGACGGCTTGGAAGTATATTCCGCGCACAATGTCATGGAAATTATTCCAACAAAAAAAAAAAGGAAAAAGGATTGATGGATGCGACGTTGTTGCGATCTGCACTCATGCGCCTTTTCGGCAGAGAGTCCATCTACGCACTTGGGATATATCAGTTCATTGCAAATAATGGATATCTCTTCACAACTTCATTAAACGGTCTTAGCTAGGGCACGTGAAACGAGCCAGTCATGCTGTCTGTCGGCTTCACAGCGTCGACACTTTAGCGCCAAAATCGCGCGTCTCTCTGCCTCATTAAAAACAAAGAGAGAGAGAGAAGGCAAAATGGGGTTTGTCAGAAAGAGCGAAGAACCAACGCTGTTGGGGTCTCGGTGCTGACGCCCGTTATTGCCAATGGGTCGCAAGCCCCAAGGGTAGCGTTGGCCTGGCGGCCTGGGGCACTGGAAGCATCCGAAGGTCCCGGCAAAGCAAGAGTAGACTGGTAACAGAACAACTTGTTTATTCTAACATAGCAAAAGAGCGGCCGGTCAGGTCGACCGAAGTGGAGAGACGGGAGAGCACGTAACTCAACAGAAGAAATCGGAGCCTCTCTCCTGGCGTCCGGGGGCAGCTGCTCTTATACTCTCGGCGTCGCGGGCCAGAAGGAAGGTCACGGGATGAGCCCACGCGACGGCGGAGCATGAGCCCACGACGGCGCGCACGGTCGAGCCGAGAGACATGGTGAGCCGAGTGTAGTGACGCATCGCCAACCCGCCGACGGACAGACCTCCTGGCACCTCACTTGGGGAGCTCCGCTCCCCGGCTGCCGCGCTTTGACAAGCGTGGGCACACACACACACACGCACATACGAAGACACGTGGCACTGAAACACGCCTGGACACGCTTGGCGGGGAGGCGTTGCGGCGGCGTCGAACGGGCCAAAATGTCCGCCGCTTTGAACGAAGCCCCGGCGTCCGTTGCATCCGCGCCGGCATTACCGCGCGTTGTAGGCGAAACGTAACAGACCGCCCCGCCGGGGGAAGGAGATCCCGATGGTCAGGGGACTGCATCCGCTGTCCGGAGGGATGTCGCTCGATGATGCTCATAACGGAAGTCGGGCGTCCTTTGGCGTTTCTTGAGCGCAGCGCACAGAGAAGGCCTCGTTCTCACGTTCAGGTGCACACAGGACACTGCAAAGTGACTTCGGGAGAGTTGACATTTTTGTTCTCGTTTCCGGCAAGCGTTAGAACTACGCCGAAAGTCAACCGCTCAGTCAGCAAGCACGGCACAACCCTCACTAAGCCCTGCCAGGCTCTTTCCCCTTTTATACTGCTGCCTAGTTCCTTACAGTAGTTTAGCAGCACTCAGAACGCGTCCACAAATCGGAAAATTGCACTAGAAAGCACATCATCACTTTGAAACACTACACAAAAGCAATAGGTTAAAAATCCTGCCTCAGGAAGAAAAACATCAGTAACAAGCAATTTTGAGGCTGATTCCCACGTTAGGGGCTTCGACTTAAGCCATCGGCGTTACCGTTGAGACTCCCCTTTTTGTAACGCACCTCAAAGGAATATTGTTGCAAAGCGAGGCTCCAGCGCGGGAGGCGGCCATTTTTGGGAGAGATGGTCTGCAGCCATTGGAGAGGGCAGTGATCCGTCTCAATGATAAACCTCGAGCCAGCTAGGTAACATGACAATTTCTGAACGGCCCACACGATACACGCACACTCTTTCTCGGTGGCGCTATACGCCTGCTCACGACTCGTCAGCTTACGACTAGCATACAGGACGGGGTGTTCTACTTCTCCATTTTCCCGTTGGCACAGTACAACGCCCATGCCTCGCTCACTAGCATCACACTGAACAACGAACCCTTTTGTGTAGTCGGGCGATCGTAGCACAGGCTGGCTTGTTAGGGCGCTCTTTAGGGCGCTAAAAGCTCTTTCCTTTGTCTCATCCCAGACGACTGTTTGCGGCTCTGTCTTTCTTAGAGCATCCGTTAGGGGAGCCGCGATATCAGAGTACCTGGGGATGTACCTCTGATAGTAGCCGGCGACACCTAAGAACGACCGAATATCGGTCTTCGTGCGCGGTTGCGGGAAGTCTCGCACAGCGGCCACCTTTATTTCAGAGGGGCGGCGACGACCCCGACCAATCACGTGTCCGAGGTAGACAACCTCGGCCTGTGCTAACTGGCACTTGGGAGCCTTGACTGTCAAGCCCGCATCGCGCAGGCGGGTTAGCACTGCCCGCAAGTGCGCCATATGCTCAGGCCAGGATGCGGAGAATATCGCTACGTCGTCTAGATACGGTAAAGCGAATTCTTGCTGTCCCCGCAACACTTTATCCATGAGGCTTGAAAAGCAGTATGGCGCGTTCTTCAAACCAAAACTCAAAACTTTAGGACGGAATGTCCCCATTGGTGAAATGAACGCCGCATACCTACTAGCCTCTTCTGTAAGTGGAACCTGCCAATAACCCCTGACAAGATCTAGGGTGGAAATAAACTGAGCGCTACTCACTCTCTCAAGGCGCTCCTCGATGTTAGGGATCGGATAAATTTGATCCTTAGTGATGGAATTAAGCCTGCGGTAGTCGACGCAAGGACGAGGTTCCTTGCCCGGTACCTCAACTAAAATCAAAGGGGAGGTATAATCACTCTCACCCGCCTCAATAACACCGAGCTGTAGCATTTTCTTTACCTCAGCCTCCATAATATCGCTCTGGCGGGGTGACACCCGGTACGCCTTGGATCGTACTGGCTCTGGGGAGGTAAGTTCTATGTCATGAGTAAGGACAGAAGTCCTACCAGGCCTCTCAGAGAACAGACCTTGAAACTCTTGTAAGAGCTGGTGTAGTTCGGTTTTCTGCTCAGGCGACAGCGATGCTTTACTTATTAAGTCACTAATGACTTGATCGGTGTCTTTCCTGTTCGTCACTGAGCCTAGTCCCGGAAGCTCGACCGGAAGCTCTTCGGGAACGTTTACCATCATGCACACCACTGCTTCCCGTTGCTTATAGGGTTTGAGCAGATTACAGTGGTAAACTTGCTGTGCTTTCCGCTTTCCTGGCAGACTCACCACGTAGTTAACGTCCGACAGTTTTTGAACAATCCGTGCTGGGCCCTCCCACTGCACGTCGAGTTTGTTCTTTAGCGATGTGCGCAATATCATGACCTCATCGCCCACCTCAAAACGACGGGCCCTGGCTGTCCGATCATAATAAACCTTGGCCCTCTGCTGGGCCTCTGCCATTGCTTCACCTGACAACTCCTGTGCCCTTCTTAAGCGTTCGAGGAGCTTAAGCACGTACTCTACCACGACTGGGTCGTCGCCCCTGCCTTCCCATGATTCTCGAAGCATGCGAAGCGGAGATCGCAGCGAGCGACCGTACACCAGCTCAGCTGGCGAAAACCCCGTAGCCGCATGCGGCGCGGTCCTTAATGCAAACATCACTCCAGGCAGACACAGCTCCCAGTCAGTTTGATGTTCAAAACACAATGCTCTCAACACGCGCTTCATGACGGAGTGGAGCTTCTCAACGGAATTCGACTGGGGGTGGTGCACTGAGCTGTGTAACAGCCTTACCCCGCACCTTTCGAGAAAGGCTGTCGTCAAAGCGCTAGTAAACACTGTACCCTGATCTGACTGGATTTCTGCAGGAAAACCAACTCGCGCAAATATGGACAGTAGTGCATTGACTATCTCAACTGAGCTGAGTTCTTTAAGCGGCACTGCTTCAGGGAACTTTGTCGCTGGGCAGATCACAGTCAAAATGTGTCGGTACCCCGTGGCTGTTACCGGCAGAGGTCCCACTGTATCAATAACGAGCCGTCTAAAAGGCTCCGTAATGATAGGTACCAACTTCAACGGCGCCCTCGATTTGTCCCCTGGCTTGCCCACCCGCTGACAGGTGTCGCATGTCTTCACAAAGTGGTCTGCGTCCCGAAAACACCCTGGCCAATAGTACTCTTGCAAGAGACGGTCCTTAGTTTTCTTAACTCCTAGGTGTCCGGACCACGAACCCCCATGCGACAAGCGCAACAGATCCTGACGATAGCATTGAGGCACGATCAGCTGATCGAACTCCACTCCCCTGCGGTCTAGATACTTCCGGTACAGGACCCCACCTCTTTCCACAAAGCGAGCATTTTTCTTGGCGATACCTTCCTTGACAATGCAGCGTATGTTTTCTAGGCTGCCATCCTTCTTTTGCTCGGCTATCAAAGCCGACCGGCTGACTTTTAGCAACCTGTTAAGTCCGTCTGACGTAGGCGCGATGAGCAAATCTGGAGACAGCTCTTCTAACTTTCCCGTGTCGGGATTTTCCTCTCCAGTATCTGGTGCCTTTAACGCTACAGGCTCAATTTTATTCAGCTCGGGCGTGCTCTGAATACCAGCTTGCTGCGCCTCTGACCCTTTCTCATCGTTCAACAACGTCGGCCCCGCAACTACCGCCTTTGCAGCGAGCTCCCGAACCTTCGATCTGGTTAAGGCCTGAACGCTAGCCTCACCAAACAAAAGCCCCTTCTCGCGCAGGAGGTGATCGGACCTGTTCGAAAATAGGTACGGGTACTGGGGGGGCAGCATAGATGACACTGCGGCCTCCGTCTCAAGTGCTCCGAAAGGTCCTTCAATAAGCACTTTTGCTACCGGCAGACACACGCTATGAGCTTCCACTGCTTGCTTGATCCATGCGCACTCGCCCGTGAACATATCGGGTTCTACGTAAGAGGGGTGAACGACATCCATCGTAGCTGCGGTATCGCGAAGCACTCGGCACTCTTTCCCGTTCACGAGGAGGTCTCGCATGTAAGGCTCGAGAAGCTTCATGTTCTCGTCAGTGCTGCATAAAGACAAAAACACGACTTTTGTTTTTGTTTCTGGACACTGCGCCGAAAAGTGACCCGGCTTCTGGCACGTATAACAAACGCGCGCTTGCCTCGTCTCGAACCGCTTTCTGCGTTCGGCTTCGGTTGCCGCCGTCTCCTTACGTTCGGTCGGACTGCTTTCACTTGCATCCGAACTACGTGTGTCCCCCTTTGCTCTCATGGGTGTGAACTTCGGCCTCTCAAACTTGGAGCCAAATTCACCCTTTTGACCGTCCTTAGCTCCGCGAGCCCGACGCGTCACAAACTTCTCGGCTAACTCAGCGGCTCTAGCCACCGTACTAACGTCTGGCCTATCCAAGACCCAGTACCGCACGTTCTCAGGTAACCGACTATAAAACTGTTCTAGCCCGAAACACTGCAGAACTTTCTCGTGGTCACCAAACGCTTTCTCTTCTTTGAGCCACTCCTGCATGTTTGACATAAGCCTGTACGCAAACTCTGTATATGACTCACTTTTGCCTTTCTCATTTTCCCGAAACTTCCGACGGAACGCCTCCGCTGACAGCCGGTACTTTTTTAGCAGACTCGATTTCACTTTGTCGAAATCCTCTGCCTCCTCTCTCTCCAAGCGAGCGACTACGTCGGCCGCCTCGCCGGGTAACAAAGTGAGCAAGCGCTGTGGCCACGTTTCCCGAGAGAACCCCTGCTTCTCGCACGTTCGCTCAAAGTTAACCAGGAACAAACCAATGTCCTCTCCAAGCTTAAACGGCCGCATCAGGTCAGTCATTTTGAACAATACTCGTTCTCCTGCACCGTGTGCCTGACTTCCATTACGAGCGCGTTCCATCTCTAACTCGAGACGCTTCATTTCCAAAGCGTGTTGACGGTCGCGCTCTTCTTTTTCTTTCTCTTTTTGTTCTTTTAGTTCGCGCTCCTGTTTCTCTTTTTGCTCTTTAAGTTCGCGCTCCTGTTTCTCTTTTTGCTCTTTAAGTTCGCGCTCCTGTCTTTTTGCCGTCTCCCTCTCCTCAATGGTCTCAAGGCATTCCGACAGCTCGTCATCCTCAGCTTCTAACTCAAGAATAGCCCTTAGCAGTTCTGGTTTTCTGAGTTTGTCTGAGACATCCAGACCCAACTCTCTTGCAAGCTCCAGGAATTTCGGTTTGCGCAACGACTTCAAATCCATGGCTGCTCTGAATGCTGCTTTCTCTACTGCCTACTATTGTCTTGCCGCAAACTAACCCGGCAGCAACGACAACCACAATTACCAGCTCTGTTTCTGACACTAACAAAAGCCTGGCAAAACTCAGAAGAAGAAAGTCCCGCACTCACCAAACCTCGCAGCCAAGAATTCAGCGCAGTCGTTCCGCTGCAGGCAACCAGTCATCACACAGGGCTCGTTGCACTGCTCCCGGATGGTCGTTGTGCTGCTCAGCATACAGTCAACCGCATCTCTTCGCTGCTGGCCTCCGTTGTCGCGATCTCACCGCTGGCACCAGTTGTTGGGGTCTCGGTGCTGACGCCCGTTATTGCCAATGGGTCGCAAGCCCCAAGGGTAGCGTTGGCCTGGCGGCCTGGGGCACTGGAAGCATCCGAAGGTCCCGGCAAAGCAAGAGTAGACTGGTAACAGAACAACTTGTTTATTCTAACATAGCAAAAGAGCGGCCGGTCAGGTCGACCGAAGTGGAGAGACGGGAGAGCACGTAACTCAACAGAAGAAATCGGCGCCTCTCTCCTGGCGTCCGGGGGCAGCTGCTCTTATACTCTCGGCGTCGCGGGCCAGAAGGAAGGTCACGGGATGAGCCCACGCGACGGCGGAGCATGAGCCCACGACGGCGCGCACGGTCGAGCCGAGAGACATGGTGAGCCGAGTGTAGTGACGCATCGCCAACCCGCCGACGGACAGACCTCCTGGCACCTCACTTGGGGAGCTCCGCTCCCCGGCTGCCGCGCTTTGACAAGCGTGGGCACACACACACACACGCACATACGAAGACACGTGGCACTGAAACACGCCTGGACACGCTTGGCGGGGAGGCGTTGCGGCGGCGTCGAACGGGCCAAAATGTCCGCCGCTTTGAACGAAGCCCCGGCGTCCGTTGCATCCGCGCCGGCATTACCGCGCGTCGTAGGCGAAACGTAACAACGCCAATACCCCTTACCCCCCCCCCTCCCCCAATATCAGAGCTAAGCCCCTATACAATTTTTTTTAACACTTAGACTTCCCTCACCCTACTCTACGCTGACAAAGGTAGAGGCTTGGGCGTGTTGCTAATTCATCGTGACATAAGCATAGCGCGAAAGACGGGGACAAGATAGAAGCTGTGTGCCTTTCTATCCCGTTTCCGTCTTTCGCGCTGTGCTTTCTATGCGTCAGCCTAACTTATGCAGGCTTCCTTGTAAATATTGAAAAAAAAAATTATCATGCTTATTGTCAGAGCTAATACTACGCCATTTGCTGGGCGTCTTCGGTAACGGGCAACGAGGGATGAACGAGAAAACGGGGTAGACTTCTCTCATCTTGAGAGTCGCCCCCTGGCGCGTTCTCTCAAGTTCTGAGTCAGCGGCATCCGGCATCGTGCGCAGCGTCTCCCAATTGCCTTGGAGAAACGGACTCGATGGATTATGCCGACAACGTACTGCCGATATTTAGCACCCGTTCTTTAGATGGGTGGGGTGCTAGCGCATGAAGCTCTCTCAAGTCGTTTTAGATAATCTATGAAATCTATGTAGCTTTCTCGTGTTTTAATGTCTACGGGCTTGTGGGGTTGCACCTTTTGTGGACTGTTGTCTATAGGCTTCCTGAAAACGACCCATGGGACCTTAAAAAAAATACCTGTAATAGCATGGCTTTGGCACCAACTTTGTATACAGAAAATCTATGGATTTTTCAAGGGTAAGTAACCTTTCGATAAGCAGACTGAATTCTAAAGGCAGTATGCATGTATGGAACACTTTATGCAAGGGATTAACAGAGGTTGACCAGGAATGTCGCTATGGTAAATGTTTCGACGAGGAGACTTGGCTTCATCAGGGCAGTCAGGTCAGCAAGCGCTCTCCTCGGCAGCGTTTATGTACGCGTAGCTCATCACTCCTCCCCTCTCCTCCAAATAGTGGAGGAAGAGAAGTAGGTATGTAGACTGTTCAAAAGAGAAACATCTGGTATACCACAACTAAATCAACCCCTCCCCCCTTTCTTTTTCATGAGTCGACTTCCCTCACCATACTCTACGCATCAGCTTTCTCTCTTCATCCTCCCTCACTGAGAGTGGGGGGTGGGTGAAGGCGGAGTGAGTAAACTATGCACACAGGGCCGTGCACTGTTATGAGAGACGCCTCAATATCATTCAAGCCTGCATACATAACCTCAATATTTCTTCCATACACTTTACGGGAGAAATGTACCTTACACAACTCAAATAATGATGACGTCGATATACGAAATAATAGTTTTCCGGAATTTTGCGCTTGACATCAGCTGGCATGAGCTCTTGAATACTTATGAAGCGTTTCCCCTAAAGGTGGCCGACCCTGCATGCAAACTCTGCTAAGGAAAACATTCGCTGCCCCGACGAAGGCAACTCCTCTCGTCGAAACCTTGGCCGCAGCGACATTCCTCGTTCAACCACCGTTGCATCTCTTCAAGCCACCGTCTACCCGCGAACTTCTGTCCTGTTCGGCTCTCTGCAAGGGATGACGTACTTGGTACTTGTCATCCCGCAGCGGGTGCCTTCTCTTCCAGCCCTCGCAGACATACTCGTAGAAGTTGGCGCAGGGCGACGTCTCGTGGCTCAGCGAGAGAAGCAGCGTGCGTGACACTTGGTTGCACGACGGCGAAGAGCACGGCTGCTCCTGCAGGCCGAAACGATAAGGTCGCTGCACACGTACAGTCTTGATCGCACTAACACCTCGGGAAGCAACCCTTTTGCTGCTTACGAAGCGACGGAAGAGATGGGTACACAGTTCAGTCGCGTACGGTGCGTGAAATACAAGCGGCCACGTCAAAAAAGAAAGAAAAAAGGTTAGCAAGCATGGCATACAAAATAGGAAACAGCCAACCTGAAAAACGGTTGCGTCGGTTTTAATGTAGTAATTGGCGATCTCTTTCCAGAGCTGTCCTTGATCGTTTGCATGTACTGGCACGAATAGGGATACCAGTACCTGCTGTATCCTGAGCACTGACAACATATCCTGGGAGTCAGTGTTATAAATTTTCCTCTGTTTATCAGTGAAGGCACGACTTCTCGCAGACGGCCCTTTGAATGCTTCTCAGTCAACCGGCAGAACGAGTCCCGCAGAATTCTTTCCAGCTGAGCAACCATATGCTACTAAGGGCTCGCTATCCATATACACTATCGTTTCTTCCCTATAGATCCCCTACCACGAAACTATATGTTATAACTGTTATGACTGCTACCGGGCGGGAACGGCCAGGACCATAATAACGCTCACACAAGAAAGGGAACACTTCAGTGACAGCCGCTCCGGCGCGTGCGATGACGTCAGTCTCGCGCCACGGCGAACGCGGTTTTTCTGTCTTCGTTGTCGTTTTCACTTAGCAGCACCATATGACTGAACCCATCAAGGTCGTATTGGACTACTATGAGCCCGGTTTGAATAGCATATGATAATGCGGATCCCTCACACTCTGGGAATCGGAGGACACGAAGCTTACTTGTGTTACATCTTAAATGTCATGTAGACGCCATGTTTACACCTCTTGCAAAGACAAGTCGGTTGCACCTCCCAATCGAGATTTCGGTAAACGTCTTTCGGGGTCGCATTGAACTATATGAACACCATTTACGGCGTGAGCCAAATTATTTTATACGTTAATGTCACAGCTGCTCTTAGTGTGAACGCGCTACGGCACACGCTTTCTCCCGCGCTACGGAACTCTCCTCGCCGCGACGCAAGTGTCCTTCGTCATGTAAAAAGAAAAAAAAAAGAAAAAGAAAACTTGTTTTATCTAGGGACAATACCTTAACGCAGCTCCGACAAACACAGCATACATCTGTGAAACCCCCCGCTGCATCTAATCAGCGAGACAAAAGACACGAAACCCAGATAATGTAGGCGAAATAGGCAAAACTATGGTCTACCTTAGCGACCGTAATGCGCGCTATCAGGATAGCCCAACCAACCCCTTTGAGTGCACTGCGTCCAGGATGCGCGCCCGCGTTACCAGGTCACCAGCTTCGATTACAATGTATCCGGGATCGGTCCGGTTTTGATTGCATCGTCTCTGGTAACGGCACAGTTTATACCCGTGGGCAGAGGCAAAGAACGCTGCTTCGCTTTAACTAATCGTTTAGTCGACGTTTCAAAGGTTGTCCGACGATGCGTGCACGCTGGTGTGGTGACCCACATACCTGTAAGGCGGGCACGTGTTCGACGCTGTGCGGTTCGCCGCCGACGTCGCCGGCGGCCGAGGCGAGGCCGGACGCGCCGCGCACTCCGGCCCGAGCGATGAGCGCCAGCGCCACGAGCACGACCAAGGCGGCGCCGGCCACGCACGTACCGTACACGGCGCCTTCGTTGAGGCGCCCCAGCGAAGGCTGGCTCCAGCCGGACAGCCGCTCTGCGTGCGCGCATGCGCGTCGCAAAGGTGCGCGCGTTCATAGATCCATTACGCGTTCATCCGACTTGTCCATCATGCTTGCGTGTGTGTGCGTGCGCCAATTGTACGCAGGTGCGATTGGCAGTGAATTCGGTCGAAAGGACTGTATACGAGTGCATATGGATTCTAGCAACAGAGGGAATCTTAGCAACTCTTTGCAGGACTAACCATATACGCTCTAAAAAATGTTTGCACCCTCTGGGAGCTTGTTCCCGGACAATATATCGTCGTCCACCTTGCTTGAGGTTTCTTTCTTTTGAGAACGCTACGGTCGACATACTTTCCTTCAGGAATGCTTTGTCACGCTGCTAACGCACATGCCGTTCGTGACCTGGAAGTACCGTACACGCAGCGTTAAGGAAAGGAATGGTACACAAGATATGATGATTATTATTATTATTACGATTATCTGGGGACAAGATAAGCACCAAAGGGTGCAAACTTTTCTTAGGGGTGTGCTCCTGCCAAATTTGACTCCTTTTGAGAGTCTTCGTACACCTCCGCAGTACTCCGGAGTAATCTCATTCCCATTGGGCACACCGTTTGTTTTTTTGACAAAAATAATGTTCTTGCAGCCTTTGAAATACCGCGCACTTCGCGCCTGCCTCCAGACCCAACGAACCCATGCTCCGCTGTAGCTGTAGTATTCAGTTCAAGCAGCGCACAGGTAGTGCGGAGGCACGAGTTTAAATGAAAAGGGACAAGCAACGTTCCCTACCTGAACATCTGCTCAAAGCGCTTGGCGATTAAAGCTGTTTGGCACGCGCGTTTCTAACAAAATTCACCGCGAAATGCCTCTAAATTTTCTCGCAACTGCTCTAACAACAGAGCTACGGCGATTCCACTGCCCCGCATGTACCCTCTCTTCAGTGTTATAGCCCATTTAGCCATGAGACGCTCTGAAATGGTTGGCCCACACGCTAATCCTTCCTGTTCCGCGGCGACGATTCTGTCGGGTCACTAAGACAAAAAACCTGCAGTGACACTTGAACAAGCACGTGCTGAAGAACGCTCACTGCGTGCCGTGTTGACGAAGCTGGCCGCCTGCGCGGACGCCCTCCGGGATGCGCTCAGCACCGAGTCCATCACGCGATCTCTGCGCTCGCGAAACGCAGAGGGCCGCTGTTCAAGTTGCAAAGCCTGCTGAGAATGCTGCGGCTGCGGGGACTGCTGCCGTGGTTCTTCAGTCGGCTGCTGGCCCTGCTGGGGCCCCCGACTCTGTGGGTGTTCCCGACCCTGAAGATGCTGCTGCATGTCTCGTAGGAGATTCGAACGGGTTTGCCTCCACCAGACACGTCACGAACGCGAGCTGTGATGCGCGTGCTCTCGTGCTGGTGCTGCTGCTGCCCTTTAACAATAGCACATCATGATGATGATCTCCAGATCATGACGCATATACCCACAAAGGGGGGTTGGCCAATGTTACACATATAGTATTTAAAAAGAAGCGATTATCGTAAGTGCGGCTCAGCTGGCAACACGTACAGCAAACGAGCCGCGGGGCCGTAGCCACGCGATGTCTGCGTCGACGATCATGTTTCTTCGTATAGACATTGCCATTCCAGTGCAGCATAACATCAATATTTGTCTTACTCTGTGGACATAAGGTGATGTACAGCACCATCGTCAACTGTTTGTATGGTACAATGACAGGTCAGAACGATATCTCAGATTTTCTATCATAATAAATGCTTCTCTTTCACAATTGCTGATGTTATCACGCCTTGCATATTGCTTGTACTTAGATTTAGGTGCACGTTAAAGAACACCAGGTGGTATAAATTTCCGGAGTCCCCCGCTACGGCGTGCCTCATAATCAGATCGTGGTTTTGGCACGTAAAACCCCCTAATTTAATTAAAATTTTTGTTTTTTATTGGTTGTTTGTTTTTCCTCTGCACAAATGGCACATACCCACCGTGGGGGATCGGCCAAGAATTGGGCGGTTTGGAGAAAACGGATAAAAAAAATGCTCAGAAAAATTATAGGGGAACATATGTATTCTGCTGGATGTGCAAATTGGAACAGCCATCATGCTAACGTGAATAAAAAATAGGTAATTAATTATTATAATTGACTGTTTCAGGAAGGCAGCCGATTGGTGTCAGGAATAAAGTCTTTCATCGCTGTGCAAACATTCTAGTAGCTGGGAGACCGGAACGCTCATGCTCAGGTTTCATGCGATTTCGGTTCATGCTCAGGCCAAGCTTGTTTATAGGGACATCGAGCACCCTTCTCCTTACTGGGGAAAATCGTCGGCATGCAAGAAGAAAGTGGTCAATTGTTTCTGGTTCCCCTCAGTGTATACACAAGGCAGATGCCGCCAAACCAGCCCTGTGTGTATAGAGATTTAGTGTTGGGGTAGGGCAACGCAGCCTCGTTAGTGTAACATCCAATCTACGTGTTGGGCAGAATTTATGGCTTAAGGGGTGATGGCAGTGACCTAGCGACAGTGGTGTATGTGGTTGGGGAAGCGGCAGAAACTAACGCACAAGTCATGGAAGCTTTTGCTAATGAGTCGGCACACAAGAGTTATAGTGCTTGCATAACTTAGTGCTTGCATAAATTGCTTACCACAAGTGGTAAGCAATCTGGACATAGAGTGAGTCGATGATAACAGCTACTCATGCATGAGAGGGCTTCAATCTGCACAGGGCTAGAACTACAGCTAGAAATTTGCTAAATAGATGGGAGTAAAATCGGGAAGTCTAATCGAATAGGCCCAATGTAGTGAATGAGAACTAATTCCTACACCTTGCGTATATTGTGTTCTCTTGTAGGTATATGTGACTTCTACCTCCTTTAATTATTTACAGGTACACAATGAGCTCTTTTAGAGTGCAGCTCTTGGGCGCCCATTCCTGGGTTGAGCGTCTGCGTACCTCGGCATAACCGTGCGAACGCGCTTGTGCCATGTACCGCTGGCGAGGTCGTCGTCTTCCACAGCTGGCTCCGATGCCGCTCATCGTCAGCGCCTTAGCCCCTTCTTGTGCTAAGGCGCTGACGGTGCTGGTCCACTGCCACTCAGTGCGGCGATTTCGGTCTCAAATTCTTTGCGAAATGGAAACACGTACGTATACAGCTGCGCTCAAATTTCACATTGGGAATATCGTAATCACCGGGATATTTTTTTGCGTTTTTTGTTGTTGTATTCTGGGATAACTTTTTCTATTTTGTTATTCACATTCAGTAAGTGCTTATGGGTAACTGGCGGTTCGCCAGACATTTGTTTGCCTTTTTGCCTGATTCCAAGACGTGTCTATAAATGTGCGACGAAACCTAGCATCATCACGGACATCACGCTTCCCTAAACAGAACAGAACAACCTCAGGATGACTGTCGAAGTTAATGCGATTAGCCTTGAAGCACTGTAGCGACACACCGCAATGCCGCTCCTGAAACGCGTACATGAGGCGTATACTGCAGCCGGGCTCCTCTCTGGCGCTTTCCTCAGGACAAGCTGCGCCATCTGGCGGCACCCACGCAAAGGCCGCGTGTGTCTGAATATATGACGCAGATTCGATCCAGCCCAGTACCGGATTAATTTCAAATTATTTTTAATGTGATTGTGATTCTTAGTTTGCGTCACGCACTTTTCGGTAGCTATGCTTGTACCTTTTTTGCGTGTCTAGATCATTTTACCGACAACTTTGGTCATGTGGGCAGTCCATGATATAATGGATAGAGAGAGCATAGTGCTACGTGTTCTGAGGGTACCGTGTTTGAAACCAACCGTTGGACGAACTGGGGTCACTAAGTATGCATATTAAGCTGACAGTGGGTATGTGCTGCCCTTCAATGAACCTCTTTGACACCAACTTTAGAGAGAGAGAGAGAGAGACAGCTTTATTCATCACAGGGGGGAGTTAATTCATGGGCTTGTCAGGAAGGCCAGATGGCCGCCAGGCAATGTGTGACAGCGACCTCTTTGGTTGGTTCGACGGCTCGCAGTTGCACATCCGGGCTCGAGCTAAGCAGCACTTCCTCCCACGATAAAGGTGAGGGAGAGGCCAAGAGATCGGGGGGAGGAGGTCCTCCTCACAGTCCCTGAGGATGTGACTGAGCGTAGCCAATTCGTCGCACAGGTGACAGTACGGACTTGCTGTCTGGGTAAGTGCGCCAGTATACGTAGGGGTTCACGTATGAGTGCGTCTGTAAACTGCGCCAGGTGATCTGACGCTTGTTTAGTTTACTGTGCAGTGCGAATGTAGTGCATCGTGCCAGATGATATTGGGTTATGTTGTGATACGAGTGCAGGGCTTTGTTTGAGGTCTCCGGTCCCAGCAGGCCCTCCGCTAGCTGACGAATCCTCGAGCATGTTGGTGGGCTGCTTCGTTACCTGGATTCCCTGCATGAGCCAGGTCCTATATCAACTCTACAGAGCGTGATTCTTCTCTGTTGTATATTGACTGTAGGAGCTTTAATGTGGTCTGTGCCACTATTCCTCACGCAAAGTTATGGTGGTTTTGGAGCCGCTTATAACTTTACAGGCATCTGTTGAGGCTGCGGCCAACGCAATGGCGGCTTCTTCTGCTTCGGTGGGTGTGGCAGCACGTAGAAAGCTCGAAGCTGTCTGTGCCTTGAGTCCTGCATGGGCCCGAAATGGTGCAAATGGTGTAGGTGTGGGGTCGATCAGAGTACTGGGCTGCGCCCACGTATGACACGGCGGAGTTGGTCCCGTACGTCTTGTGTAGCGCCTGGGCCCTTGCTCTTCTTCAGCCGTCATGGTGGCCGGCGAGTGTGTTTTTGGGGCAGCGGTTTGATGACGAACATGCCCCTTATGTGTGGTGGGATGGCGGCGAGGTCACTGCCAGTCGAGGACGCGCCGAGGCCCGTTCGAGCGAGGATCCAGCGGCCGGTCTTGCTATTTTGGAGACGGTGAACCTGTGATGTGTGGTGTGCTCCAGTGAGTTCATCGATGGTGTTGTGGACTCCCAGTTGAAGTTTCTCGGTGGATGTGTGCCTCGGTAAGCCGAGGACTACCTTGCATGTGTGTTGTATAATGCAGTCGAGGCAAGCTCGTTCCGTCTTCTGTAACTGGAGGTATGGTAGTGCATAGGTGAGACGGCTGACGACAAAGGCCTGGACTAGTTGGAGTAGGTCCTTCTCCTTCGTGGCTTGCATATGCGCACTCACTCTGTGTAGCAGTCTCGTGTTCTGGTATAATGTTATCTGGAGCCCGTCAATGGTGACGACGTTCCGCCGGTTCTGCTGTAGTATCACGCCCAGTGCTCGCATATGCTCGGCATGGGTGCCTGGTTGCCGGTTTACGCATATCGTGATGGGAGGGGGCGGTGACTTGTGCTTGCTTCGAGTGGGTGGCCGGATCAGGACGAGTTCCAACTTGTGCTGGAAGCACTCTAGTCCCGCTGCGTTCACGTGTTGCACGACTATGTCAGTAACATGTTGGAGCGTTTCTTCAACTGTGCCATCCGACTCTTCACATGTCCAGAGCGTGATGTCATCGGCATATAGCGTGTGTCCGAGTTCCGGGACTTCATTCAGTTAAGGAGGCAGGGTGCGCATTGCTAGGTTGAATAGGAATGGTGACAAGACTGCGCCTTTGCGGCATGCCGTTGTCACCGAACTGGATTACAGGCGAGCATTGACCACGAGCTCGACAGTCACATCTGTGAGGAACGACCTGGTGCAGTTGTAGGTTTGTTCGCCGAGTTGTAAGTCAGCTAAGCTCTCAAGCATGGCTGTGTGGCACATGTCATCAAAAAGCCTTATGGACGTCCGTACTCAGTAGAGCTTTCATGCTCGAACCACTGTCTGGATGCAAGAGGTTGTGTTGTAATTAAAGGAGGACGTCCTGGGCCGACAAGTGTGCTCAAAAAACGAAGAAACCGTGGGGGGTAGGAGACAGTGTTCCTCTGCAAAGATCTGCAAGTGGCAGAGCATTACATGCTCCATGAGCTTGCCTAGACAAGGCGAAAATTCTCTAGGTTCAGTTTCTTGCCTGGATTTGGTATGAACACCAACCGTGCGTATTCCCACTCAGGAGGTAAACAGCTGGAGTGCCAGCACTCATTCAAGTATTCGTTTATTGCTCCTATTGACTTCGGGACGAGGTTACGCAGTGCCTTGTTTGTAACCCCAATTTGAGTCACTATGGGCATGTGCGACTGGATATGTGTAGCCTCTTCACCGACAATGAAAAATCCTTTAGGGTTTGACCGATGCTGCGCGTTTTATACTCGACACGTTTCGGCAGTGGCAATATGGTGTGTCGCTAAATTGCTTCAATGTTAAATGCATTTAACATCGACTTTCATCGCGAGATAAAAGTTTTACCCGAATTTTTTTCTTCTGGCACATACCCAGTGATGCATGTTGGCGCCAAAGAGATTCATTAAAGAGCGACTCATACGCAGCGACACATCGTGCAATAGAAAAAGTTATGCCACCATTCACCGCAAGCACCTGTAGCAGGATGTAGGGCATTTCAGCCAGCTACAAATTGGCAGCAGTTTCACCTGAAGGGCAAAGCACTGGCCGCAATAGCAAGGTTTAGTGTTCCGCTTGAGCTCAACGGAGAGTGTTTTAACTAAATGCGAGTGTGAGCACATAAAGAACAGACTTTGAACTATAGAAGAAAAACGCATTACTACAAGAATTCGTTCATAAAAATGAGCACTAAGAAATGGTGAATCCAAAAAACATTCCTTTATTCTTGCACAGAGGAGCAGCTCAATTTACATTAAGTAGACATAGAGGAGGGATGTCGATTCGTGCACTGCAAAGTCAAAATGTGGCAGACATATGTCAACATACATGTCATACATGTCAACTTATTCATACTGCCCACTCTCTCTAGAATTAATTTTCGGCCAGCTCTTCGTAAGCAAAATACAATGTTACACAGCAAATTGGCGTGTCGTGAGGTGCAGAAGTCTGTTAGTAATGTGAATCACTCAGCACCAAATAAAAAAATAAATCTGTAAATCCTAGTG
Source organism: Dermacentor andersoni (assembly GCF_023375885.2). Taxonomy (NCBI): domain Eukaryota; kingdom Metazoa; phylum Arthropoda; class Arachnida; order Ixodida; family Ixodidae; genus Dermacentor; species Dermacentor andersoni. The sequence goes on along the minus strand of NC_092816.1, from coordinate 64,382,630 downwards.
AAGAGCTTCATATTACCAACGGTGTCTCTCATTAGTGCACAACTAAAGTATAGTGACTTCATTCTACATTGGATGCTGTCTGGATAAACATATTGTGAATAGGTTAAATTTATTAAGAACATCTGGTTCTCTCGACTGCTTTTCTTTGGCAAATTGCAAGCAGAAGTATAATACACTAAAAGATGAGCACATACATCAAAAGTTTGCTCGCAGCCACCTTCTCTTACAAAAATAGAGCCAGGCAAAGCAGGCAGGTGGTATACAGATCATTAACTATATGATGCTGCCCGTTTACCTTGTTCATATTTTTCACTAACACTTCTGATGGTCTGCCTTTGGATTTCAGAAGCATCAATTAACACAGCACAACCTACAAGCAGAGTGCTTGTGCTAAGTACAAAAACGAATACCAGATGTTAAACAGCCTTTCACAGGATCTACGGGAGAAGTGAACACTTCCAAGTAGCATTTATTTAGAACACAAACAAAACAACAAAGAGGTCTCTGCTCTCATTCGCCCTATCTTGATGCCCTTTTCACAACTCAGCTTTGCAGCTCATAAGCTTAGCCTCGAAGCTCATTAGCTGATGACCGCTGCTGGTTATTATGCAGCCAACAAAACCAAGTTTTGAACCACTAGCCTCACATGGACGAAAAAAACCCTGTGGCACTGAGCGCGGAAGTCAAGTTGTGCAGCCCGGTGAATTGGTAGGTTACTTCCGGCACATTGTGGCGTCGATTTGTTTCACAGTAGACGATATCATCATGATCTTGCGCCTGTACATGGGGTCCTTCTCAATGGGGTTGCTGTGCAGGTAGACTGTGGCTAGCTTGGGGAAGTTTCTGAGCACCTCCACCTCTTCGAAGCTTTCTATCTCATTGTCATTGAACTGTAAAGGAGCAAAAAAAAGAAGAGAGAGGCAGCAGTTATAAGACAGAGCTGAACAGTTGAAATGGCATGCCACTTTTGCAGCCATTAAGTTGTGCAGTAAAAAGAAAGAGAGAAAAAAACCAAAAAGAGCTCATTAGTACATGTCTTTGCCTAATTACATTTTATAATGCCATCAGGCATGCGGGAAAGTTGCTTGTCACTAAAGATTGTGCAGATGTTTCATGATATGACAATGTTAATGTTCCATAGCTATTCCTTAATTACAAGGAACACTGTGATGAAGAGTGTCTGATCAATGACGATCACCATTAGATTCTTCATTCTGCACAAAAATTTGAATACACAGGCATTCCCAATCAATGGGCCCAAACAAAATGTGGCCATTTGGGCTGGAAATTATTCCTGCTCTTTGTTATTGTAATTCCTATCACAAAATTATAAGAATAATAATAAGCCCTCTACATGAAAGCTGAAGATGAAATGCATGAAGAGTAGTCTCATGCACGAGCTTGCGGAGAAGTGAATGTATTAGACAGCTACATGCATTCTATTTTAGGATTTTCGAATTCTGTAAAAGAATTCGTCGAGTCCCGCATGTAAAGCCCTGCATATGCACAAAAATCAAGGAACAAGATCTGTGATTCAGTGTGCGGAAACGCTATGGAAACACAACATACTATACAACACATAGAAGACATACTTAAGCAGCGAAGGCCTTCAGAACCGGCTATTTGCTTTGCTCACCCGCTGTGATGGCTGGGTAGCTATGAAGTTCTGCAGCTGAGTGAGAGGTGACGGCTTCGACTCCTAGCCACAGCATAAATGCACAAACACTTCTGTGCTTAGATTTAGGTGCACGTTAAAGAACCCCATGCGGTCAAAATTAATCCAGAGACTCCACTACGATGCCTCTCACAGCTCCAGTGTTGCCTTGCAATCTAAGCACTGTAGATAAGTCCATCTATATCAGCCCATTGCAAGAGCTAACAACAGATACTGTCAAAAAGTTTACTGGTGAAAGTGCACCAGCGAACTGAGCTCCGCTAACGCATCAAGCATGCCTTAAAACTTGAACATCCACAATGCGCAAACCACTGGCAATGGCACTGGAATAGGGCACCCCACTTCCTTACAGTATTGATTTAGATGGGCCTAAAGTAACAAAACGGTAAAGGTACAAAAGTATTCTTAATGAATGCCTATTATTCTGATGCCCGGGTATTCAGCGGCCAACCGGTCTGAGCTCGAGATGTTGCCAAGGGACAGGACCAGAACCGAATTGGTCTCAGCGAAACAATAAATGCAATAATAAATGCATTTATTAGTACAATGCCTTGGCACATATTGGTTGCCAAGGACACGTAGGTCAGAAAGCCAAGACCAAACCAATGGGAGCCATGAAAACAATGCAGTGATATAGTAGAAACTGCATAATGTTAACTCCCACCACGTGAATATCGGAGGAGCTCATTAGAGACATCAAGAAAGGCCCCAGTTCCATACCCAGAATTCTTCAATGTTGACAAGGTGTTTAATGTTGGTCAGGTGCTTGATCCTGTTGGCTGCAAGGTCTAACGTTTCCAGTTTTACCTGCGCATATAAGAGGAAATCCAAAGTTAGCAAAGAAGAAACGCAACCTGCAGCAATTAGTACCTACTCAATGTATCACTGACAACCTATGGTTCCTCTAGCATTTTCAATTGCAAAGTACAACATTCATCCCACACACACACACAAAAAAAAGAAAAAGTATTACAATAAGAAACACAACTGCCATGATTTGTTATAGATTCCACACTTTTCATATGCCTCGAAAAAATGGCCGACTGTTGATGACAAAAACCAGCTGTACTACAAGTGCAGTAGTGTGCCTTATTTAAAGAAATCTGAGTTCACCAAAGTGTTTAACACACAATTAGGTGCTTCAGAGGTTTATAATTATGGCATCAAGTATGTTATTAATTACATATAAGTCAGCACAACGAACAAACCTACTGCAAAAGTAAATTTTTTTAAACCCCTGAAGTTGAATAAGAAAGAAACCTTTGACCTAAGATATGTGAAAATAAGAGGAAGGAGCTGATAATGGCACTGAGTGCTAAATACGTCACATCCCACATACACACTAAATAGAATGTTCATGGCACATCTTTCCATTTTGTTATGCTAGGGGTACAAACAAAGTTCATCACAGAGCATGGTGATTTCATCGGCGATTTCTTATGTCCATATTGAACAACAAATGTATCCTACAAAAATCTGATTTTACCTCGGTGTAACATGCCTGATTATGAAGTATAGCACTTGTGTACTTATAGAAAAGTATGCTAAATGTGGGGACAATGTTATTTGATTTTTTCTCCAAGCTATGAGACCACAACTATGGAATGAATTAAGTGGTTTGATCAAATCTGCCAACATTTACGTTATGCCTCAACATGTGAACAAAGATGACAGTACAACTCAGAGCTTTCTTTGGGTTTGTAGTCTGTTCAAGAGCCAACATGCAGTGTCGTACATGAAGCTGCAAACAGGCACCAATAAGACCATTTGAATAAAAAGGAGAGATGCTACTTACATTGTTTTCAAGGTTTTCGATGCGCTCAATGCCATTGTGAGACATGTACAAGTGACAGAGGTTCTTGTTCTCATGCAGCCCTTCAAGCTTCACTATTCGGTTACTCTAGGAGGAAAAGAGCAACAATATTTTACTGAACCAGCCCTGAAAGAAATTTGTGTCATGCAACAAAATAAGTTGAGAGCACACTACAGTCGAACTTCGATATAACAAACACTGATATCTAATGAATTATTCAATGAAAGAATTGAAATACTGAAATTTTCTTGGAAATGTCAGCATGTAATGAATGCATGCTTACTACAAATATTGAATGTTATGAAGGTATTTTCGTGTCGGGTGCGACCTTGTTATACTGAGGTTCAACTGCTTTACAAAGGAGATAAAACCAGTTAGTTGAATTAATATACTGAAAATGCCCACATAACATGGGATGAAGACGTATCTAAGGCAAGCCAATAAAGCATTGCCAGTTGTGTGGTGTAGGGCTCGAGGTGCCTTCAAGCACCTGATTTCCAGTTTGCACTTGTTGACGGCCACTGTCAAGATAGGATCTCTGGAACTGCTACTGCAGTGTCAACATGAAGGACATTCTAAATGCCCTGGACCTATGTTCCCATGCAAATCCCATAAGTGACATGTGTGAACACACATTACTGAGTTGTCCCCTGACTGTTCTCCTGGGCACTGTATTCTAGGCATTTTTGTCATCTCCCCCCCACTAATCTTGAAATGCTGGAGGAGAAGGATGTTGTTGGCTACAGGCAGATATAGCCTTTCAAGACATGCTGGCAGCTCCACCCAAGCACCTCCTCTCCGGAAAATTTCAGAAATGAAAAAGCTATAGGTAGTTATGTCTTTCAGTTCACCATCTTTCACAAGTGTAGTGCGGGATGAGTGAACAAGACAACGCAAAGACCACGGCGGAACAGGACAGTAGCCTACAGCTTATGAGCCATCCAGCTTACGATGCCAAACTGCCTCCCCCTGATGATTTAATACCCTGAAAAGAGTCTGCTAAATGTTACCAATCTCAAGCGAAGAACTAATCAGTGAACTAATCGCAGCACTAATAAGAACTAATCACGGGCTATGACATCCAGGAGGAGTTGCAAAACCTCCCTCCTGAATGTCCAGTTGCCTCGCAGAAACACCATGTCATTCACACAAGTACATGGAGTGCCTAAGTGAATTTACTATGAAGTTTCACTGGTTTCCCTTGCATGTAGGTGTAGTAGGCTATGAGGTGGCTGATAGACTTGCCTGTGGTACCTTAGAACTCAGGCCAATGAAGAACGCCCACTAAGGACCCTTAATGTCTTCTTAAACAAGCTGTTGCCAGCCATGTTTAGTCTTTATGGTCCTGCGCGACAAAGGGACTGAGCAGACCAGGGGCATCCTTGCTACACTGCCTCTGCGCAAGTTCAGTGCATACTCTGGAATGGCTACACAAGAGGACTCACTGCATCGCCATTCTGTGTGACTTGCAAGACTCATTGTGATCTTGAACACTATTTGTTAGAGTGTCTTTGACTTGCTACAGAGCGCAGTTCTTTTGTTGAAGGGCCAGACATTGTCCCTCTGCAAGCAAATTCTCACCCAGCCCACCACACGTTGGACATCGTACCTTAACTTTTGTGACTTTTCATGCTCAGCAAGCCGCTATATAGTCAGCCTAGGTTCAGCACCCTCATACAGTAAATCAGTAATGTGAGAGCCTTGGTCCATGTGCCAAGTTTGCATTCTGAAAACAGGAGAACAGATACCTTGGTTCTGTAACTATGAGACATAGATCCAGGCTTAGTACAAAGTGTAACTCGTAAGAGCAACGGGCTTTCGGCAAATGAGTCCGCACAATGTTGCCATCTCGTGCAAGCAGAACATAGAAAAAGTCAGTCACCATTACCATGTCCCGCACACGCGGAGAGCTTGCAGCGTTGTGTCCCCACTACATTCTGTGAGGTGGGTGTCAGAATCTTTATACAATGTGCAATAAAAACCAGACTGTCTTTGCATTTATGAAACATGTGCACCACATACGGTCCACTGGCATCATAACATCAGTGTGTCATTTACACATCTCTGCCGTGTGCTGTCAGAGCTGAGATTTTGAAGACGACAACCTGACGGATGTATCTGGTGCATTGTAAACTATTACATGACAATTTGACTTAATGACATTTTGTATATTACATATGAATTTCACAAAACTTCACGTATCATTGAAACAAATTTGACTAAATTTCGTGTAGTACAATTGACTCACCCCCCTAAAGAAGTTATGATGATGTGTTGTGTTTAGTGGCGCAAGGGCCAGGTTTGGCCAAAGAGCGCCATGACAAGTGTTAATGTTGACGATGTATTATGGAAGATGTGATTTAGCTGTAAAGTGGCCTAAAAATAGTCGCTGTAAAGTGCGTAAAATCTATGTGCTATAAAATTATGGCGATGATTAATGGCGAGTACTATGAATATTAAAATCCATCGTAGAAGGATGATGCAAATTATAAAATATATAAGATGGTAAAATTACTTGGAGCACTGCTGCCTCGCCAGAGCCCTTGAACCACAAGGGCCTAGAGGCATGTGCTATTCAAAAATAATTATCATAGCGCCATCCTCTGAAGAGAGGAGACGCTACGAACATGTGGGGCTAAAAACATGAAACACAACATCTTTCAGATAACTTAGAACTGCGACGGTGTCAAATAGCGGTTCTGGGCCGAGTAACATTACTGGATGAAGGGGGATCTGCTGCTGGTATGCTATGGGAAAATGTTTCTTTCTTTCATATTCGGCTTTCCGACACTCCAGAAGGGCGTGGAGGACGGTGAGCCTCTCCCCGCATCTACCGCAGGTTGGAGGCTCGTTTCTGGTGAGTAAATAGTTATGTGTGCCGAATGTGTGTCCTATTCTTATACGACAGAATAGGACATCTGTCCGGCGTGATTTTGTAACGGAAGGCCAGAATCCTAACTGTGGCTTTATCACGTGGAGCTTATTATTTGTTTCCGCGTCCCATAGGCGTTGCCACTGGTTCCGTAGTTTCCTCCGTAAGAAGGGCTTCAGGTCTGTGACAGGAACTACAGCGGTGCGATTAGCGGAATATGATGCAACTGACGTGGCCATCTGGTCCGCTAGAACGTTACCTTCGATGCCCCTATGACCTGGCACCCAGCATATGATGACATGCTGATTACCTATATACGCTTTACACAGAGCAGAATAGAGTTCGTTAATTACCGGATTTTTGTGGTTAGAGAATGCCATCAGGGCCTTCACAACACTAAGGGAATCCGTATATATGACTGCTTTCTGGAGTTTTGATTTTCTGATATGCTTCACAGCCGACAATAGTGCGTAGGCCTCAGCCGTAAAGATACTAGTTTCCGCATGTAGTACATCGGTTTCCGAGAAGGATGGCCCGACAGCTGCGTAGGACACCCCGTCGTGTGACTTCGATGCGTCTGTGTAGAACTCCGTGCAGGAGTGTTTGTGCTGGAGTTCCCGGAAATGCATTTGGATTTCAATGTCTGAAGCGTGTTTCGTAACTTGCATGAAAGATATATCGCATTGTATGAGCTGCCACTCCCAAGGAGGTAGCAGCTTGGCTAGATGCATTAGGCGAAGTTCGAGGAGTGGAACACGCATTTCATGACTAAGCTCCCTCACACGCAGCGAGAAAGGCTGTCTTACGGAAGGACGATTACGAAACAGTGTAGCATATGTCATATCATTAATGGTGTTAAAACAGGGATGTTCAGGATTAGAGTGGACTTTCAAAAAATATGTTTGGCTGATGTATGTTCTCTGGATATGAAGTGACCACTCATTCGATTCTGCATATAAACTTTGTATGGGACTCGTTCTGAAAGCACCAGTGGCCAGCCGGATTCCTAGATGGTGGACTGGGTCCAGCATCTTTAGTGCGCTCGGGGCGGCAGAGTGATAAATCACGGCACCATAGTCTAATCGTGATCGAATGAGGCTTTTATAGAGTTTCAATAAACACTTCCTGTCACTACCCCACGTAGTGTGGGATAGAAGTTTCATTATGTTCATTGTTTTTAGACATCTTTCTTTAAGATGTTTAATGTGGGGGACGAAAGTGAGTCTGTAGTCAAGTATGATACCTAGGAATTTGTGCTCTTTGCTGATAGGTATTCGTTGTCCACACAGTTCTAAGGAAGGATCCGGAACCAGGCCTCTCTTTCTTGTAAAAAGAACACAAGAGCTTTTGTTAGGGTTGATCTTAAATCCATTCTTGTCTGCCCACATTGAGACTTTGTTCAGGCCATGCTGTACCTGTCTCTCGCACACTGCGAGGTTACAGGATTTGAAAGCTATCTGAATGTCGTCCACGTAGACAGAGTAAAAGATGGCCTGAGGTAATGAAGCGCGAAGCGTGTTCATCTTCACGATGAAGAGCGTGCAGCTGAGCACGCCTCCTTGGGGTACACCCGTTTCTTGCGTAAAAGGACGTGAGAGTGCATTGCCTACTTTTACCCAGAACGTACGATTTGACAGATAGCTTTCCATTATGTTAAGCATATTACCGTGGATGCCCATTTCTGACAGGTCTCTTAAGATTCCGTAACGCCACGTTGTGTCATACGCCTTTTCCATATCGAGAAATATCGATAGGAAGAACTGTTTATGTATGAATGCCTCCCGAATATTTGCTTCAACACGTACGAGATGATCGGTTGTGGACCGCCCTTCTCGAAAGCCGCATTGATAAGGATCAAACATTTCGCTCATTTCAAGGAAATGGATCAGTCGCCGATTAATCATTTTTTCAAATACCTTACAAAGGCAACTTGTGAGGGCTATCGGGCGGTAACTTGCCACTGAGGAAGGGTCTTTACCTTGTTTCAAAACAGGGACCACAATAGCTTCCTTCCATGCGGTTGGAAGGTAACCTGCATCCCAGATGGTGTTGAAAAGTGTGAGTAGTGTAACTTGCGTGTCATCGTGTAAGTTTTTGAGCATTTCATACATGATTCTGTCAGATCCGGGTGCAGAGCTCTTGCATGAGCTCAAGGCAGCTTTCAACTCAGCAATACTGAATGGGCAGTTGTAGGATTCACTCTGTGGACATTTTCTTTTGAGTGGCTTACATTCTTCTATTTGCTTATATTTCAGGAAGGATTTCGAATAATGTTTTGAACTTGACACACTCTCAAAGTGCTCCCCAAGTGAGTCTGCCTGATGTTGCAGCGTATCACCCTGTGTGTTTACCAGAGGGAGTGAATATGTTTGTCTCCCTCTAATTCTATTTACGCGGTTCCAGACTTTCGCCTCATCTGTAAACGAGTTGATGTTCGATAAAAACTTTTGCCAGCTCTCTCTTCTGGCCTGTCGGCGGGTTCTCCTGCCTTGAGACTTAACTTTCTTAAAGTTAACGAGATTCTCTGCAGTGGGCGAAGCGCGTAGCAACCCCCACGCTTTGTTTTGATTCCTACGTGCGACTCTACATTCATCGTTCCACCACGGGACATGCCGTTTGCATGCCGAGCCACTTACTTCACGTATGCATTTAGATGCGGCATCTATAATAAAAGCTGTAAGGTAATCCACAGCAGCATCAATTTGTAACGAGGACATGTTATCCCATGATATGCTAGTTATGGTTCGGAATTTCTCCCAGTCGGCTGTGTCAACCTGCCACCTAGGAGCCTGTGGTAGATATTCGTTTTCTTTAAGTGTTCTTAATAGTATGGGGAAGTGGTCGCTTCCGTAAGGATTGTTCGCAACTTCCCACTCCAGTTCAGGCAGTATAGACGGGGAAACTATGCTGAGATCAATTGAAGAAAAGGTATTATTTGCAAGACAGTAATAAGTGGGTTTCTTCTTATTCAAAAGGCACGCACCAGAAGAAAAAAGGAACTGTTCAACAAGACGACCTCGCGCATCTATACGACAGTCACCCCACAGGGAGCTGTGCGCATTGAGATCGCCAAGAACAACATAAGGTTCTGGCAATTCGTCTATAAATGACTGGAATTCATGTTTGTTTAATTTGTAGTGTGGGGGTACATAAAGCGAGCTAATGGTGATGAGTTTGTTTAGGAGGACAGCTCGAACTGCCACTGCTTCAAGAGGCGTTTGGAGCTGTAAATGTTGACACGCAATGCTTTTGTGGATAACTATAGCTACACCTCCCGATGATGCGATAGCATCATCGCGATCTTTGCGAAAAGTTATATACTGTCGGAGAAAGTTTGTGTGTTTTGATTTTAGGTGTGTTTCCTGTAAACACAGCACTTTTGGATTGTGTTTGTGTATGAGTTCTTGTACGTCATCCAGGTTTCTAAGAAGACCTCTGACGTTCCATTGGATAATTTGTGTATCCATATTTATTTTAAATAAGTACTGTGTCTACGGAAAGGGAGGTGATGCCTTAGGTTACAGAGCTCTTTTGAGGCCCTGTAACCGGGGTTTTGTTTTTTCTGGAGCGCTCGAGGGAACCTCGCCGCTCCTTAGGCGCTTGCTGCGCCGTAGGTATAGGTGTTGTGTCCATTGCCTCTTGTGAGGCGCCGGACACGCGCTCTTGCGAGCGAGAAGTTTTTCGTGAGAGTCTCACCTCGGAAGGCAAGACCCCTGCACCCACCAGCCCTGAGGTCGATGGGGCTCCCTGTGGGATTTGGCTGCGCCGGCTGTTGCCAGCGCTGGGAGGGGCCGGGGAGGTCGAGGCAGCCTCAGCTGCGCCTACCTTCGTGGCCGTTATCGGTCCTGCGGGATCGCTGCGTGCAGCGCAGGTTGCCGCAGATAACTCTTGTGGGACCGGCAACCCAAGGGTAGCCGGGCCTGGTTGCTGGTTGGATGGAGTAGGCTTACCTACTTCCACCCTGGGGGCAGGAGCCAAAGGTGCCTGCTCGCTGCACGCGGGCAGGGCACTCGGCGATTGCCGCTGCGACGCTGCCCCCCGACGCGCCGCATCAGCATAAGGTGTGTTGTGGAATGGAGAGCACCTTTTACGGGCTTCCTTAAATGAAATGTTTTCTTTGACTTTGAGGGTAATTATTTCTTTTTCTTTCTTCCAGTTCGGACAGGAGCGTGAGTAGGCTGGATGGTCACCACTGCAGTTCACACAGCGAGGTGTGCCACTGCAGTTGTCGGAGGGGTGGCCCTGGACTCCACACTTTGCACAAGTTATTTGACCACGGCAGCTCTGCGAGCCATGGCCGAACCTCTGACATTGGAAACACCGTCTAGGGTTGGGGATAAATGGTCGAACATTTAACCTGTTGTATCCTGTTTCGATGGTTTCTGGCAGTACGCTGGATGAAAATGTTAGGATAAGATGTTTAGTGGGGATTTCCTTGTTGTCACGTCTAATTTTAATACGTTTTACGTCAGTAACATTTTGTTCTTTCCACCCTTCCAGGAGTTCAGTTTCTGTCAAGTCTAGGAGGTCTGCCTCTGACAAGACTCCCCGTGAGCTGTTCATTGTTCGGTGTTGTGAAATAGAAATTGGTATGTTACCAAATGTCACAAGACTGCCAAGCTTCTTGTACTGATGTTTCTGAGGGATCTCAAGGAGAAGGTCACCGCTAGCCATTTTCGTTACCTTATAACCTGACCCTAAGGCTTCGGTCAAAGATTTTGCTACTGTGAATGGAGAAATGAATCTGGCTTGCTTTTCAGGATTTTCACTATGGACAACATGGTACTTCGGGTAGTTCTCTTTTATGCGGGTCAAACATGTGCTGAAGTCTTCGGTGCGTCCCCTCTTCTGAGGGTGACGATCAAGTAGGCGGGGAAATGCGGGTGTTCCCATGGTATTTCGGTTTGTGTTCGGCAGCAATGGCGGCCACCCACCACGGAGCCCAACATGGGGACGCTGCAGGCCTTAACCCGTAAGGCTGCAGGCGCCAGCCGTACATTGCTACTATAACCTAATATATTATACCCAAGGGAGGGCAGATACACAAGGTTAACCCTTGCCGCCGGGAAACTAGGAAGTGAGGAGAAATGATGAGAAGACAGGAAAGATGAAAAAGGCGAGAGAGAAAGACGAAGATTGGAGAGGAGGACAGGAAAAGGCGACTGCCGATTTCCCCCGGGAGGGTCAGTCCGGGGGTGCCGTCTACGTGAAGCCGAGGCCAAAGGGGTGTGTTGCCGCCGCCGAGGGGCCGTAAAGGTCCAAACACCCGGCATTGGCTCAACCCCCAGGATCCCCTTTTCCCCGGACACGGCTAAGCCGCGCACGGCTACGTGCGGGAGGGTCCAACCCTCGTGTGCTCGGGTCCGTGGTGTCGCAACACACCAAACGCCTGCTGATGCAGACGCCCCTGCGGGGCCTAAAGAAGTTACAGTTCTACCCTATGCATCAGTCATTACTGTCGTAGGTTGCAGGTTTTGTCTGCATATGGATCTTCTATGCGGTGCCATCACATGCACCGCTCATTTGGCAGACCGTCGAGCAGCGCTTGAATCCTTTTGTTTAGCAACAGCACTACGCTGCTTCCAACTAGTGTGGGCATACACAAACAGTAAGATTCAGCTAGAAAAGGCTCACTTGAATACTGAGAAGCTCCAGCTGTTTAAGAGGCTCAAGGTTTTGAAGCTTGGAGATCCTGTTCTTCCCCAAGAAAAGGCTTTTCACTTTTGCTAGCCGGTCCAAGTTTTCAATGACCTGTAATTGGCAACAAGCCATGACCACAGTGAACCCTTCCTCCCCCAAATGCCAGCTAAGAACTGCACATAGCAACAGGCCTACAGTTGAGCAAACAAAACATTGAAGAGGTGAAATAATAAAGGATACCAAAATGACCTGCTGTTACAAATTAACTAAAAAAAGAAAAGAAAGAACAAAATCCTACTACTGGCGTCAACTATACTGTTCTATGGATTGCACCCGCAATAAGCACTTGGCAAAATGAACACTATGGCAGGAACATCTAATTTCTACTTATGTGACAAATAACTATGCAGTTTCCTGCGCTTGCATATAGGTTTAGTTGTCTCAGCTGGGGTCATTTTGGTAGTGATAATGCCCTGTAAACTACATATCAACAAAATCTGCCACATTACACTGTACGGTATGATTTAAAGAAAGGTAGAGGATGAAAAACTTAAGGTTTTGTGTAAATGAGATCATGTCTTCATGAATGCCTCTAAGAAAGCCAACTTAGTGGAGCAGACAAATGTTAGTTTCATGCAAGCAAGTATTCGCAATATTTTACTATATGTGCACATAGCCAACTGGACACTCTATTTACTAGCTTATGCATTAAACAATTTACTACAGCTAAAGCATGGTAACAGTTTAATTCTTTCGCATGAGCCTGCTAACTGAATCACAGCCATGTAGGGATTGTGAATGGTGTGCTCCAAAGGATGGCAGTGATACTAATGAGTGTCTGTGGTCTCAAAATGGCTGCTCACTGAGCCCAAATCGCAGGATAAGCCATTTTTGATCCTTACACTCGTAACGTAAGACGTAAGAGTTTAACTCGTGCCGTCTTACGTTGCTGCCACTTTTCCCAGCTAACTGCTCGCATGATCCGACAAGCGTGACAAAGCGATGTAGATGCCACAGGTTCTGCCCGCAATATTCTTTTAGTTTAACAGTGGTGCAATAAAGCAGTGTCCCCAATATACAGAAGAAAAAATTAGTAGACTAAGTGCTATAAAATGAAAACCTCCAGGTGAAGGTTCAAGGGCAGTCGTCAATCTGCATGCTGAGTCACTACTACACAGTGTTGGTAACTTCTTGGACAAAGTTGCCAGGCTGTGGCTCAAAACACTTCACCTTTAGCAAAATGTCACTAAGTGATGATAATGATTTGTTTGGAATTTCGCCTTTTTTAAATGTTGTATTCATTTTTATAGCATTTAGATGTCTTCCTGATTATTTTCAATGAAGCTTTAAATTCTTGCGATGACAAGCCAAATGTTGGCATGTGAAAAGGCAATGTTGCAAAAACAGTGTTGAATGTAAAAGCAAAGATATCCAGTTTAGCTGTGCCTGTACAGCTGACTTCTACGATCAGAGAAGCAATTACTCAGTCGATGCTGTTGGAAACATTGACTGGCCTGCAAAAGTTCACTAAAGATGCTGCTAAGACACCAAAAAGGCAAAGTTGTCATTCAGATGACTAAAAATTCGCTATATTCAGCAACTTTCTTGCTAAGTTACCAACACTGCTATCGCGTATCCTTTCTGCCCTAATTATCATCATAAAACCTTGCTGCTCTTTTCATACCCGAGACAGAAGGTCTGAAAACCAGCACCCCTTATTAAGTAAATCTTCCATGAAATAAATGAATCCCAGACTATTATATGATTTTACTAGGTGTTGAGAATATAGCACATTATGTTTTTTTTTCATTTTGGCAGAAACACTACAAATAACAATTTGCAAAAAGACAGACAGCATTACAAAAGGCATGGAGGAGCAAATAGTTAAATGAAAGCATACTAAGGAAACGTGGAGTTAAAACCTAGCAAAATTGTGCAACACTTGCCTTGATTCGGTTGCCACCTAGCTCAAGCATCTCAAGGTTGACAAGATGATCAAGGTTCTCAATCTTGCTAATCCTGTTGTTCACCAGGAACAGTTTCTTTAGCTTCACAAGCTTGTCAAGGTTCTCAATGTGTGTTAACCGGTTGAATGAGATGTCCAGTGTTCTTGATCACAGATGTGCAAAGAACATAAAAGAGAAAGATCCTTATGCAGCCTTTAGGCAAACTACACAGCTTTTATTAAACAATTTGACTAAGGTAAGGAAAGGAAGAAGGTTGAGTTTACACTACATACTATGCCTCCTTAGTAACCCCTTAGCAACCATAATGCACAGGTCTGAATTAATGATGAGTAGCACTTTAAATTAGCTGTGACAAATACGTTTTTACCAAACAGTCAATGGTTGAGACACTACCCCTCATAGCCCATTATGGCAACACCGATAGCTGCATAGCTGGAACTGAAATGGACTATCCAACTGGCAAGCATTCCAACAGAGACGACAGATGCCCCTAGTGGGGCACCATATTGTGAAAGCAAGCAGCAATGTGCTTGTAGGTTCTCAGCTCTGTGCATTTGAAAAACAATCAGCATGAGAAACAAAGACAGGCAGGTCACCCCAGCAATGAAGCACTATGCTAGGGGCTGGCTAATATGCAGTTGAACTCGTAAAACGGTTGTAATCGACAAAAAAAATAAAAAAAATCGTTATAAGCATACATGCATATACTGGCAAAAACCCAAGGCATCAAGGCACGCACTGTTAAAACTGCCATTGAGCACTTCTTCACGTATTATTCAATGCCATCTCTTAGCTTGTGCACGCTGCCATTCTTCAGCAATGAGGAATTCATTCCTCTCCTACAATAAATCTATGGAATTCCCTTACCTGACAATATTTTCACATGTACAGACTCAAAAATTTGCAGAAATACCAGCACATAATTCCAGATGCCAGGCATGATACATTAGACTACAGGATACTTTTGAAGGTGCCGTCCGCCTCGAATATTGCATAAATTCTTTTATGTCCTTCTAAGGTTTATTAATGTTGTCAATAAAACAATGTGCATATCTTCTTTTCAGTTAGTATGGATGAATGCGTTGCCAGAAGTCAACAAAAGATTGCAGTAGAACTGAATAATTATTGACAAACAGCATTCTTGCTTTTCTCATTGTTTGGTTGGTCATTAATTTTATTGTGTGTTTTATTTTCTGCGATACTGAAGAATAATTCAATACTCCCCCCTTTCTAATGTTCTCAGGCTTTTAAGTTGGAAATAAATGAAATGAAATGATGAAATTGCAACCAGCTCTATGCAATAGAAATGCAACTGTGACATGTCTCACGGGCCAGTGAAATGTATCTTGTTGTTTATGATGGCCCATTGGCAGTTTGCTGCACCGATACATGACACATTAACAATACTATACAGCAGAACCTTCCTGATACGTTCCCACTACGTAGGTTTTCCCGGTGCCAACATTCGCAATCAAGAACACAAAAAATGACCCAATAAAGGTACGCTCATGTTTTACTGATTTATACATTCCCAGAAAACAAAATTTTTCGGCACCAACGTTCAGTATGCCACTAAACTGTGATCGTATGTTATGTTTTCTTACCGCTAGATCTCGTGTAAACAAGATAATGTGCGATGTGCACGTGATCGACTGCAATATATAGCTGCCCGCTGTGGCAGCTTCACTGCAATACTCGCCTGCTCGTCTTGCATGAAAACGCCGGCGCGCACTCACTTTTTCATTTTGGTACCAGCAAATATTCGCCGGGATCATCGCATGCCGCACTCACAGCTATCACTGCCAATCCTATTATGATGAGCACCTTCACCTATCTGTTTCACAGTGCGTGGGGCTGTCAAAAGCGAAGCACACATTTTAATAGGCGCTAACTGAAACACGCCATTCTCTGCTGCAGACTGCGATTGTGTACATCTTCCGGCTGCTAGATCCCATGTGAACAAGATAATACGAGATGCGCGCATGATCGAGAACAGCATGTAGCTGCCCGTCTAACGCGAAAACGACATCGCGTACAGCTTCTTGCTCCGGTACCAGCAGATCTCCTCTCGATCGATTGTTGCATTCACATCTATCGCCGCCAAACCTATTACGATAAGTATCTTGACCTATCTGTTTTACAGCACGTGGAGGTAGTGCCACTGGTAGCGTACTGCACGGTTTTAGCAGGTGATAATCCAAACGCACCGCTGCTCCTTGCTGCAGGCTGCGGGATCTGGGCATCACATTTCGCTTCTGCGACATCCGACGTCCCCACCAGCTCGATTTCGCTTTGGTTTCCCGTTGCACTCTTAAAACATTACGCAATAGGCAAACAACAAAAAATGTCTCAGGCTGCCGAAACAACAAGAGCCCGACGAGCGTCTCGTGCTGCAACGATCTACGCAACGCTTCGCGTTACGCAGACGTCAAGAATAGTTCAGTCCGTCAAATTTTTTTAGTTACTTCGGATCGTACGTTTTCTCAGTTAGTACGTTTCTTGCAGTTTTCTTCTAAAATGTATGAACGAGGTTATACTGTATTACCAACATGCGCTTAAACTGCTGTTAATATGCAATCGTAAGATTGAACCACATTGCACTGGCGTGTTGGCTTGCCATCTGTGACACAGCAAGGCTAGTCTGCTGGCCGAAATGCACACGTGCACCAAGAATGTGCCATGTCAAGTTGCTCTGTGCTGAGTATTCGGCATCTCCAGTACCACAACACATATTCTGAGTGATGTGCAAACACAAATTTGGGCCATTATAACCAATACTACACCAGATCCTGCACTTCCTGTTTCATTACAGCAGGATAATACTCGTTGAAATAAAGCATGACTAACCATATTTCAGAATTTTTTTTGCTACATTCAATAAGTCTTTAAATTTGTGTTCGTTATATCAAGTTGTGACTGTGCTTAAAAGGCTGGTGCAAGGAACATTGTAACTTTGTTGTTTACACTTCAAGTGAAGTCATCACTGTTTTACCAAAAGACCAAAATGCAGTACTCACTCAAGATTAACCAGGGCATCAAGATTCTCAATCTTTGTAATCTGGTTGTCGTAGAACTCTATCTCCTTCAACGTTATCAACATGTGCACGTTTTCAATCTTCTTGAGCAGGTTGTTCCTAAATATTAAAACCTTAAAAGGAAATAAGAAGAATGCAGCACATTTAAATCTTCTATACTGATTAAAATAAGGAGGTGGAATTTATCTGTGATAAGTCTGCTACCACGTTAGGTCTGTATTAAGACTATCAGTGCATACAAACAGTGACATGCATATTTGACAATGATGATGATGGTGATGTATGGGGTTTTGTGGTGCAAGGGCCAATGATGGCTAAAGAGCGCCAAGAGGTGGTAATGTGCATTTTCACAGACGTGCATCTTTACAGTCAATGACAGATTTTTCTGACATGCCCGATAATTCGGCACCTTCGTGGCGCCGAAACACACCCCATAGAGCCAGTGTACTACTGTAAAACCTCGTTAAACAGTACCCACTTCAACAGTAGTGTTGTTTAAAGTAGTAAAGTCAAATCCCCGACTCGGCGGCCATTTTACATAATGTGTTTTGTATCTGCATAAACCGTACCAGCTTATTGCATACGTATCGGTTAAAATGTAGTGTTTCTACTTTTCGTTGCGCAAAGATGGCGGTGCATCGTCTCCATCGGGTAGCCCGGCAGAACAACAAGCCTCAGAGATCGGAACAACGGCCCCCCAAGTGCCCTGCGCATTTGCACATGAAACCACAAAAACATCATTTCGGCGCTGTGCCAGAGAGCGTTGTGGCGTCGTGCAACCAAGGACTCGCGTCATGCCGAAGCTCGAATAAAAAAGACGCCAGATGCTGAGCAGAGAAGGAAAATTAAACATTGTTCGTGCTATTGAACGTGACATGAAGTCAGCACTGGCACATGCGACAGGGATCTGCTGTTGACTACGGTGTGTGGCATTTGGAATGCGAAGAAGTTGCTCGGCAGTGCTGCTGCGACCGCGAAAAGATGCTGGCTATGAGGTTTGACTTCTTGCCATCGTTGCCTCTGTTGCCGAAGTGTTGACTAGCGACAGTGATGAGCATGACACGGAAAGCAACAGCACGGGCGATTCAGGCATGACAAGGGTAGAAGCTACACGTTACGTCAGCCTCCTGAATGCAATTGTCGCGACGAGAACAGCAGCCCTCTGTGCGTGCACGGAGAACGCCAACGAGGAATCTGCCATACGAGTGTTTGCCGAGAAGAGGGGGCTGGCTGAAAAGCTGGCTCGTAGCTTCAGTAAGTTTGAGGCTGCTGTCGTCGCTGCTAGGCCGCCGCGGCACCAAATGAAAATAACACTTTTGTCGCGCGAAGCGAATAAACACTGCATGTTTTTTCCCCTTTCATCGCAGTCTCTCTGAGTTCCGTTTCTGACAAGTAAGTGGGTGATCTCATAGTATTTCGGTTAAGCAGTACTACTGTTTAAGGAGGTATCACTGTATAATAACAGTCCGAAATCCTGGACACAGGAACACAACGGTGTTACGCAATGAAGCATACACAATTTATCGTAATGGAGCATATCAAGAGTGGAAAGGGGCAACTATCACGGGACACATGTATTCCTTTATTACACATGTGCACCCGTCGTCTCCTGTCACAGTACAAGCACCGATACGCTTAATAATTGTACTACTGGCAGGCCTTCAGGGCTATTTTGGATGTGCCTTTGACCATTTGAGCCCTTGGGAGCTTTAAAATGCAAGCATTCATTTTTTTTAAATGTTTTCCCGGTCCCTACAGAGTCAGAAAAATCAGACGTTGGCTGTATTCTGGTAACTTTAGAAAACGATTTTGCCCCACTTTTTTCCCACTCATATTTTGCTACAGACAGACAGACAGACAAGATAAATTTTTTTCCTGTATACACTTGGCATTGCTATTTGCCTGGTTCGTTTGGCAACTAATGATTTAACACAGCATGAATGATGTGTGTAGCAGGGCAATTTAGTGGGGTTGGCTGCTTTGTGTTTCACGATTCGACAATGTGGAACCGTTTTGTGATATCACTCAAGGCAAGAAGATAACACACAAATCTTACATCAACCCATGAATTGCAATTCCATCGATTGGTAGTGAATATTGAGTGCAAATGAAGCAACAGCATATGGCAAATCTTGTTTTCTTAAATTGTTCAAGTATAAACAGAGGTATATGTAGTACCTTAAATTTTACAATATTTACCAAGTATGGTTGCCCTTTAGTACTTTCCACAATTGAACTAAAGAAATAGGTGAAATAACTGATGCTAAATTCATCTGAAGTCAAATGTGCAAGTCCTCTGACACATCACTAGAATAACAAATATGCTTCATGAAATGCCAACTTCAGGCATTTCATTTATATGTGAAGGGCAACTGTCGGAACATTGTTGACTCATTGCTTGTCTGTCGCTGGCAAACTGAAGGCAGACGTGACAAGCCATGAAACAATCCCCAGCAAATTGTGAAGCTATTCTACACCCCTAAAGAGAAGACATGTCGAAGACGGTACATATAATTTCACTGACCTCTACTCGTTGCAGTCCTTCCAAGTTTGACAATTTCCCCAAGCGACAATGGGTGAAATCAACGTCCTGGGTGAAACAGGTGAGAATGAGATAATTAGCATTTTGTCACCCGCTGCCGCCTTACTAAGTTCATAAAGCACCTAATGAGATAAGAGTGGGACGATGACCACTAGCTTGCAAAGTGTTATAGAGCTTCGACAGCCATCACAATGCACACGAATATTATACACTCATCAATGTAGTAATTGAAGCACTCTAATGATGTTCCAAGGATCTCTTTGTGGTGCAAACACAAAGGGGCATGCCAATGAGTAAAGCTAAAGCGATAGATCAGCGCTTTGCAACGTCATGGGTCAAGGAAATGGAAGTATTGCAAGAGACAAAATAATGCTAATGTTCAGTTAAATTGGCACCATTACTGCGAAAATCCGGAACCATAATCTAGGTATGACATCTTGTGTACCAAACATAATTGCTAAATGTTAGGGGTAGGTAAACATTTGAAGTTTCAAATACGAATCAAACATGACACACTACCCATTCATAACAAGAGTGCTAGTTTGGGCTGGTTGGTTAAACATTGACGTATCGACAGCATCTGTGTTGCCGTTTTCTCGTAGTCCTGTCGTCTGCGCTGTTCTTTCAAAAAGTTAACTATCCATATTTATATTTAATAAGGAACTACATATTCAGTATATTCAAATACTCAAAACTAACCAAATATTTTGCAAGAACCTACTATTAAAGCTCTGATACTGTTTTCGGTTGGCTAAACAAAGTACCGCGAATGATCAGAAGTGAAACAATGACAAAAGTTTTCAAAGCAATGCAAATACAAAATGGGTAATTCAAGCTTTGTTTCTGGCTTCACGGTGGAAGCCAACGTGGCAACTGTGATGTTTGTATGTAATCTGTCATTTATGTTTTTGGAAGTCTAGTCATATAGCAGTTTGATATTTTAAGTTACAACCAGTGAAGTTTTCCTAGTGGTTGCGGCCCACAAGTCTTAGCAGATTTTTGTATTCTTTTTCCACAACTTCCGATTTATTTAACATTCTTGGAAAGCTAGTCGTACAGCAGTCATTCATTATTGGAAAACTTGTTTGCAAGCAGGCTCCAAATATGTTAAGAAGCTATTTTTTTAGTGACAATTAGTGATCTTGGGCATAAAAATGATCCTTTGCTCATGACTGCCATCTTTTTTGCACTAGTCAGTACAGACATGGCATATAATTATACCAAAATAAATATTCTTGCTGTAAGCACCTCGGTTTGACTACCCGATTTATTTGATACCTACTATTTGCCCAAGTCCAGTAAATAGTCATCAGTCATTGACAATAAGATGATAATTACGGTTCTCTTGAACATTAAGAGAAATGCACTGTGGTGATGTTTATTGGATTTAATTTTGTGAGGTGCTCAAGCAGTACACAATGATGTTATTTCATCACAGTGCTTAATGGAAGTGTGGCATTTTCCCCCTGCAACCTACTCACTGACTGCACTACAGCATGGCCTCCAAGACTGCCAGTGCAGCTGCAGTATCTGCGTGGTGCACTTGTTCCATTTTTCAGGAGGCAATAGACGATATGCGAAAGTCCGTAATCAGGCTTTCCCACACATCTGCCAGGAATGGGTGGCAGGAATGGGCGGCAGCAGGAACGATGTCACGACCTCGCACGGTGACACCGTGCGAGGTCGTGACACCTTAATTACGATTCTAGCCAAGGGGCCGCCATCTTGGTTACGTCAAACAATGTGTGTGGTGAAATGCATTTGCAAGTTTTGCATATCATCAATTTAATGTGAGAAAGAGACATGCTGTCTTCAACTGCAATTTTCTGAACGATGAGATCAACTTTAGGTGCAGGAAATACCGAGACATTTCAATGCCTTGATATGTTGTTTAGCTAGACTCTATTTTTGTCTTGAGCATCTCTTTAATGCTAAGAATGGATGATGAAAAGTGTGAATGTTTATAGCAACAGTTAAAAGCCCATGGATAGGGCAGCAGTGAAAAAAGAAAATCTGCTTCACAATTGCTTCATCCTTTGAAAAGACAAAACTAAAAAAATATATATATAGCGTAGACTGGCAGACTTCTTTCAAAACCTTAATACACATTCCTCCGATACAAAAAAAAGGTTGTTTAGCAAGACAGAAAATGATGGTGAAACTTTTCCAACGTAAATTTTATGTCTAAGCCATTAAAAATGATGTAAAATGTGGCATCGCAGACTCTGTAGTACATTAATTTACATAGTGCTTGTACAGGGCAGTTCCCTAAAAACCTTTACCTTGCATCGCATTTCCCTGTCTGCTTACTTCACGAAGCAATGTGATTACTCTGGATTCATAGACAATTTACTATCCCTGAGCACACACACTCTGTCAAAATCATTGACATCTCACAAAGTTGGTGCCGGAATCTCAAATTAGCATCACCAGCAGTCTTCCATTTTCACATTCCTGCTATTTAAGTCCCTGCTCGCAGCAAGGCTCAGCCAGTTAGTATTCCATATGTGCATTAAGTGTCCTCACCTGACTGAGGAGCTTACTATTGGCATGTCGCATTAATGCTAAAATTAAATGCTGAAGCTTAATAGGAGGGTATGTTTAAATAAATATTACAATATCACAGGTTATTTGCACATTGCAGAGAGAACACTGATTTATTGGAGTTAATGTATCTCATTTCACATCATCCCAGCCTGTGCCCAAAAAAGAACACCCAGTGCAATCATAGCAATGACTATGCCGTGATAAACTTTCACACTTACAGCTAGCAGCCAATCAGCCATCAAGTCAATATTTCAAGCTCTTTATGGAGTGCGACCTCGTCAAACTGCATGTAGGAACCGCAAGTGTGCTTCGCAAGCTACAACCACCAATCATCTCCAACAGCAATGCTCTCACAACTCACCGTGGCATCGGGGTCAATATCTTCCAATGATATTTCATGTACTTCAGGTCCTTTTGATTTTTGCTGGTCTGTGGATGATTGAAATTCAAAGGAAAGCCAAAATGATAAGGGATGTGGAATTACCTTCTAAAAGGTTACTGAGTAAGTTCTCATGGCAGATTATGAAGTATAAAAAACTGGATGCAGCTTACCTTTCTGGTCTGTGCCAGCTGGGGAACAAAAATAAGAGAGAGGGAGAGAGAGAAGAGAAAAAAAAAACCTAATTAGAAGTGAGTGTGAGTTACTACAGCATATATTTGCCTAAAGGTAATGATAAACTGAACCTTCAGCATGGCAAAAGCCTGTAGTCCAAATGCCTCTTTATATTTAATATAGAATTATATGTGAAGACTGGGAGTACCTTACATTAAGTATAGAAAAAAATAATGTCCATAGTAGTTTAGTAAACATTGAAATGAACAAGTTAAGCCAATGCATCTACAGATGTCATGGCACTGACTGTGCATGTGCTCATTGTAAAAAGCATGCAAAAAGCATGCACAATGCAAGCGAAAATGCTGCAAGCATGCACGCATTAAGTCATGACAAAGCATTTCAACACATGCGCGAAGATGAATTAATCTTGAACACAAAATGCAGTACAAAAGTATGACAGCTGCAGCAACAAAAGCTCACAGGAGGACAGCATGCCTGCCAATTAATCACTGCCAAGCAATCATATGTTAATGTAGAGGTGCTTTTCTAGCATGTAGCACTATGGTGACTCATCCCTTCAAATGGCCATAAATTGGATTTGGGGCAGAAGGTTTTTCTTGTTCCTAGTGTTATTGTCATATGAACACTAGTTAACATTTTGTACAGATCTTACATAATGCTCACATAGACAACTCTGTTTAAATATTATCCCAGGATTCATTAGTCCCATTTATGGAGATCAGCCTCTGATGAACTTGTGGGCTCAACTCTCGCAGCTCGTCCACAGTTAATTTTTACATCCATTGAGGGAAGAAATGAGCCAAAAGAGCCTCATCCACCTTAACGAGTGTGTTAGCGTCTCTATCACAGATAGATATCCCGCCGACACATATAGCCTATTGCAAAAAGGTTAAGGCCATCTGGCTGTTGATAACAATGCCTGGCCTTTATTGTTGTGATAGGGTGTACTGCGTGTTCCCAACATAAGTTGCAACTATGATGCCCATTACCAAAGGGGCTCCAACAGCGGCAGTACAGCAAGAATTTGTAAACTAAACACTGTTCTAATTACTCGTAGCACCTCATTTACAAGAAAAATGTGCCTGTCATTTTTCTTAGTGAATGAAAAAGTGGTC
This sequence comes from Dermacentor andersoni, assembly GCF_023375885.2. Taxonomy (NCBI): domain Eukaryota; kingdom Metazoa; phylum Arthropoda; class Arachnida; order Ixodida; family Ixodidae; genus Dermacentor; species Dermacentor andersoni. The sequence continues at coordinate 64,358,847 of NC_092816.1, read as the reverse complement.
GGTGCATACCATCTGCAACTCATACTAAGTACGATAATACATAACCTGTATAACAGAAATGTTTACGTAGGATATACTACTCTCTTTGTTACTTGACGCATGTAAAAATTCAATGCTGGTGAAGTAGAGAAATGAAGATTTGATCGCAGTAATCACAGCATATAAATACTTTCTATTTGAGTCAAGTACTCGCACAACTTCCATTTCACTTCAGTTATTTTTCTACAGTTCTCTGCAATGTTGTACTGGACCTAATTCCCACCCCTTTAGCTGAAATGGACCAAATTCTCCCCTTTTAAACTACAGTATTGTTTGCTTTGCTCCTATCAAACCATACAGTGTGTGCAAAAACATGATCACAGTGCCTTGTTTCGTACCAAGGGATGGCGAAAGGGTCACTGCAACGCTGCAGACCACCTTAGCATCTCCTTCGACATTCTGGACAGGTCTTGGCTGAGCCCCCTCCGTCTTTGCTGAAAGCCAAAGCATCACCCGATTTGGTCCGCAAGAAGCACAAATGCCACCTATCAGAACGGACACTGAAACATAGGCTATGCATAAAAATAAGTGCACTTGAGAAACATGTCTGACTAGCCCAACAAGATCATAAACAAGCATCAAGACAGAAACGTGGGGATGAAGTTTGTGACAAGACGCCAAAACTAAATGCATCGTTTTCTTCCACGTCTATCGATTGTCTACAGCATATAAAAAATGTATCAATGGTTAAAGAAGGATCAAAAGAAAAGGCAACGACAACACCTATTGATAAATTCAAACAGGCCCCCGTGGAAATGTTTTTTATGACAGGGGCCATATTCTAAACCCTTTTTTGGGACATTTTCACTTTTCTGCTGTACAGCATTAAAATTATGTGGCTTAACATCCCAAAATTTCAGAGTGGTGTATGAGGGATGCTGTATAGTGGTGGGCACCAGATTACTTTTGGCCATCCGGGGTTCTTTAATGTGCAGCTTAGTGTAAGTACAAAAGAATTTTTGCATTTCACCTCCACCGAAGTGCTGCCAGGAATTGAATGCATGACCTCGTGCCTGGCCACACAACGCCACAGTCACGCAGCCACCTTGTTGGGTATAATACAGCATGCATTGCAATGTGCCGGTAAAGTGACAAACATAATCAACACGCGTTATAACCATGTAACGTCAAAATAATGATGACGGCAGGTTTAGCCAGTCAGTACTTGCTCAATGGGATACATTTTTTTGCAAAAAGTGATCAGTCAAGAACATGGCACCTCTGTTGTGGTAACTCTTTTGCTTCAGAACGCAGCACAGAGCAAGGAAGAGAGTAGCTCAACTAGAGCATGTGGCATTACATTTGTATTCATGCTTAGAAACTGCACTGTTGTTCTAAACAAAACTGTACTTTTGTTTCAAGCCCTGATTTCAGCTTGTGTCCTTACAGGTTTGGTCCCGTTTCCCTTCCCCCCAGTGGCAGCATGGTGCCTACCAATAAAGGCAGATACTGAATAAGCAATTGTAGCAGTGAAGCAAGACTTACAGTGAGGCATGTAAGCACTGATGGTACATGTGCTCTTCACATGTTGGTTTCTACCAGAAATGCCAGTACATGAAGGGATGCCATCATAACCAGATTTTGTGGATGGCAGCTGGCTTGTATGACACTTATGTTCCAGCTTTTGCTTCAGCAATCAAATTTCCTTGACTCCCTAATGTGTTCAAGTGAATTAAATGCTGTCATGTTTTGCCATTAGCAGAAGTGTTCCATTTCAATGAATTGGGCCTGTGAATGGTTGTTAGTATGCACTCCATTGTGGGAATGATGAACTGCCTTGCTGACATAAGGCTAATTTCACCATAAATCGTAATCTCTTTGAGGAAGCAATCCCGACAGAGCTCCCATCAGCTTCATCAACAGAAAGGTTATGAACTTTAGTCATACTAGCCTCGACTCAACATCCCATCACTCATTCCCTAGAGCTTACAATGTTAGTACAATGCCAACACTTGCACAGCAAAATAACACTGATTGCGTAAAGTTGTACAAGCCCACAGCTTTGCTGTGGGCTTGTAAAAGCTTTGCTTTTCCACACAATATCGAGGTTCACTACACTGACATTAGCGAACCCTTAAAATATTCAACCTTCACAATGCACACAAATAGAGATATAAAATCACATACAATTGATCTCCTTAAGCCTGAAAAATGTAATGCCTCTGCTCTGGTTAGTACAATCATTTCTGCCTTTCGCCACTGGCTGTGGCCGAACCCCACTAACATTACCATTAGAACGGCTAGTCTGGTGTGATGCATAACAGGAATGAATAGGAATAGTATAAGCAGAATGGTTATGTTCTGACAGCATTGATTATGAAACAAGCAGTGACAATGCACAAAGCAAGTATTAAGTTTTCATGCCTGGTAGAACAATGTTAAAAAGTAGAAGTGCAAAAGCAAACCATGCATTGGATCAGGTGTGGCAACCTGCAGCCTCTGCAAGTACATTAACACACTATGGAACACAATTTTATGGTGCAGGTTTAGACGGGACAGAGCAAAATACTGAGGTCAACCCCCAAAATAGTGATTCTGCACTTGCCTTGTACATCTCCCTCTGTCCTGTCTAAATATGTACCTTAAGGTCATACTCCATGATATGTATAACCAACTAGACTATCTTATGCTTGAACGCTAACATACCACTGTTCACAGCAGCAGCATCGGGCTGAGCGGTCTTAGCAGCTTCCGGGGCTCCTTTGGCTTCAGCGCCCTGTGGTGCTGTGAACGTGGTGTCATGAAAAGAAGACGCAACTGTTACAGCCTTTGACAAGCACTGCACCGCCTAACTCAAATTGTAATAAGGATCACATCATGTTCTACGTTTAACTATAGGCTTCTTAAAAAAAAAAAAATGTAATGCTGACAACATTTAGTAGTGAATGACTAATATGCAGTGACGAAAAACCATTTAATTAAGCCTCACACGAGGCATTTACACACGAAACATATCTTTTGAATGCTTTGGTTCCAGTAACGTAGCTGCAACTTAGAGTACGTGCGATTGGTTTTCTGTGCGACTGGTAGCTTACATTCTGTAATTTACGTGCAAATTACGCGCTTTAACTTTTGCACTAGCGAGCTGCCAAACCTCCAATAATGTCGGGAAATCTTCTTCCTCTAGTAGTGAGAGTGGGGAAAAATCAAACTACACTAGTTAACTATGCGTAATTTGTTGTAGTTGTACACAGCTACGTTGCTTACGTTAAATACATTTCTTAGTTCCAGCCGCGACGCAGTTCAAGCATGACATGACCAAACTTTCTGGCGTGACTTTCACATTTATGGACATTCTACGAATACATGAAAATTCACGTACAGGGGCAACGCTCACCTTTCGCTGCTTGATCCTTGCACGATTTCGTCGCATCCTGGACGCCTGGTTTTACCTCCTCAGACTTTGGCGGAGGTACGCCTGGAAACAGTACATAGGCTTTAAAAAAGTGTCTGCAAATTTCGGCAAGCGTACCCTACGGCACTACGTAGGGGAAGCTCTTGACGGAGAACCATCGCTGCATCCAGCAGAAAGCATCAGTCAAACGGAGGTGCGCCAGTACTGAGTGCACTGTCGTATCATCAGCAATCGGAACCGCAGGAAGGATGCAAATAGAGTCAAGCAGCCATGCGAACAATACCTTATTTCGTATTAACGGCGTGAAAGAAGCAAAAAATGCGCGACTAGCCTTGGCAGCACTATCCCGTACCACACATAACGCGCACATAGGCACCTTTGAGTGACAAGGAGTTCGCAGTGTCGCAAATGAGAAACGTTTCATGATCCGACTGATGCCCTGAACACAACATCGACAAGCGTACCTCAGTGTCGACAAGGAAACAATGGCGAAACGCAACACGAAAGAAATAGAAATGCTTGCCTGCGCTATTCCCACTATTGCTCATCTCTGGAAACTGGCACCGAAAAGTAAGTGGCAACCGTGGCGGCCTCTACTGGCGACGCCATACTTCACCCCATTCAATGCTGCACCCCTTTACCTCTGGTTAACATGTTGCGTTCGCAGAGACATCGCTGTGGAAAAAAAAGAAAAGAAAGCTAGGAGAAATATTTAGGTCATGCAAACATTTACTCTCAGCTAATATCTATACGATATAAACAATTATAAAAATTGAATGCGATGTTCCCGCCAGTTCTAGTTTCGTTTACAGGCATGCCGTCAGTTGGCGAATTTTGCTCGCTCGAGGCTCTTGGTTTCATTGTATCGACAGCGCTCCATACATCAACCTTAGCACTCCGAGCTAGCAGTGCCGTCAGCACATTTTTCAGCGACTTTGCAAAGTTTGATCAACACTAACGAAGATGTTACTATGCCAGAATGACGTGTTGCAGGTGCAGGCATTACTCTGGCAAACTGTCCTTATAGACCAAAAGCTTGGGTAGACTTACCCCCCACTGCTTCAATCTTTGTATAGCATGCAAAACTTAAATGCTGAAACATTTGACACAATAAGCTGCATAAATGGGTTTACTTCAGTAGTCAAGTGAACTTTACACAAACTTTATTTGTGAATACATCAACATAAAAGCAGAGAACTTTTTATTGGTGCTCAGTAGGCAGCCCTTATAACGCACAACAATCTTACCAGTGAATTGGTGACTCCTCACAACATATCTGAAGTATGTCAACTAGTCAAATTGTGAATGAATGCATGACCAAACATTCAAACCTGAAAACAATTATTGCGTATGTAAATAACATAAGAAATCTTGAAATTATATAGAACGTTGTTCTTCGTTATGTGCACATAGAGCAACATCTTGCTGAGTACTAATACGTCGTATATTCATTACCACAGGAACGAAATTCTGAGTGTCCATCAATGTTCGTGATGTTTATGTGAAAGACAGAACAAAGCTTTCACTGATGACATATTTTCTGCAGAAAGCATATCCACCACTGCACCTTGATCAAGGAAGAAACGCTGCCACACTTCGCTTGATGGGTGAGCGACACATGGGACAGTTCCCAGTAACCATCTCCGAGCAGTCAGTGCACAAGCAAACGTGGCCACACTCCAGGATCATCACTTCGACGGGGTTTGTGCGGCAGATGACGCAACATGGGTTCTCTGAAGGCGAGTCACGGTTCAGTTTTCGTCTTTGCTTCCTTGCTTCTTCACGACGAATTGAGTCCTTTCTTCGCTGGGCCATTGCCTGCCTTGCTTTCCACCATGTGAACACCAGGTAGCATGAAAGGCCTAGAGCTGTACAGCCGAGCACAAAGCTAACCACGCGCAATATGCCGAGTTCTGAGCGAAGCTTTGACACTAGTGCTGGGTGGCTTAGCTGTGTAAGGTAGTAGCAGACGCCATCAGCTGGCGGCATCAGCTTGACGGAACCGTCTTCCATGACTGTCAATGTGCCAAATGCAGTTAAAGTGGAGCCTTCTTCTAGAAGAAATTCCTGTTCTTCAATGCCCTTGGTTTGTTCTCCACGCAGCCAGCCAAAGAAAACACCGCTCAGGCCGTCTCGATTTGGGATAAAGTTTTCATAGACGCAGTTTACCGGAATACTCTCACACTCCTGTGGATCCACTACTTCAACCATCACTTTGCTGTGTCGTGACGCAATGGCGAACGGCACGTAGTTGATGATACGATGTATCTCGCGTTGGGTCTGTGACCTGAAGAAGAGGAAACCTCTTTCAGTGAACTCGGCAAGCTTCAGCAAGCATGAGAGAAGTCAATGCTCTTAGCATTTGTTTGCTGGTTCATCATCTAAATTATATGGTGGAAAAGAATGAATAACAATAACACAGTCCTGCTCCTTTCAGAACATCAATGCGTGCTGAACAGCTATTTAGTTTCTCATCCTCAACCATCACATAAATTCTGCACAGATAGCCAAAAATGGCTGACTTGTTTATACTGGAAAAATTTGAACTACTTGAAAAGCACAAGAAGTGCAACATATGTAACAATTTTTAGGAAGAGCAAAACATTGACGTTCCAACAGTGATTATAGCTAATGTTACATATAAAGTTCGAAAGACTAGATCTTTTCTTAAAATGACTGACAACCAATTTTCATGGTACCTATTTTTTTTAATGTGAGGGAAAGCTTACCAGTCAGAGTGTCTAATATGACGCGGCAATGCGCAAAACGCAACTGAAAATTCTTTTTCGGAAATTTTCTATCTGCAATGAGGATGTAGCCATTCACTGAAAGCATGATGAAAACGGTGGCAGGTGACCGCAATAGCAATTACACGCCAGCATTAGTGGGAGGCAATGACAAGTGCAACCGTAACTGTGAGAAAGCATTATTTTGTTTATCAAGTCGATGTTCCTGTGATTCATGTTTTCCGAAGTGTTGAAGTATTTCTGTAATAATAGTTATGTGTTTCCGTGGTTCCCTGCCCAACTGCTTTGGTATTTAACCAGTCAAAGCAAAACCAAACAGACTGAGAACGAAACAATGTTTTTGCATGTCATATGCAGTTCAGCATGTTGCCTTTGCCATGCGTGCTGTTCTGATTTCCGAATCATAGAATAAAGTGCAAGAGCCTAATAATATAGCAACAGCAATTTTAGGCAATAATTATGTTGTAATTAACAACAGCCGACTTACGTACAGTAATCTCATAGACTACATCTGCAGTACCAAGATTTCACCGCCAGGCCATGCCACTTACTGGATTTTGTGACTTTCTTTGCCTATTTAAAATTATAATTCCTACTTAAATTGAGAACGGCATGCTGAATTCTATCACTATAAATCATGGTCATTTAATTTTTATCAAAGCCTCACAACACATTCTGGGCAGTTGTCAGTCCCTTTAATATAATCTGCCTTATGCTCTGTTTCAGGCACTTATGTATAAGAAATATGTTGAAAAAGTGGAAAACATTTTTCATTTATAATCACATGCTTCGTCCGGGCATGCCACATACCACAATACTTATATAGAATAAAGCACAAACAAGAAAGAAAGAAACCACAATGTGTCTTTGCACTGTCATACTCACACGCCACATTGGCATTTCACACAGGATGGAGCATTGAGTTTTCTGAGCTATGGTGCGCTTATAAACTAGCTACAGGTTAACTACACATCTTAAATGAAGACATTCTCATTCATATATACCTGTAGGCATTTCAATTCGCGAGGGTAGGACATTTAGAAGAACAGCCCAGTAAAAAAAAACAATTGAAACCATTTGGAAATATCAATGGGTCCAACTGGAAACGGCAATTTCCAATTGGGCCAAGTGTTATCACCAACAGGACCATTTGGGCCAGTTAGAACGGCCAATTGGTTCATATGGAAACCCTCACTTCCAATTGGGCCAGATGGAGTCTCCAGCAGAACCATTTGGGTAAATCTGAATTGCCACTTGGTCCAAATGGAGTTTTCAAAACCATTTGGACAAAATTTAAGTGAGAAAATGTTACTGTCTTTTGTGTACAAAATTTGCAGATTTCTCTTTCCCTTTTGAAATTTCTCTTTTGAGATTTGGACGTGAGATTCGAGATTGGATTCGTGAGATTGGAAGACACTATTTGGCATTTGGAGGGCAAGTAAATGTGGAACGACCGCAAAAAAAAAAAAAAGTGGTCGGTCTATTGATCATGTTAAACAGTAAAAAAAAAAAAAAAACTTGCACTGTTTTATGTGTTTCTTAAACACACGACTCAAACAACTTTTAGGCATAAAACAATTTGTAATTTAGCAATATTGTTTAAATTTTTTATTTCACATCTATGAAATAATTCTTCCTTGGAATTAAATTTTGTCTCAGCGTCATTTTTCCTTGGCGACCGAACGGGACAGCATAATCGACATCAACATTAGCAACATGTGCTCGTGTGTGCTGATCGCCTTGCGTGCTTCGTGCGACCGTCTGACAGCACTATGATCACCCACGCGTACGTGCGGTACGAAATCGACAAACATTTAGCAATTGTGCCCGTGACAGACATAAAGAACTTCAAGCTGACGACGACTTTTCGGCGGCTTTTTATATGGTCAAGTGGACGGACGCGGCCGGCACGTGTGCCCACTACCGTGCCAGAATTTTGCAGATCGGAGGTAAGTTTCCGCGTTTCCAAAGCTCTTGTAATTATATTGCATTACTGCACTACACGAGTGCACGGGTCACTCACACTCGTCTGAGTTAAATGATTGCACGCATATATGTATACGCTTTTGTGTAATGTAGCAAATATGCATGATGCACTGAACTAATTTGGACAAAAAGGTTTCAAGTGTGTTGCATGAGTGTTTTTTTAAAAGCAAGGTTTCCCCGAGAGCGTCGTGACAGCACTGGTGAAACGTACGTGGGGGAGAACATTGCTGACATTGACAGAACAGCGAAAAGCTATACTGATTAGAACAATTTTCTTCCATTTGCTGCTTGAACCTTAGCTACATAAACAGCAAATTGTGACTCTCTTAAACCTGGTTGGATTGCTGAACATTAAAGTTGAGGTGTCTTTTTATCCAATTTCAGCTTGCCTGTCTTGCCAGCTTTTGAGGGCAACAGGTTTTTCAGGAGTCCATACACAATGCTGTCTTTCTTTTTTATCCATTTCTGCAGGTTGTGGCGCGACTAGACCGGAAAGGTGCCATGAACAGTATCCAGCATTGCATTTTCCTTCGTAATAAAGCTTTAAATCCTACTTTTCACTTGTTGCCTCATTGTCACATGTAGTTATTATCTTAAGGAAGTAGTGGCTCCTTGTTGTGTGATATGATGTGAAGCAAGAAAAGCATTGGAAAGAGCATTAATGAAGAGATTCGCTTTTTGTGCTGTTCATATTGTTTTGCATCATATTAGATCACAATATGTATTAACCAACTTGCCGAGCAACATGTAACGTTGTGGTTCCTTATTGCTGTGCTAGTTTGCCAGATTCACACAGCGCAGGCTGTGCACAGTCAAAACCATTTGACCCGTCGAGCGGCTCCATTTGGACCATTTGGTTCCATGCCAATTAGCCCAATTGGTTCTATGCCAACTGCACCATGTGACCCAATTGGCAACAACCAATTGGTTCTATGCCGACTGCACCATTTGAACCAAATGGTATGCAACCAATTGGCCCAATTGTTCCAAGTGGCCCAATTGTGTACTAATACACAAATGGAACCAATTGGAAACAAGTGGAAATTTTCCAATTGGGTCCAATTGTTTTTTTTAACTGGGAGGATAAGAAAGAAAATGATGCTACAAAGACAAAGCCAGCATTGGAGAGAACCAAAGAACCGAACGGTGTCATTTCACCATGACCACGTACTTACCAGAAGCGGGATACCGGGCTCCACTGAATCTTGTGCTCTGTGAGGCAACATTCCTGAATGACTGCCTTAGCACCGCGCAGGTGCCTGCTCTTGATCGTTTCTCCAAGGGCCCTGACTTGGCCCCTGATGACAGCGTGCACCGCAGTGGCATTGGGGTACTCTTCGCGCAGTTTCGATGCTAAATTATTGTCAACGTCCAATTGACGAGCTGTCTGTAAAAGACAAAACATAGAAGCAGGTGTAACTCACACAGCAGACTGCATGGAAACGACGGCCGAATCAGAGAAACAACACAGTATCAGTGTTTTGTGCCTCAAACATAACTGTGTCAACAGGTTTGGATTGATTCAAATTGCGCTACAGTAAATGAACATACTAGATTAAGTGTTTTCCAGTAGAGAAGTTTAACCATATAAGCCAGTGATCTAACGCTTCGTGATGCTGCGATTCAGTCGCTAGTGTCGACCTCAAACACAGCTGTTGATTCTTTCAATATCAGCAATTCATAACATGCATTTTTCTCCTTTCACCGACAACGAAATAAATATTAGCTTTGTACAGCGCTTAGTCTCTACAAGGTCATTAGCGATCTCAAAGACCTCGGAAGTTCTCAGCGGTCTTTAGCACACGCGTAGTTAAATAAACAGTGTTTTCCTCTTTCAGATGGCCTCTTAATCAAAGGGAACTGATTCGTTCGCCCTTCAAGGCACCTCCGATTCGATTGCCGTTGGATTTAGTTTTGAGCGAACTAACACGCAGCGGGATCAATTAGGATGTTTGACGAAGGAGCAAACGAAACTTACTCACCTGCACTGCCTCGAAATTCGTCACTTTAGACCGGTACGCCTTGTAGATTACACTGAGCGTGACAAGGTTGACACCAAGACAGACGTTTTCTAACGTTACGTATTGCGTAAGCCAATCGAGTGCCATGGTGATGTTCGGAATAAGAAGCGAATCGTGTCAATTATCGTACACTTCGGCTGTTTATCCTCTTCATTCCCTGTGCATGCCACACCGATCCAAGAATATGCGCTAACAAAAACACACAAAGAAAAGCAACGCTTGTCATGGTTGCTTGACGGCAGTCTACCAACGTTAAACTTAGTTTTTAAAGGTTCTGTTGAAAGGATGGTCATTGGGGTGGTTGAAACAGGACGCTGAAACTGCTGTTATGGACGTGAAGTGTATTTTTGCATTAGCTTATCCATTTCTTGGCCGGCTGCGACACAATGCGATGATGCTCTAATGGAGTAGCGAGAACGAATGCAAATGAAACTGAAACGTTGTTAGACATGCCCAAATACTGTCTTGTAGCTCTTTCCACCTCATAGCATTGACACTTATCTGAACGTCTGAACTTCCTCGCGGGTTTAAATACTTCTACGATATGCGCCGTCAAATAAAAGTAGGAGGTTGTCCACGGTCCACCTGGCCCACCTAGTGTAAACCAACCTCCTTGGTGCAAGCACGCGCAAGGCTCATCGGCGTACAAGTGAAAAAGTATTGAGTTTCACCGGCACCGTTTTCTACTTGAAGATCGGTGTTCCGCGACGCACACGTTAGCGAAATATGCTCGCACCTTCTAGCTAACGTAAAGGACGCGTTCTCGATGCGACACATATTATTGTGATCTTTTAACGATATGGTTTACCTCCATCGATCGCAGCTTGTTATAGTTGATAATTGCGAAGCTCACGTACGTGGCACATGCACTTTGGCGAGAACTCCAAACAAATATCCATATTTGAGTTTCTACCAGTGTGCCATACACCCTGCGCTGTATTTCTACAAATGCCCACGCTGAGATCGATGCACAACGCTTTACCACATGGTATGGGCCTGCGCAAGCACACCACAGTTCACACCCATAACACACCCCACCACACGGCGACGGGAGGCAGCGCTGTCCAGCTCCGACTCGACGGACCAGTTCAAACCGGTCAGCCGAGCGAGAAAGGCAGCTATGGTCGTTGGACTCTTGGACTGAGGTGACCACCCACTGCACAGCGGAAGAGCAACGTACGCTCGAGTTTACTCTCTCTCTCTGAGAAAACCCGCAGGCTTGGGGGGGGGGGGGGGGGGGGGAGGCAGCTTTATGTAGCACGTGTTGAGCAACAGAAAGCTGGATCGGGAATATTTCAGGATGGTCTACAATTTTCTCATCGACACTTTTGCTCATACATTATTTTAGAAGTTGATAAATTCGTAATAACTAGCTGTGTTATTAGGCGAAGTACAAAATATAGTCTTACTTGCTCCAGGCGACGGCAAGCAACATTACCTTGGTTCTCTCCAGCTACGTTACACTTGCATATTTTTTTTCATTTTTGCACATGTTACGTTGGATGGGACACATGGTACATCACACATGTAAGAGCAGGTACATCGCGTACGCGTCTGCATGGAAGTAAATTGGGCAGTTCAATTATTGAAAACCTTCCTCCTGGATAAAGGATATTCAACTAATGAAATTTTTCGAAGTCAAGGCTATCACTGCCTATCAGAAAATATACGAAGTGCGGACAGTTTGTTCTAGAGAAACAAGATGGCGCTTCCGGCGGCGTGCCGCTAACGCCCCTTGATATTATGGACAGTAGAGATTACAACGAAGGCGCCAAGTAGAACAACGGACGAAGGAAGGAGACACGAGACAAGCACGTAGGCGCACTAACAACTGAGCGCTTTATTTCTTGACACAGGAATAAATACGTGCTGTCAAGGATCAAAACAACAAGAAGATCATCATCAGCTGTTTTGACCAGAGCTGATGATCAACTGACAAGGGAGATATTGAAAGCGCTTGAGATCAAAAATCGTGGTGATGATTGCATCAGTGAAGCCTCAGTTCCCCTTTCGACAAAGGAACTGGCGCATCTTGGGAGCGGCACTTAGAAGTTGTTCTGTATTGTGGTTTCCTTGTGCGATGCAGATGACGGCCCTGTTTCTTCTTGTTGTTTTGATCCTTGACAGCAGGTATTTGTTCCTGCGTCAAGAAACAAAACGCTCAGTTGTTAGTGCGGTTACGTGGTTGTCTCGTGCCTCCTTCCTTCGTCAGTTGTTTATTTGGCGCCTTCGTTGTAATCATGCATAACCAACTCGCCCACCAGCACGTGCTCAGGGAAAGTAGAGGCACTCTCCTCTCCGCGGCGCTTTTCTCCTCAATTCTCCTCACGCGCCAGCTCCGCGCACGCTGCGCACGGCACGCTCTTTCTCCGTGGCTCCCGTGCACGGGCCGTAGTATTCGATGGAGGCGCATGATTTTGGAACGGTTGCGCGTCCCAGTGTTGCAGAAAATTTTGAAAAATGATGATAACAGCATCGGGAATGCTGAAGGCAACGTTTATGAGAAGGTCGTTTTCTTCCGAAAGTTGCACGAATGGGGCATACTGACGTGAAAGGAGCTTTGAGACGAGTTCTATACTCCAGACATTTTTTTCTGCCACGTGATAAGATGATTTACTCTGTGCATCTGATCTAGTACTGCTTGTGGCACATATCACTATGGTTGTCTTTTTTTTTCTGTGCGCGCGTGTGTACCGCAGGTATTATATTCAGCGTACCTTCATATAATGAATTAGTCGCGATTGCATCGTCCGCCCATGTGTTTTTCTTATCAATGTGAAAATAGCTATGGGAAAGTAGCTATGTAGCTCAATGTGAAACTGAATAGGACGGTTGTGCAATTTCAGTGCGAGCAAGCATGCACGATCATGCGAACACCCCCTGCAGATTGCCTGTATCCGTGAGAAAACCCACTCATGCGTTCGTAGCGGCCCAATTCAAAGCAAATTAAACAGTTGAAAATGTAGAAACACCCCTGAAGTTGTCTATGTATGCGTAAGCATACCCCCAAATTTCATTTGACCCACCCAACCCCAACCCCTTGCTTGCAGCAAGAACAAATCTATTGAAACTGAACGCACCCGCGAATGATTAGATAGAAATAACCAGATAGTGATCGCACCAAGGAAGTTTTCTGAGTCAGAAAAGTGACAAGCCGCTGCTTCAAAATATTTGCCAAATAAAGGACGAAGAGCAAAATAGCCTAATCCTGATTCAATTCATTAGCGGAAAGTTTGGATAGCTTGGAATGCATATTTAGCCTCGCTTGCCAAACAAGCATCATATACGCTGTTCGCGCCATCTGGACACAGTTTAATCAGCTTTCAAAGCGCTTTTGCATATTCTCTGAAGCTGTGGCCAAAGCTTCATGTCGTCCACCCAGTCATCGTCTACAATATCTCTTGGAACAGAGGTTTGCTAAGCCGCACCGGCGTCATAGACGCCCATTGTAAACGTGGAGGCAACGGAGGCAGTTGAGGCAAGCAATGGACGCGTCACCACGTGATCAAAGATGGCAGCGCCTACGGGATCGCCGCGAAAAAGGTCAATACATGAGCTGGAGATGTTATAGCTATGGGTTACATTTTGAGCATATGGTAAGCACGTTCCTTTCTAGGAAACTGAAAGATCGAACTTCTGGAGGCCGATTATACTAACGTGTGGGCTGAAAAAAGGCCCGGGCGTGATGTCCTCGGGGCGCGCCATGGTAGCTAGCGCGCTGAGAAGCAGACACATCTATCTGGCAGACCATCTTCTGACGCACGTTCGCAAAAGATATTTCGCATGCTGATGCCACATCCCAATAATGCCCGTGATGATCGATGCGTTTTTTAGACCTTGCCGTGGACGTCGCTTGGAACTCCATCGGACGTCTTCATTTCGATGTGGAAATGTGGATCTTTTTAGGACGTGCATGGGCGTCTGGGTAAAAACTGTGCAACTAGTGGTGGAACAAAAAAAAAATGATAGGTAACGAAGTGATAGGAAGAAGACAGCGCGGTGTGGATCAATGATGTTCAAATGTTTTTACTCTTTAGTGGTAGCTGCCGCAGCTTCTTACCAGCAGAGGTAGTACCTGGAGTAGTAGAGCTATCGCTCAGAAAGCGCGTCGTCCGGTCAAATGGTACAAAAACTATCAAAGGCAATGGCTCGATCATACCCCCCTAAGTAAGCAAAAAATGCAACGGCTCATGCCTCTCGTAATGCGAAGGCTATAAGCACTCACCAAAGTGAAACGTACAGTGTAGACATTCATTATATTCAAGCATACAACGTACAGAAATGCGGTTTCTAGTCGAGTGGTAAAAAAAAACTACGTGACCTTCGCAACGGCTCATACCCTCGTAAGCAAGGAAAAAATGCAATGGCTCATAACCCGTAAGGCTGAGGCTACAAGCGCTCAGCAAAGTTAAGCGAACAGTGCATACACTCATCGAAATCACCCATACAACACACAGAACAGCATACGTTTCAATTCTCTGCTGAGAGGATGCAGCGTATAGTCGAAGAGAAACGTCGGTGGCGCTAGTCTGACCCCGCTATACGAGCGCGCGAAGCCGCAGCTGAGCTTCGAAAACGAGCCGAACTGCGAAAGCAGCAACGGGACGATGCGAGACGGCGCATTACCAAGTGTGCAGCAGGCTTATGCCTTCACGTGTTACAGGAGCGAAACATGCTGCCGAACTCCTTTTATTACTTTTTTAAACATCCATGGTAAGCGGGGGTAGCCAAAAGAGCAAACGGGTGTCACCAAAATTCTAATGAAAGTAAGCAGGCCAGTGTATAGAACAGTTAGATATAACTGTTTGTCTAATAGTTACAAAATGGGCACCAAGGGAAGGAAAACGCAGTAGAGGACGACGTCAAACAAAATGATGTGTGATGAGATGAGGAAATTTGCAGGCGTACAGGTCTGTGTCATTTGGTGCAAGACAAGAAAAATGAATTCTGGGGTTTTATGTGCCAAAACAACCACTTGATTATGAGGCATGCCGTAGTGGGGGACACCGGATTAATTTTGACCACCAGGGGATCTTCAACGTGTCCCAATGCACGGGATGCGGGAGTTTTACAGCGAAGCTGTTTATGCGGACCTTGTGCCGTCGCTGTCGGACTTCGCTAAAAAGGGGCCACGCGACCTAGCGGGAGAGGAAAAGATGAGCTCAACAGGGGAAAAGGGGTTGGAGTGACTCATTTCCGCCTGTGAAAGCGCTATTTTATACGCCAATCTTATACGGTTGTCACGCCGTGCATTTTCGGCGATCGAGCCAGATCGGCATCAAATTTATCGGCGACTGATTCCACCCTGCCGCGAAGGAAACAAATGTCATGCTGGCGGTTTGTGGCCAACGAACAGCGCCCAGCGATTGAAACGCGATACTATAGGAGCGCGCGGCTGGCGGCACTTCTTGCGCCAGTAAGAAGTACCGGCAGCCACGTCAGTCGTCAAACCAATCCAAACAATCGTCAAAACGATTGCGGCGCCCGCATCTCAAGTGGTGGGCCTTGCGCCCAACATACGGAGCTTTGGATTAGTGGTTCCGCGCATTCCATCCCAGCTACAACTATGGGAAGACCACGAGTAGTGCGTACTCCTGATGAACTATCCTGATGATGATGATACTATCTTCGGGATCGGCCCACGTAAGGGAAGTGCTTAGCGCCTGCTTCACCTCCGCCGCGGGTCGGCCCGGCATTGCACTATCCCAGGCATCGGCCCACGTATGGGGAGTTTTTTGCCTACCACGCCAACGGCACGAAAATTTCCTTGGACGGTAGAGGTATGCAACTTCGCTGTAAAAACATTTTCACCAAATTTAATGCTTACAAAAATAGTTTTGGTCAAGAAATGCAGCGGTGCTGCACATGCCCGGATGTCTCCTAGCATTGCATAACAATAATGTTGCAAGCCATCAGTAACATAGGTGCATATAAATCGAGACATACAGCATGGTCTACTCTTATTAAAGGGAAGGCCAAATTAGAATGTCAGCACCGATTACAGCTCAGTTCTAGTATATGAAGGTCCGGAAAATATTTCTTTATCAATTGAATTTCTGTTGAATAGAATCAAGTGCTTTTATTTCTCTTAAACTAACGAATTACTGACGCTGTGTTGTACTGAATGCCAATGAAGTTCTCAGTTTAATAGCGGACCTGCGTTTTGCAGCAATCTTATTTATTGCATAGAGGTATTTACGTTTCATTTTTTTTCTCCTAATTTAGATGGGCTATGCCAATTTACGGCAGGTGGGTTATCGCAAGGCCAATCTGCGTGACAAACGAAAGGACCGCGCATCACGTGACTCGCGTTGCCAGCACCGACAGTGAAAAGCAGGCGCCGCCCGCTCCGTTTCATTGTCAGGTTCGGCGTGATTTGTGACCTGCCAAATATCCTACAATCTGCGAGGTCACGGCAAGCTCGCGATCCTCCTCCCTCGGACAATGTCA
This sequence comes from Dermacentor andersoni, assembly GCF_023375885.2. Taxonomy (NCBI): domain Eukaryota; kingdom Metazoa; phylum Arthropoda; class Arachnida; order Ixodida; family Ixodidae; genus Dermacentor; species Dermacentor andersoni. The sequence goes on along the minus strand of NC_092816.1, from coordinate 64,342,249 downwards.
CGGAGGAATGTCATGGAGGAATGCCGGCTTAGCCGTGGAGGAATAGCTGTTTGTTTCGCGGCGCGGCGGTTTTCTAGGTAAGTGTTGAGTATAATACGTTATTTTTCATGTCTTTGACTCTTCCCTGTAAATTCCGTTGTTTTTAGGTAAGACCTAAACGTCCCTTCTAACGACATCCGACTCTTGGCAGATCCCAGCACAGTGGGTACGCGCCATCAGTATATTATTCGATGTGAAAACAAGCATGTACAATGTACAGATAGTGAAACAGGGAGAGATGGTAGGCTGGCAACTGCCACCGAGAGGGGCGCAACTCCTGCCTGCTCTTTAGAAAGGAGGAAATGTGGAAAAAAGAAGCTGAAGATACGGAGACGAAGGGTAAAGAAGAAAGAAAAAGCAGAATGACGGACTCCGAAGACTAAAGTAAAGCGACGACAAATAATTGAGTCCGCTAGTATAGGATCACAAATGACATGCAGAAACAACAATTAATACTAGGACTCCACGATCACCAAAGGTCAGTCGGACGCCTCGCATTTGGCGCTCACTGGAAGACTACAAATGCGGCTGTGTAGGGTGATATGGGCTGGACAAGTTTTAAAGCTCACAGTAACATTGATTACAAAGAACGACAGAGGAATATGGAAGAAAGTAAATGGGCTCGGAGAGTGGTCAGGTATTTGTACAGGAAAAACATTGATTCACAGTGGAGTGAAGGAACTATATAGGAAGCTCACCATCAAGTATGCGTCCTGTATGGTGAGCAACACGGCAACAAAGAACGTTAAGCGGGAAGTAAGAGAGGCTGGGATAATCTCATGGGTGGCGGCAATGGAAAAGAAACCTGCTTTGAGTAACTACTTAAGAGGAAAAAATGAAATCAGGAAAGAAACAATTTACGATAACTCAAAGGGAAGCTCTTACTTTTCGAAGAGAGATCAGGATGCCTTAGAACACGCACCTATAAAGCGAGATATAAGAAGGAAGAAGAAGCATGTGCTTGCTGCGGCAAAGCTAGGGAAACGATGGAGCATGTTTTATTAGAATGTGAAGATGTCTGCACAGTGGTCGATTTAGGCACCTCTGGCCTCCTTGAAGCCCTTGGGTTCAGCGAGAGTAGGGGGAAAGTAAACATGTCCGCAATAAAGATTAGTAATCTCTATAATAGGGAAAAGAGAAATGGAGGCGTACAAAAATAATGTTCACTATAGGGGCTCAGAAACTTTGGTCACGGGAATTCATCGTAGTTCTATTTTTTTCCTTTTCTTTTTTTCTTTCTTAACATAGGTAGGGTATTAGGCAATATAATAACACGAGCTTGGTGGCGCAACCCACCACCCCGTTCTAAAGGGGACGCTCATAGCATCTGCCCATCCATCCAGCCGCTAATAGGTGGTGTTTAAAACACGTCGTCTATGACTTATTTCCGATTGCCAAAGTGGCTTCCACCGCATTCAACCAGCAAAATCATAGCCTTTCAGATCCGCAATAATATCCAGAGGGCACCACCTCATGAAGCGTGGTAAAGTTGCTGTCTAGGTTACGAATTACGAAAGGTAGCCTTCTGTGACATAAGCAGTAACTCGAAAGCGCGGATTTGGACACCACCTAAAGCAACAACAGGAACAAAATGATTGCGAACGCGGAACCAACCGCAGTGAACCATAGGCTCCCGTGCATGGCCTTCGAGATTGGGCGACTAGCTCAGTCTTCGTGTCGTCCGACCAGCGAGAGCATGTCCCTTGCACTGCATAGCAATTGGGAAGGCATAGTAAACATATAAGCGGGTAAAAAAATCGACACTTGGACAACTTGTACTGGTTCAACAGCAAGACGGCAAAGACAGAAAGCTGGAAAGACACAGGATAGCGCTGAACTCGCAACTAACTTTATTAGAAAGCATACACAAACCTAAGTACTACCACGGCTGAAGCAAGAGGTGGTGGGATCGAATTCCGGCCACGGCGGCCGCATTTCGATGGGGGCGAAAGGCGAAAACACCCGTGTACATTAGATTTAGGTGCTCGTTAAAGAACCCCAGGTGGTCCAAATTTTCGGGGTCCCCCACTACGGCGTGCCTCATAACCAGATCGTAGTTTTGGCACGTAAAACCCCATAATTTAATTTATTTTTTTAAGTACCCCCAGCCCCCCTTAACCTATACTCACGTGCTCTCCTTTCGATGGTATGTCAGTGCACAGGGAAACAGCAAAAACCTGCAATCTAATGCTATACTATGAAGCGATCTAAAAATGCAAATTCACTGCCTTTCGAGAGCCGCAAAATTCAAAACCGACAGCAGTGGGAGACCCTGCTGCTCAGCTCAGACCAGCGAGATCAGTCTTGGCCACCCAGTTAGTCTAAGAAACCGCTGAGACCCCGGGGTATCTCGGCCATCTGCTAGGCGGAGGGAGGCTGCGTGCCCTCATGATTGCTGAAAATAATAAAAGTTGACTCTCTCTCTCACTGTCATGCAAAGTTAATGAAGGCATGCTTACACAACGTATCCCTTTTTTCCTGGTATTTTTCCATCGTAGTCTGATATACGGAAAGAGTTGTGGCGTCTTCATAGATTCTTCATAGCACACCCATGCTCAGGGCAATGCCGCGCGACATGTGAGTAGGCATTACCCGCTAGCGAGCGCCTGTGCTCAGACAATATAATGTCCAGGCATAAACCGGTTTGGGCGATGCAGACAGGAAATCGGAAGCTGGTAAACAACGCTCATTCTACAATGCACAGGTGGGGACGGGTGCTTAATAGTGTAGCCTTTCTTAGTAACAGTGGAGACAGCCTGTGCCAAATTCCTAACAATCTTTCCGCAAATTTTGCTTACCTTGTTAGGGGCAGAAAAAAATGAGGCTCTACGTCAAACCTGAATGCTACATTCCTGAGGCTGTGTGATAGTTCAAGTACATATGGAATTACAACTACTCATTTCTTCTTTTCAGCAGGCTCTGAATTACTTATTCTTGTAGGCGCTCCTAATTTTACACTCTTAGCAAGCTTCTGCACGGTTCACCCGGATAGCGTCCTCCCGAAAACCTACCGCTCTGAAACGCTCGTTATATTAATAAACTCTCAGAAGTCTGCTGAAAACAAGATTTCCAAAGTGCTGAAAGGAGCACCGAAAATGCAATGCCATTTTTTACCACCTCTGAATGTGTTGAATTAAAATAATAAAAAAAAAATTATGACCTTGGGCAATACATCCAGCACACATGCTTAACAGTTAGTTTAAGCCTCGTATCTAAAAAAATTGCAGCTCGTTCTTATCTGGCAGTTCACGTGTGACTTCTGAGCCACATTTGTGGAACACTTGAACTACGTTATCAACCGTTTGTTGGAAATGAGCTTTATTCACAAAGACCAGAAAATCAACATATCACAGTAATTTGATCGTTTGGTCGTCTAGGTTACTTTTTATACTCCTGTCAACCCTGCCTAGGAAAATGTTAGTTGGTACTGGAGAGCAACTTGGGAGCCAATGCAAATGCCAGATTTTTGTCGGAATAAATTTCCCTTCCATTCAAGAAAAGTTGAAGCTAAGTAAAAAGAGAGAATCTCGAGAAAACTACTAACAGATGCACCACTGATGCTAGAAAATGCAAGCAAGGTGGCAGTACTTATGTTTGTGTACGCTTTCCGATAAAGTTAGTTGCGAGTTCAGCGCTGTCCTGTGCCTTTCCCGCTTTCTGTCTTTGTCGTCTTGAGCTGCCCCTTCAAGATGTTCATACAGGCGGGTATGGTTCACCCATCTGTTCGAAGGCGACCTGCGAGTAGGCGTGAGCTCATGATGATCATAAACTAATCAGCGCACTTTGCTTTGGCTTATCCAGGAGAGGGTAGAGGAAATGTGTGCCAATTTTTATAGAGGAAGAGTCACAAAGAGAGGCTTCTAAACGATGCCTGTCTTATTTTGACGTTGAGAACGGGATTGACTAGGAACGCAAATTTAGTGCAATTTAATTCGTAGACTGGAAACGCAAAACCGTGTTTATTGTTATGTTTACGTTTGAATGTAAAAAAAAATGCGGGTTTAGGGTGAAGTTAGGGCGAACGACGACATCACACCGACAGACGGAGCTTTCGATGCGTTTAATTGAATTCACAACGTCACAAAATATCAAAACAAAAAGAAAGTCGATCTTTTGGTCCATTGTACACAAACTAATCCAGGTACCGTGAGACATTACAGGTGATCTGCGGAACCAGAGATAGAGAGCACTGGTTAGCATTCAACAACAACAACAACAACAACAACAACAACAACAACAACAACAACAACAACAACAACAACAACAACAACAACAACAACAACAACAACAACAACAACAACAACAACAACAACAACAACAACAACAACAACAACAACAACAACAACAACGATATCGTTTATTGTTTGTTTCGTAGAATTTCAGTGTCCACCGCAGACGAAGAACGGAAATTTTGCCCAGAACCGGAGAAATCTTAAAAGGTGTTTTTTTCGCTGAAGAGCGGCCTGAAAGAGGTTGCATGCATGCATGCATGCATGCATGCATACATACATACATACATACATACATACATACATACATACATACATACATACATACATACATACATACATACATACATACCGCCAAGTGGGTGAAGTTCTTCGAGAATGCTAATTGAAATAATCCAGCGTCCTTAATTATATGGCCTCCCCCATCCCCTACTGTGCTGTTGAACGACGCCTCCCCACCCGCCTCCTTTCCCAATCTAAGTTATGCACGGACTTGAATCGAGGCTGGACCGAGGCTGAGGGGAATTTCCATCCGCTGAGCATCACGAAAACAGTGGCACAATGCTGCGTGACGCGCTTGTCTATATTTTGACGTGAAGCGAGCTTCTCCCCACAACGATTCTTATTGTGGAGAAGCCAGTTTTACCGAATGCTGACAGCTACGCTAGCTTGTTTCGATTTGTCTAACTTCTCCGTACACCGTACAGTTTAGCACCTCTTCGTATTTCTTCGTACCTCTTAGCTTTTGTCGCATAATTAAGTTATGTGGGAAGCGCGGTCAACGACTTCCTTTATATTGAAACACAGTAATATGCGGTAGTCATAAATAATTTAATTAAATTACAGGGTTTTACGGGCCAAAACCACTTTCTCATTATGAGGCACGCCGTAGTGGGGGACTCCGGAAATTTTGACCACCTGGGGTTCTTTAACGTGCACCTAAATCTAAGTACACGGGTGTTTTCGCATTTCGCCCCCATCGAAATGCGGCCGCCGTGCCCAGGATTCGATCCCGCGACTCCGTGCTCGGCAGCCCAACACCATAGCCACTGAGCAACAACGGCGGGTAGTCCTAATTAGCGAAGATATAATAAACTACAAGCTACCAAAGTGCCCATAGGCCAAAAGAGCAGGTATTGCTGTTTTATGAACCGTGTCCTACGCGGTGGCGTAGTTAACACTTCTCTCACGGTTCGACATTTTTAGGTTTGCACAAATAAAGCTTCGCAGAAACGCGTTGCGCATATCTGGAGGCCTTCGCCTTAGTGCACGCATGCGGCGCATGCATCGTCAACAGCGGGACAGCACGACAACGGCGACGGCGCAAGTACGCCTTCAGCGTCCGCATCTCAGTATCACTATCTCACTATCTCAGTATCAAAAAAGCGCATTCTTGCGCATCTGTGAGGCCGCGGACGCTCTTGCACGCGTTACCTCGAACTAAGCAGGCTTCTGACACGTCCTACCAGAGTTGGCTGCTCGGGCGCCCTACTCAAAGGTGGACCGCTCTGTACTTGCGAAATGGTGCGTTCACGTGTGTTGGTTCATAGGGTCACTTATGTGCACTTCGTATCAAGCAGCGTTTCGAAAATTGTGAATCAGTTATCGGCATACCTTGATTACATTTAGTCGTCCGAACTACTATGTCCCTGGTCGACGTGTTATGATTGTTGGTACAACAAGCTCGTCACACGCTGCGGTGGATCATTGGCTACCGCGTTCTGCTCCTGAGAACGAGGTCGCCGGTTCGATAACCGGCCGCGACGCCCTCATTTTGATAGAGATGAAATGCAAGAAACGCTCGTGCGCTTCGATTTAGGTGCTCCTCAAATTAATCCGGAGCCCTCCACTACGGCGTCTGTCATATACCCGGTGTTTCTTTGGGAAGTCAAATCTAACGAACCAATTAATTTGCAACCAGTTTGCGCATAAATAAACCCGCCTCGGAGATACAGAGCTGCCACTGCCACTCCGTCCTAGCATTTGTAGAAGCGATTTTCTAACGCGAAGCATTCGTCGATCTTGCCATTTCCGATAGGTAGTATGTCTATAAATCGCAAGAATGCAGTTGTTAGTAGCGCACGTTCAGTCTGCGCTATGTTCTTTCGATGTCTTTAGCGCGTTTACGTATGCATATAATGAAAAAGATTCTGGCAGGACCCATCTCAGGATCAATGTCGACGTTAAAGCGATTAGCATTGAAGCAATGTAGCGACATAATGTAGTGACACACGCGCTTCCTTCAAGACGCGCCGCGCCGTCTAGCGGAGGCGCCTCGAAGTTCGTGCGTGGCACATGTGTGAATATACAGGGTGTTTCAGCGAACGCTTTCAAAATATTTGAAAGGTTGCCTGTGGCAGATAGCTCAATTCTAGTTCATGAGGTGGACTACTCAAAATGACGCGGATCCACTTGGAACAAACTCTTAGGATGACACCAGTTTCGAGATAATAATGAGCGAACTTTGCGGAGAAATGCACTAGCGTTCCAGTTACTTTGTTTAAAAAAAACGTCGTTTTATGCACTGAAGCCAATGCACCGTCTCCGCAAAGTTTGGGAATTAATATCTCGATACTGGCGTCAACCCGAAAATCCGTTCCAAGTGGATCCGCCTTGCGAACTCCGCGGCTGGAATTTCTAACCTGCAATATGGGTCATAAAGTAATTATTTAGAAAGTTAATTTAGTAAATTTTCGTTAATTAGTCGATTAGGCATATTAACTTTTTGTACAGGTAGCGTCCGCCGCTTCGAATAGACCAGCTCATGAACTAGAATTGTGCTATCGGCCACAGACAACCTGTAAGAATTTTTGGAAGTGTTCGTTGAAACACCCTGTATATGCAGACTATAGACTGCTTGAATACATGCGACATGGTTTCGATCGATACCGCCCTGCACCGGATAAATTTTAAACTACCTTTTTGCTATTGAAGAGTTGCACATGACCTGAGGCACATATAGCAGTGACCTGAGCTGGTGTCAGAGAGGTTCATTAAGATCGGCACATGCTCAATGACCAAAATTGGCCTCAAAGAGGTTCATTAAAGAGCGTCGACATTCCCAGCGGCATTATACCCTGTAATCCATGTTGACGTGAACGAAGTTCACTGAAGAGCGATGTAGAGCCAGTTGCACATATACCTAGTAAATCAGGTTGGTTCGACGGTTGGTTCCGTACCCGGTTCCTTCAGCACAGCAGCTAAATACTCTACCCATTAGACCATGGACTATCCAGCGACCCAAGTTGGTGGGTAAATGGTTAGAGACGTTCACCGACAGACACCGGAAAGTGCGGGAAGTATGCTAAAAATCCTAATCGCACTAAAACAAGGCAACCAGTTCACCAAAGTGCATGTTTCTATCAATGTCAAATTGCACCGATTTCGTTATCGACCTGGTATACTTAGCGCACTACATTTGGCATCGGCCCAGGTAGACTTTGTCGTGCTTTAGCCTCGCCGGTGTTCTCGTCACCATGTGCAGCTGTCGTCGTCACCATGTCGTCGTCGTGCCGTCCTCTTATGGTTGCCGTCACACACACGACTGTTTGCCTGATGATGATTTCTATTGGCGTTTCATTTGGAACGAGGCGGTAACAAATACCGTACAGACTCGTGTAAGGGTCGCACTTCTTTCACAATTTTGACGAGGTGCGACCGTTACACGGGACCGAACCTTTTTGGTCAAAGTGGTGCCGGTGCGGCCGGCGACTACTGCACACCCCGGATCCCCTGATGTATCATTGCATCAGAAGTCAACGCGCAACTCTCACCATCTAGTGGCGGCACGCCGAAGTACGTAGCACGCGAAAATTCGCCAATGCGCGCGCGCAGCGTCGGAGAACTGAACGCGATTGCTTTTCTGATGGAATTTTTTTTCCAAACTTTTGGGCTGCCACTTTGGGGGTGCGGCCCTTACACGAGTCAAACGGTTGTCACCTAGACTGCTTGAGCTAATCAAGGTTTACGTATACTGCAGTCAATCATTTTTTTCCTGTCTCTCGATTTTCTTTCTCCTCATTATAACCACTATCTCTGTATTGCACGCCTGTATCGACCCCATCTCTATCGATTTATTCCATGCTTTTTTGCCACCAGTACTCTAAGCATCTCTTGGTGACTAATTAGTGCTTTCATTCGCTGTCAATCCGAGCGCTTCTGGGAAGCGGACGTTCCTTGTGGTTCTTGGCATTCCATTAAAATGTGCTGAGTCATCTCCGGACTTTTGCTGCAGCAGACACATATGCCTCATCGTATTGCGAATATTTGTTTCGGTGCCTATTTTTTTGTCCTCAGGCAGCTGGCTCGGGCCTCACTGCCCTTTTTTTTGTTATCGTGAATTTTCTTCCCTGATTTCTCTTTTGTAGTATATGTAAATCTCTGTGTACTTCTTTGTTTCCATATTTTGCATTCAATTTATATCGTATCTGTTTCTCTCATTTTCTTTTTGATGACTCGTCTATTTGTACTTTCAGTTACCTTGTACTTGGTTGCAACATTTCTGGACCTCTTCCTTCATTCTGGGTGCACAGTGTTGAGGTACGGATATGTGTGCATTTTTAGCAGGTCATTTCTATTCATCCATGTTCCTGCGTCTTTCTTCAAAAACAATTTTGCTTTGTGCTTCTCTGACATCAAAATAGGTTCAACCCATGTCACCTTGCACTGCGTCATTTGTGGTTTATTTACCGTGGGCCCCAAATAACACTCACCCCACAGACTTCTGGTTAGTTTCCAACCGCAACAAATACTCTGATTTTCACAGAATGGAACTTCTGAACGTTAGCGCTAGCACCAATTGTTCTTTTACAAGTTCTTCGCGCCATATCATACTTATTTAAATCCTAAACTAACCTATTCTTTATTATAGTTACATTTCGTTTCCCCTTACTTCTCAGATTACACTCATGGATGTCTGAGTAGAGATCTTTCCTTCGTTTATGTACCTATTCAGGTATCTATAGTGATTTACTGTGGGCATGACCTGCTGGGTTGATACCGCGGTATTATTTATTATTTATTAAAGATCATAACTCTCTATTTCTCTGAGCTATAAATTAAGACCTAGAAATGTGGCTTCATTGCCTCACGTATTTGCAAGTGTATGTAAATCTCCTGCATTCTTCTAGCAGCATAACTTATTTATTTATTTATTTAGAACATACTGCCAATCCCATAAGGGATTATTACAGGAAGGGCACAAGGTCAAACAATGAACATGATGAAGTCGTAGTATAAATGTGAATAAAAAAATACCAGATTCAAATACATAATGGGAATAGCAAACATCTCAAGTAGCAACATCAAAGTGCGAAATATAAAGAAGCTTTAAATATATATATATATATATATATATATGTGTGTGTGTGTGTGTGTGTGTGTGTGTGTGTAACATTCTAGCAGTATTTACAAAAGACGTTGCAAAGAAGGTTAGCAATTGAGTGCAGTAACATGAAATGAAGAAAGCACGCAAGAGTTAAATTTCACAACCATGAGGCGGAGAGCGGAGGAGAAGGGTATGGCGAAAGCTTGAGAAGAAAAGCACCGTTCAAGACGCCTTTGCGGCGACGATGGCTACGAGGTGGCGCCAGAGTAGCTCGCGTTATCTGTATGAAAACAAAGTGCTACATGAGCGGGAGATCTGTCTGCGGCGGCTGCCGTGAATCGCGCCCACACGCCGCCTCTCGCGATCTCCCGATTAGCGAGGCGGTCGCGCTGCACTTCTCCCCGTTTGCAACGTGCCGCACGTGAAAGATTGTCCGCGCCAGCCAGTATATCGCGAAATGAAATCACGCATACAGCTGTGCTCAAATTTAGCATTAAGGAGTATCGTAATCATCGGTGAATTTTTCTCCTGTCAACATGGGCTTCGACATTTCACTTGCTTCTGTCTCGGCTACTACTAAAACGATTTTATAAAGCCTGGTGGTAGAACGCTCCCCGTCAGGCGCTTTGCAACACCCACAGCGGTGGTACTGTGTGCAGCAAGGGGGGATGACGTCTAGCGAGGCGTCATGAAGTCACCTTTAACTCCTTCTCCTTGATAGAAGCGTCGTGCAGTTATTGCGCTGACCATGCATTGTGTGTTAGATTGCACATTACAAATCTTCGATCAGATTATTATTATTATTATTATTATTATTATTATTATTATTATTATTATTATTATTATTATTATTATTATTATTATTATTATTATTATTATTATTATTATTATTATTATAAACTCTATGCGGAACCTAAAAACCCACTTGAGAACATTGAGTTGATTCTTTTGTTCTTTTGCAGTTGATGCTTAGACGTATGAGATTATGTATTATAAGCTTTGCTTCCTTGGAGTTAGTACGGATGTCCTTGGTACTGGCTTTGTGATTGCCTTGTTTTTCTATTTCTTCAGCTGAACCTATTGTTCCTTTCAATGTTTTGCTTGTTGTTGCCATTTTGTAACCTCTGCCGCAAACTGCCGGGCCCAGTCCTTCAAGCCTCCTGTTGGCTTTGACGGGCCTGAACCTCTCTGTATCCTCTACAAAGTGGCAATAAATATTATTATTATTATTATTATTATTATTATTATTATTATAGCGTATAACCGAAATAACCGGCGGGGCCTGGTGAGGGGTCCTGTAAAGGAGTACCTAAATTACATTTTTTCCACTCGCTTCTAGCGTTAAATGGAGATCGAAACCTTCTAAACCACGGAAAGAAATATTGGCAGGCGTCAGAGCGCCCTAAATAATTTGGTATAGTACTTATTGTTTCTGCACACCAGTTTCGGTATCGGTAACCAGGAGATGGCCTCATTATGACGTCATGACACACCGGCTCTCTTCTTGCGATCGCTGTGCGGCTGCAACATGCGATCGCCGCCAGAAAAAATCACGCGCGGCTCTCTCGTTGACTATCTTCTTTTCATTTCTCGCCAGCCACGTCATCATGGCTGTGTGTTATTGCTACACGCAGTCTGCAAATTTCAATCTGTGCCGTGACGTCACGATAAAGTCGATGACGCCATGTCCAGCATTTCGAGACCATGCAACTTTAGAATCGGGTTAGTACAGCTGATGTTTTCCAGCCTTCATATGCTTGCTGTGTATCATTATTTAATGTACGAGGAGCAAGTGGTAGAGTCGTGTCAGTACTCAACGTTCCTCCTTTAACGTAAAAAAAAAAAAAAAAAACGTGAGGAAGGGGAACTGAGGGGATCGATGCTTTTTTTTTTAGTTAGAACCATGCGAATCTATCAGAAAACGAAGCCAAAGAAAGCATAAGGGTAGTCACTTGCAACTTTCAATTAAAGCGTGGAAATAACGAGCTAAAGAAAAACGAAAAACGGATGAAAGAACAACTAGTTACACTGGAAGCATAGTGCGGGAAGGACGATCGACGAAGACTACACAGGACAAGCGCCAAAGAAAATTTTAGCGCTTGTCCTGTCTAGTCTTTGTCGATCGTTCTTCCCGCGCTATGCTTCCAGTGTAACTGTGTATTACCAACCAGCCCAAGCCTATACTCTCCTAAAGAACAACTTGCTGTCGGTGGGAGTCTAACCCACGACCTCCGCGTTACGTGTGCGTTGCACTACCGCTTTTCCGACGGCGGCTGCGGTTCCGAAGTCCACGTTCTTTGGGTATTTACGTGCGTGCAATTCGGGGAGTGTTCGCCAGCGCCGCTCGTGGTCACGGCGGCGGATGCGCAACATCCGTTTCACCAATGACGTCACGTACGTAGTACGTAAACTTTAGGAGCAGGCAGCTCACCAATAAGCCCGCGTTGGAAAACATTCCTGTCCAGCCCAACCCAGTTTTCTGTATTGTGTATCCCCCCCCCCCCCCCTTCCCCCGTTTTCGCGAGCCACTCCTGAAGATAGCGCAGTCTGAAAAATGTGGGCCAACGTGCCACCGAGTTCACTGGATATGTGCACCGCTCTTCATCGAACCTCTTCAACGTTCAACTCGGGTCACTGGGTATCGCGACGACAACGAGCAAACGACACCTACGCAGCGACGTCTACGTAATGCCTCCCGTCCCGTGACCTAGATGCACGGAGGAAGGAAACTCGGGAGAGGCCCTGACGTCACTCTTTGCGAAGCGAAAGTGAAGCCGGAAGTTGGCGTTGCTCATGGCGTTGCTCCGCCTGTCGGGCCAGCTCTCCTCTCTTGTTTACATTTCTCGTGAAACCACGCCGCGCTGCGCGCAACCGTGCTGCTCGGGCCCGCGCGCTCCGCAGCAATACTAAACAATCGTTAGCACGTTAGCATGATTCCGCCAAAGAGGGCAAAATTTCCCGCGGATATTCCTTCGCCCGTTGGTATTGCCGTGGCGCGGTACATTGCGTACAGCGTTGTATGCGCGTTCATTTCACGAACTTTAGTTCCTCCTGTCCCACCTGGCCACAGCAACTTCCGGTTGAGCACGGTCCAGGTAACGCAGCGCAACAAAACACGGAGACCAACGCAAACCTGCCTGCACGGCGCCTTTGCCACGGTACGAAACCTACGGAGCAACACGTGTGAGCGCACAGAACAATAACAAAGCCGCCATTGTGGCCTGAAAGGCGGGGCCACTACATCAAAGAAATAAAAAAAGGACAGCAAAACAAAGGAGAACCTACTACGTCATTTCCTCCACACTTTTCTCCTAGCGCGCGGAAGGGGTAGGGCCTCTCCTCAGTTTCCTTCCTCCATGCCTAGATGTCAAAATGGAGTCGCTTAAGGTAAGAAGAGGCAGCGCATGCGTGCAGGCTCACGTACAGACTTCGTCGCCATCCCGGCTGAGCAACAGAGCGGCGGCCGTCACGAAGGCGAACAGGGCGAAAGACAGGGCGATGACCGGCGCCACCGAGTCCAGGGTGCTCCTCATAGTGCTGCGGCAGGGGAGGCACACACGGACAGCCACCTATCGGCAACGCGCTCTCGCTCTTCGGACAATCGCGGTTCGGCCCATTCTTTTTGGAGCGGTGGGCTTCACATTACGTGCAGTCGACGCGAGCGTGTCGAATCGGAAGTCGAGCCGACCCGTCGCGAACGCGCGCTGCGTTTGCACGCCTCGCGACGGGTCACAGGGAGGGTCACATTCGCGCCTTAGCAGGCGAGATCACCGAACTCGTCTCGACGTTCGCTCGCTCGGTCCGACGTGCCAGTTTTCAACCCGACACGGCAATTCGACCCGCCTTTGCCAGCTCCATCTAAACGCAACAGTTGTAGAGATAAAAACGAACACATATCGCAATAAAAGGTACACAAAGTGAAAAATAGAAAAATTGGCTGTATTATCATACTTCTACAATTATATATATATATATATATATATATATATATATATATATATATATAATTGTAGAAGTATGATAATACAGCCAATTTTTCTTCGCGAAATGCGAAGGTTGTGGGTTCGGTTCCCACCTGCGGCAAGTTGTTTTTTCATGCACTTTAATTTCCATTAATTTATCATTTCTCTATTTTATTTATTAAGCACAAGTAATTTCCCCTATGTTATCCTTGGTGTCAGTGTTTGTTGGCTTCTTATGATATGACTATATATATATATATATATATATATATATATATATATATATATATATATATATATATATATATATAATGAGGTGGTCTACTCGAAGCGACGGACACTACTTGCACACAGAATTGAAATGCATAATCGACTAATTGACAAAAATTCACTACTTCTGCTTTTAACTGATTACTTTGTGTTACTTTTGTGCTTCAATGCATAAAACGACGTCTTGTTAAGAAAGTAACTGGAACGCCAATGCATCTCTCCGCAATATTCGGGAATTAATACCTCGAAACTGGTGTCATCCTAAGAATTCATTCTGCCTTGCGAACTCCACGGCTAGAATTTGTAAATTGTAATATGGGCCATAAAGTAATTAGTTAAGAAAGTAATTAGTGTTCTCTTGTTAATGAGTCGATTATGCATTTCAATTTATTTTAGCAAGTAATGTCCGCCTATTCGAGTAGTCCAGCTCATGAACTAGAATTGTCCTATCTGTCACAGGCAACCTTTAAAAAAAATATGAAAGCGTTCGCTGAAACACCCGGTATGTATATACATATAAACCCGCCGTGGTTGCTCAGTGGCTATGGTGTTAGGCTGCTGAGCACGAGGTCGCGGGATCGAATCCCGGCCGCGGCGACCGCATTTCGATGGGGGCGAAATGCGAAAACACCCGTGTACTTAGATTTAGGTGCACGTTAAAGAACCCCAGGTGGTCAAAATTTCCGGAGTCCTCCACTACGGCGTGTCTCATAATCAGAAAGTGGTTTTGGCACGTAAAACCCCATAATTAAATTATTATATACATATAATATCATATCATAAGAAGAGCCAACAATCAAAGACATCATAGGCAACATAGAGGAAATTATTTCTGCTTACTAATTGAATTAAACAAAATTATAAATTAATGGAGATGCAACTGGATCGAAAAAAAAAATACTTGCGCAGGTGGGGAATGATCACACATCTTCGCATTACACGTGCGATGCTCTTACCAATCGAGCTACCGCGCCGCCGTTTTCCTACCCACTTTCTGGGGTATTTACGTATGTTTTACTGCTAGAACTCACTCTGGTAGTATTAGCCAGCGCCACCACTCACAAACCTTGGCGGCGTACCATATTTAATTGCGATATTAAAGTTGATTTCGAAGTGCCTGACCTGGCGTCATTCACATTAACATGACGTCGTGTAGCAATAAGGCAAGGTATGATGGGGGAAAGAGAGAACATTGTTGTGTCTTCGATGGGGTCCGGAGGTTGCGGGTTCGCGTGCGCGAGCGCGAGAACTTATGAACGCTTCGCTCTCCCGTATTTCTTTCTGAGATGTCAGGTAATTTTGACTCTGCTTTCGAAATATCAGCTGGGGGGTCACTTTTAAACGTGCAGGGACTCGATTCGACCTGTGGGTTAGCGAAGGAAGAGGGCTATTTTGTTATTTTTCAATGCTTTCCTCGTATGAGTGTTTCCCAGCCTTAATACTTGCTAAGTGTTATTCCGTTACGTGACATGAGCGTGCGGGGCAGTTTCTAACTCGGAAAATATGTCTCGTGACAGTAAAACTGCGCACAAAACGAAGACGGACGCAAAGCAAGAACCGCGCGGACCAGAAAGCACTGACTGCTATCTTTCTTTTTTTTTTTCTGCGCTGTTTTACCGTCACAAACCACGTTGAACCAGCTGAGCGGCTCACTTCTGAAAAAGAAGCGTCAGTGGCCCCTATAGTGTGGATCATTAAATCAGTCCAGACAAAGTATTTCTTTAAAATTCTATTTTCGTAAATTCCGCGTTAAAAGGTCCATTACTAGAGCAGGAAATGAAGACCAACGCCATTATTTAATATTTAGTTTCACGCTAGAATGCCAGCTTCAGTGCGCCAGTGTGACGTCACAAATTTCAGAACATATTTTTTTTTTCGTATTTCGGTGGTTGTGGCCAGGTAAAAAGTCTTTGAAACTTCAGTATTCTTCAAATTCAGCATTCTGCTCTCCTAGAATATAACGCGGACGATTCTTCTTGCCGATGAAATTTCGAGATAGGCCCAAGCAGACGTCGTCAAAATTCATGACGTCGCGGGAAGCTGGTACGAGAATTTCAAGGCGGCGTCGCCACCTGTCTTTCTGTTGTTGTTTTTTTTATTTTGCTTTTTTTAGCTGTTCACCAAGAGTTTTTGCAAGGGAATAGTGACCTTTCTTTCTTATAGTTTTAGGGGGGGTACCTTATAAGAAGTTACTGGTACAGCTGAAATACCCCCTCCTTTTTCGTAGTATGCGTTTAAGCCGGTACGTATAGCGCCGAAGCTGCGGCAGCACTCACCTCACTATGCGCTGGGGCACCGCTTTGATCTTTCTCTCTTTCGAGGCCTTTTCCTCGGGCTCCTTCCACTGTTCGGCGACCGTCTGGGGCGGCGCCGGCGGTGGGTAGTCGCGCGGCAGCACGGGCACGTTCAGCGGACTCTCCTCTTGCACCGGAAACATGCCGAGCAGCGCTGCGACCAACCGCAGTCACACGTAGAGGCGTCAGGCGCTGCAGCGCTCGATCGCTCACACTGAGCGAAACGCTGCATACTTCCGAACGATGATTTAGAGATGTCATATAATACGAAACTATATAGCGCAAGAGGATGGTCGACTCCGACGCGAACGAAGAAGGCGACTGGTATGGTAGTGTTATTAGAGAGAACGAGAAATAAACGAGCACGCAACGAGGGAATCAACGAGATAAATGAATTAACACTCGTAAAGTGTGAAATTGTCCTGTCGGTTTCTTCGCCTCCGTCTTCGTAATCTTGCGCCATGCCATGTTTTTGGATTTTATAGTATGGCGTATCAACCAGCCCCACGAATTCGCTCTACTCGTATACAGGCAACCACACAGATCTAGCATATCACCTGATTGGATTGATTGGTCGTGAACGAGGATCAGTCAGGCCGGGATAGTTCGATCGCCTGGGATGAATACGGAGACGTCCGAGGAGCAGGAACAAGAGGTGCTTTATATCGTTCGATGAAACAGGTTGCTGGGCTAGCTGGTGCATGATTAGTCGCGAAAATTGTACCGCAGCAACTGACGAGGGACGGCATAAGCAGCATAGACAGGCGCGCTCTGTTGCTTATATACACCGCGTTGAATACTCTGAAATAAACTACCAATATGTTCGGATTGCTTCCGTCATGGTTTCGCCTTCTATGCACAACGTCTAATTAAGGACGCACCGGAAGGCGGCGCACGCAGTCACCCGTGGTTCTTACAGACGGCTACACGCGGTATACTGCGCACGCGCAGAGGGCCTGAGACGTACGTAGGAGAGCATTGAAAGCGATGGCCACGCCTCTCGGTCCGCGATGAAGTGAAGGTTGCCTTCGGGAAGATGAAAAAGGAAATCGAGCCACCGCTTCTACACGTGGTCACGATCACGCCCAAGCAAGGGTTTGTCGAGAGTATGCGAGGCAGGAAAAGGAAAGGCGCGTCCGCCAGTTTTTTTGCTGAAAGTCAACTCGCGAGCGACACGCCGTGGTGGCTTAGTGTTGCGCTGCTGAGCACGGAGGTCGCGAGATCGAAATTCCGGCCGCGGCGACCGCATTTCGATGGGGGAGAAATGCGAATATATTCGTGTACTTAGATTTGGGTGCACGTTAAAGAACTCCAGGTGGTCCAAATTATTCCAGAGTTTCCCATTACGGTGTGCCTCACAATCAGATCGTGGTTCTGGCCTGTAAAAATCCCATAATTTATATTTATACATCCACGTTTATGAACACGCTTATCGTAAGAACCTCTTTGTGAAATGGATTCGGAAAGAGGCAGGGCAGCAAACAGCAATAACACGTACAAGCTCTGCAAGAAACCTAACCAGAAAGGTTCGTGTTCGTGTTCACTTCGCGCTACAAGCCAAGAGATAACTGGTTGAACATGATGATACTTACGTGATGCCGCGCGGAAGATGCGAGCAGCTGCCTGCATTACAGAACTCCTGGAGGGCGGCTCGGAGTCCTCCAGGGAGATGAACGTACCGCCTAGGCTGAGACCACACTCCGACTCCCAAAAGTTCTGCTCGAGAAGCTCGCGCGTCGGTGCCACAGAGATTCGCTGTTCGGACGGAATCTCCACGAGAGCCGTGCAGGGAATACCTCGGACTTGCGGCGGCGACCCGGTGAAAACGATCTCTACAATGGGAGGCTGGCCGATGTCGCTGTCTGACAGTGCCACGCGCGCCGCCCCGTCTTCCCGGTCGTATTCTGCTGACCCTTCTCGGAGCGACTCGCTAGCCGCCGCACCGCCACGCTGACCCAAGCCGTGCCCCTGGCGCACTTCTCCTGAGGACACGGGCAGGAAAGTGGTCGAGCTTTGGTCATCGCGAAGCGTCGACCTGCCGCCGAACGACGCCTCGAAGTCGATAGGTTCGGACGGCAAGTTCATGGCGGACACCGCCATTTGCAGGTCTTCTTCGGGGGCGAAGAACGGGTACAGGTCTCTGGTCTTCTCCGCGTCCTCGTCGATGTCGTCGGGGATTCCCGACGCGGTACCTTCGATGTCAAGTTCTGCGCGCGGTTTCGTTACGACGGTCTCGACGAACGCCGAGCGCTCCTCGGCCTTTTTGCCGGCAGCTACCTCGGCGGACTTTCGTCTTCCGGTCGCGCCCTGCCTTAGCTGTTGGAAGAGGCCCTCTACCAAGGACGGCTGAAAGCCACGCGAATCGGACACCGTAACTGCGTGTTCGCTAGCGGTATCTTCGGGCGCAGGCCCGGCAACTCGCTGGTCGTGCTTGTCGACAAAAACGCCCGCTGGTAAAGCGCTTGTGTGGTCTTCATGCGTGACCCCTGCTTCCCCCGTCACCTCTTGGCTCTTCCTCGACACGTCGCCGTGGTAGTCAAGCTCAGGTGTCCTGCAACTTGCTGCAGTGGAGCCGTAAGTAGGCGAAGGGTCAGACCGGTCTTTTGGACCCCTTTGCAACTCTTTAGACGTCGATCCGGCGAACTCGCGGCCATCGCTGGCGGAAGTTAAAGAAGTTTCGTCCGGGCGGGTGCCGGTTGTTATAGTACTTGGACGCGCAGTGCTGGGTGTTGACGTTCTTCGACGCTGTTCGGCCTGTACCTTGTCTCCACGGTCGATGGCAAGATGAAGGTCGTCGCTAGGCGCAGCGGATACCGTGAGCGCAGCCCTTGGCGAACCGACGCTGGAGCTTCTTCGACGCTCCTCATCTTGTGTGCTAGCCTCCGCCCAAGATGAGCTTGCAGTCGGTCGTCGTAAAGATTCTTCGAATAAAAATCCAGGTTCCCTGCCCTCTATTGAGACGGGAGTGCTAACTGACGGTCTTACGCGCTCCTCCCCGAAAAGATCCTTCAAGGCGGTAACTGTTTTGTCGGGAACAGGACCCAAACGTTCTGCTCTCTTAGATTGATCATCGGTCACACCTCTGCGTGATGAGTCAATAGTCTGCTCAATACTAGTTCTAGAACCCTCAGTAAAAGCGTCAACGGGAGCCGCAAAAAGTGCCTCTACAAATTCTCCCGAAGCTACCTTAGGCTCCGTGGTTTGTGTGTGATCTAACCAATCCTGCGGCTTACCCAGCACTTCAATCTTTTGCAAATCTTCATGGTCTAGTTCACTGCCTCCCTTCTTTGGTCGCTCAAGCTGTACTAACGGTGGCGGCTTTTTCACCTGCTCTAGACTTCGCGAAATTTCTCTCAACCCCGTTTTTTGTGTCTTCTGTAGCTCTTTAGACCGTTTTGGTTGCGTTAGTTCTGAACCGACCACTAGGAAACTATCTTCTTGGGCAGTAACCTCGTAAGGTTGCTCTACAAGTTGCCTGGCTGCACCCACAAATCCTGCACCCTTTGGTTCTCCAGTGGTTTGTGGTGGTTTTTCACGATGGTCTTCGGAAAGCACTGCGACATCAATCTCGCTGGATTCGGCGCCTATTTCTCCAAGCTTCTGGGTAATAAGCGCGTCAGAAGTGGCAGTCAGTGAAACGCCTGTCTCCTTTTCTTTGTCTGGACCTTTTTCTGTAAGAGGGATCACCGTAAACGAACGCATCACGGTCTGTGTGATCTTATGCTCAGCAACAACACCGGGCTCGAGTTCTGTCGATTCTCCATCAGGAGGCTTTTCAGTCGGCTGTCGAATCAAAGTTGTAGGCACCTCGGCTGCCAAGTTTGTGTCGGCAGCCAAACTAGTTAAGTGTTCCTTGATGGATGCAAGGTGAGCTGTGCTTCTGTCTGCGCTACCCTCAATTTTTGCTGCTTCGATACGGATGCTGTCGGGAAAAGTGGGTGTTTGACCGACACCAGGAGCGGCGGCATCGTCGGAAAGATAGTGGGTTTGGACTTTTGTGGGGGGCGTCTCCTCTGTAATAGCTGCCGCTGCTGCGACTTCAGCCTTTGCTCCTGTAGTCGCCGTGATAGCCCACGTGGCACTGCCATGGCGATCTACAGTAGAAGGAAGCGTATGCGCTGGCGGCTTTGGCGCCGCGACTTCGGATATGCTGAAACTAGTTGTGGAACGCTCAAGTCTTTCGTCGATTGGGGCGAGTGACGGCTGAACAGACGTTGCCATTCCCCTCCAATCCAGCACACCGGGGGGCATCTGTTGCTGTATGCCAGCCGGTACCTTGGGTGACGAAGTCCCGCTTGCCGTTCGGCGTATTGGTGGATGCTCGGCGCGTCCCTCAGCTGATACCTTAGGCGACGCAGCACCAGACGTTATCGGACTGTGTGTAGAATGCTTCTTACGTTGCTCGCCTTTTGGAGAGACCACCCCTTCTGATACTTTTCCTGCTGAGGGAATCTTGCGATGCTCGCCCTTCCCCACCTTAGGCGAGGCCCGCCCAGAAGCAGTAGCCGGACTACCAGTCTTTGTGCGTTTATCGTGTTCTCCTGTAAGCGGCGATGCTCCACCTGGGCTGTGGCTTGTCGCAGTCAACTCACGGAGTTGTTCATCTTTCGAGGATATATCACTAGGCACTAGCGCTCCGATAAAGAACTTGGGGGGCTGTTCGACAGAAGAAGCTGCCGCTATCGCCGATCCTGCACTGGCTGCTATACCAGGAAGAGCTTCGGTCTGGCTTTTTGACTTGAGAGATGGAGTCGTTGTTCGGCTCTCAGTCCCTTTCTTGAGATGTCTTGCGCTGGGCAGCCCGTGAGGTTTCGTGCCGACCTGGGTGTGGCTGGCGGCTCGTTGTTTCGGAGGCCTTTGTATAGAAGGCTTTGGCGCGGTAACACCCGATTCCGCTGAGCCTGTAGCTGTCCGTTGTTGCTCGTGCGAAGCAATCGCACTTGGTGTGCCGCTGACGGCTGGTTTATCTTTGGAAGCGGCGTCCGATCTTTCCTGAAGGGAGAACCTACGTTCGGGAATACCACCAGGGAGAGCTGACGCCGCAGCTGTCACTCCAGTAGAACCTAGCACAGCCGAGGTCGAAAGGCCTACTGGGTGCTCTTGGTGAGCCTCTTTCCGTGTCGTTGTCGATATATCTCTAGAAGAGCGAAATTGCTCGGGTTTACTTTCGATTGTTCTCGTCCTTGTGCAGGTCAGTTCCTTAGGCATGGGAAACGTGGTGCTGCTGGTGGTCGTAGCCTCGTAGCCTTCTATGGCGGGCGTTGCGAACGCCTTGAATAAGTCGGCCATTTTTCCTGGGATGTTCTGAAGAGAGGATGCCGCGTCACGCTCAGAAGCCGCCGAAGAAACGGCGCTCTTGAAACTCGATGACCTCAGTACGGGTCCGCCGTCGTGACCATGAAGTGGACCGGTATCAGCCGATGGCACGCCCGATAGGCGACGTTGGTAGTCGTCCCTCGCAATCGCGCCGGACTCATCGCTCTCAAGTCCCGTTGCTGCCGAGGTGCACGAACTGACGGCGGGAAGGACGTCAGCGCTCCAGTACTTGTTCGACTCCAGGGATGTCGCTGACGGTAAATCTATGGCGCCGCCACGGGAAGCCGTGGTGTCGAGGGACGCGCTGGCACTTGGCATCACGAATCCCTGTTGCACCTGAGAAAACCAGCCGTTTCGAAAGGCGTCCTCCTCGCCAGTGCGAGGTAGTCCTGCTACTGTGTCGCGGGATTCGGCCGAGTCGACATCGACTCGGCTCGACACCACGAACGGCTTTGTCCCGACTGAAGATTCACTGCCCAAGCGTGCGCCTGCCCCAGTGGCCGGCATGCCGACGAGAGACATGTCCGAGCCCTGGGGCGCGCCAGCTTTGGAGGACAGGCTGCGAAACTCCTTGTCCGAGTGCGAGTTGAACGACCCATCCACGGACTGATACTGGTGGACGTCCGAGTACTCGGACGTCTCCGTCGATACCTCGGGTGGGTAGTCGGGTGGCCTGCACGACGGCGGCGCGTGGCCCGCTGGAAGCGTCGAAATGCTGTTCCGCTGTGTCTCCATGACGACTGACTTGTTTGTGCTGAATATGCTTTTGGCCGTACTCCGGGTCTCTGACGTGTGCGTCCTCTGCAGCTGGACCACACCCGGTGACGGTGACAATCTCGCGAGCGCGGCTGAAGCGGCGGCGTCCATTTCCGACTTGGAAGACCGCTCGTTCTCCAGCCACGATGTGCGGATCTCTTTGGGCAGGCTCAGCGTCAGGCTGCTGTCGGACGGCTCACGCGAGCTCCTGGGCGGCATGCCGGTATCCGTGGTGGACTCCCGACTCTTGATCACCTCGCTGCTCAGGTTGGACGCGGCCATGGTCTCTTCTTCCTCCTGGACGCTGTCGGAGGACTGCACGGTGGACTCGCACGAACGCGTTCGGTTTTGCACAGTGCGCCGGAATACGCCGCCACGGGTGTTTCGACTCTCCACCTGCTTGACGTGCACCAGGTTGGTGGTGGTGGCCTGCTCCTTGCGCTGCCTCGACGTCGACGCCAGCTTCTTCATGGTGGCGGTTGTTTGCTTGGTCCTGCGCCACCAGATATGCAATCATCTGTCTAAAGAAGAGAAACGTTCTGCCTATAAAGACAGTCCAAAAGTTGTCTACATCACCAGAAGCCGACGTGACGAAAGCGGCTCTTGGACAAGAAACATCGCCGCTTCTTTAAGGCACAAAAGGCTAGAAAGCCCTTTCGATGTACAAAAGAAACGGCATTCGCTTTTCAAAAATAATTCGATGGGGAGAAGGCGTTGCGCAAGTCGAAGCGTATACAAGAAGTGAATGGGTGCTCCCGAACAGAAAAAGGTCATGTTCCTATTTCATGTGCTCTCTGTGCCCACGCTTAGCTAACGAAAAATCGCGCACCGTCGTTCTAAGTAAAGCGCTAATTGCAACAGAAAGGCGCATGCTACGCATCCACACTTGTAATGGACGTAACCAAAGGGCATATTGGGCAAGCGGCTAAGGCTTTTCGAGTCTGTGCTGCGATTCGCCGGTTCAATATGGGGGATATTTCTATTAGTATGTCAGATACGGTCACATGACGATATGCGTTACACGTTGGGAACATAGCGTCACCATACTCAGCGAGGTGTCCCTCATAGAAATGTCACTTCGAAAGAAAACTAGTTCACGCCGCTTAAGAGTAGTCACATTGATTCACGTACGCGGTACGGTCTCCTCAGCATAACATCTTATGTCTTGCGCAGGGAAGAAAACAAAACGTTTGTTTACGGCTTTAATAAGCGAGACACGCGCGAACAACAGCCTCCCGCTTTTCTGCGGGCATCCTAATGTTACTATGTGCGCAGCGAGGCGAACTTTAAGAAAGAAGTGCGAGAATAGGACCTCGAAGCACGCTCTTTGTCGGTTTTTTTGTTGAAGTACCCTATTCATGTAGATGATGGTTGTGAAGCGGTTGAAGATAGATAGATAGATAGATAGATAGATAGATAGATAGATAGATAGATAGATAGATAGATAGATAGATAGATAGATAGATAGATAGATAGATAGATAGATAGATAGATAGATAGATAGATAGATAGATAGATAGATAGATAGATAGATAGATAGATAGATAGATAGATAGATAGATAGATAGACTCAAAACGGCTGAAGTGGGTAGAAAATGCTAATGGCACTAAAAACCAAACATTATCGTTCCTATATGCGTCCCAACGCCCCGTCTCGTTCCTTCCACTGAGATTCCACCTAATAAGTTGCAGCACTCATGATTCCTTCCCCATCTGATATTTCTTCATCCATTCTGCATTTCTCGATTCTAGTCTCTCATATGTGCTTAGTTCACTCCTTATGTAGCATAAGGGTTTTGCCGACTGTCTCTTACACTGTCGGGCATCACGCACGTTACAAGCCCTGGCCTGGGGGTCCAGCGAGCTGAGAAAAGACGCGTTGGCTGTGCGCAGCCATGCCGCAGCTGTGATCCCTCGGAAATATGATGTAGAAGTGCCTACTGGCTAGGCTAAGGCATTGGAGGCGGATGTGACGATTGACACTTATAGACGGACGCAGTGGCGTAGCTAGGTCGTCTGGCACCCGGGGCCCATAGGTCTTCTGTCACAACCCCCCCCCCCCCCCCCCTCCGGGTGTAGCCCGCGGAAAGAGGGGTGTCTTCAGACGTATATGATACCCCCCCCCCCCCCCTCCACTGGCCCCTTGCACCTGGGGACCACGGCCCCCCGGCCCCCCTCATTGCTACGCCACTGGACGGACGCCCCCCTTGTCGATGTTATTTTCACGTCGCCCAGTCATCCAGCGCATTCACTCTAGCCGCACACCGGAAACGTTGTGACGTCGACAGTTTGTGTATTGCTATAGAGTAAGACGACGCGCGCGCTGCTACGTAACACACTTTAGAATGTAGCGCTCGTAATTCATAACCCGAAAGTGTTTTTACCGTGGGAGGCTGCTTCGCCTTATAGAGACACATATTTTATAACTTTTTTAAAGACAACCAACGTGCCGCTCTGCCTCGACCCTTTCTTTTTCTCCATTAGATTATCTGTATACTGTTACAGCGGGTAGGCAACAGTTCATCAAAAGCGCTACTATCCTAGTTCGTAGAGTCTCCTACCACACACTGCGAATCCGTGCCTATGCATGGGTTTACATGCTGAATACTATCTTTCGACAATTTTTGGGTTGTAGGCAGTCAAAGGGCTCTAGTGTAAAGTCTTCGCTTAATCACAGATCAACTACACGCCGACACTCAATCGTCGCTAATGTTTAGAGACCGCCTCCGCACACATGTCAGTCCGCTCTCGGCGTCAACGTCGTTTCTTCGCGTCGTATACCTGTTCGCTCGAACTGCTTCGTGACGGCCATCAACTTGCACAACAGCGTACTGCAGCGTGTCATTGTTATCTGGAACACACGCGGTTCTCCTCTCTCACCTGGCTGGAGACAAACGAGTCAAGTCACGACGTGATCGACGGAGCGAAGGCGTTCGAGGTGGGTTCAGGCGGGCCGTGCCCCGCTAGTGGTAGGGCCCGCCTGGACGCGCGTTCGGCGTCCTCCAGGTGGGACGAGCACGTCTCAGGCGGGCTCCAGCGACCAGGCAAAAGGGCGCCGCCGGGTCGCCATTGCGGCGGCCGCGCCGCCTCTTCTTCCTCTCAACGCCAGCCCAATGATGGGAGCATCGGCATTGAGATCAGTCGTCGAGGAGCGTCACAAACGGTACGACCACCGCCACCATCGCCATGTGAGCGAATTTCGAAGGGCACCCGCTGCATCATCGTCATAAGACTGTTGTTAATACCCATTATTGGGAATTGACCTATAGGATTGAGTGGATTACTCCTAGTGATAATCGGAAATGAATTTTCAGTCCTGAGAGAGAGTCAGTGGTGTGTATGCTGGCCGCCAAAGCCGATCAACAGACAAACCAGCTAATTGCGGGGCCATCCCAGGAGCCAAGACGCGCCAATTGAATGAAGCTAAAGGAGAAATGAGAAGAACCTCAGCGTAAATAGTCAGCAACCATCTTGCAAAAAATAGAAAAATGGAGAAAGAGAGACAAAGGAGATGCAAATTTAACAGTGTAAGCGGTTGGAGGCTTGCTGTACTGATTTGTAGTTTTTATTTACCACAATGTGTTGCCGGATACCACTGCTCAATTTTTATTCACACAGGGCCGACTTCATTCGTTCTCCTCAATGTCATTATTGCAGTGAACCTCAAACCGTGAAACGTTTCTTCTTAAAATGCCGTAAGTTCATTATTCAAAGTGACTCAACTTAACTCAAGTTTTTCGTAACTCAGATCGTAACTGTGCTTCACAGCAGAGCGGTCAATCAGAAACTTCGCATTGTGTATCTTACTTCGTTTTTTTTAGATTTGAATGGGTCGAAACACTGCGGGTTCTGCGGCGTCACTAAATGCATACCGATTGGTGGACGTTCGCAAGCGTAGCAGTGAATTAATTTACCAACGCCAATTCAAATAAATTTTACGTACACATTTAGAACAGTGCAGCTGAATAAGTAAGATCGACTGTGTAGGACGGCGTAGATATCAGAGCGGCTCAGCTCGTTCGCGTGAATCTGAACACATCGTTTCTGCTTGTCACGGCTTTCAGATCAATCATCGCTTTCCGGCAGCTCTCAAGTAAATCAAGGACGGAAGCTCAGCAGTTGACCTGTTAAAAGCTCGAATAATTGTCATCGCTGTGTAAACATCATAAGACGGAGAATTTAGTTCTATCATGAACATTGAGAACCTGAAATATTCAGAAATGTAGACGAAGTTTCTTCTCATGCTCTCTTGAATAGTGCTGTATTTTCAATCTTAGAATAAGAGAGTACACGCAGAATTTAAGCCTTCATCATCCGTTATGTAAATGTATGAGTAAGATACCAACACGGGTTTAGAAAAGGTTATTCTACACCTACTCAGCTAATTAAAACCGTTCATTATTTCGCAGTAGTAATTCATAATAGTAACCAAACGGACGCACTTTTTGGAGTTCTGCAATGCGTTTGACAATGTTTTCTACAAAATGTTACTTTACAAATTAAAATAGGCCCTCAAAAATGCACTATTGACAACCTGCTTATCAGCGTATCTAAGAAACTGGCAGTAATATGTTGTTTACAAAGACTACATTTAAACACGAGGCTCAGTAGGCTCTGGCGTTCCACAGGGATCTGTGCTGGGGCTGCTTTTATTTCTCATATCCATTAATGACATAGTAAATGATCTTTCGGTTAAAATAAAATTGTAAGCTGCTGATAGTGTTATTTTCAAGGAGATCGGAGGTGTTTCTGAACAACGTAAGCTGAAACAGGTCTTTCAGAAAATTATCGAATTATGTCAAATGTGGCCAATAGAAATTAACTTCAAAAAGACTGCTTTTATGATCATTGCTCTGAAATGAAAACCTTTAAGATTTAACTATTGTGCAAATAATCTGCTTCTTGCTTGAATAACTCACTTGAAATACTTGGGACATTGGATCAATAAGACCCTTCATGTGTCAAAGCGCATTGATCATGTTACAACTAACCCAAACGGGAAACTGTTCTTTAAGCTTAAAGCTTTAAAATTATGAACTCTTGCTGTTCGGTTGCTAGCCTATAATCCCGTTGTCTTATCACTGGTAGACTATGCTTCTATAATCTGGCCCCTTTTTACTAACGCTTATATTGACAAAAAAAGGAGTAAATGCAAGAGAAAAGAAGGATGCCCGCTTTACGTATGATAGTTTTTGAAGCTGTTCAATAACAGCTATATTTAGCTGAGAATATTAACCTACCTTGTCCCAGAGAAATCGTTGTTCTCGTCTTAATTATTTTACCAGCTAATTAACGGGCACTACAGCACTGATACTCTTTGTCATCCGGATATGCGACAAGACAAAGGCATAATTTAACAGTAACTCCCTTTCGAGAGGCGTTAGTTGCTTCAAGTACTCCTTTTTTCCGAGAGTTGTTAACGAGTGGAACAGTCTGACTAGTGGTGAAGTTCTTCAATCAAGTGCTGACTCTTGTTTCGAAAGTAGTGTCGTGAAATCGTATTCTTTCTTCTTTTTATTTTGTATGCTGTGATTCGTAACTGTATTTGTTACATTTATTAAATTCTGTAATGAAGGAGGGTTTTGATCTTTAGCTGGGCTTGTTGTTGCGTGCATATTAACTTTGGGTGAACTGCGCTAGGAAGGAACAAATTTTCTTCTGTAAACCACACTGCCTACGTCCCCACTTGGAATTGCAGTATAAGTAGATAAACAAATAAATAAACAAACAGATGCATACATAAATAAATAATAAGAGCCCTCTGCGAATCCCTGTTTATTAATTTTATTTTTGTCGGTCACCTGCACAGACTTAACAAAAATACATGAAACGTGTAGGTAAAGCGATTTACGTCACGTTAGCTTATATTATTCTTTCCCGGCCGCAGCGACCGCATTTCGATGGGGGCGAAATGCAAAAACGCCTGCGTACCGCGCATTGAGGGCACTTTGAAGATCCCCTGGTGGTCAAAATTAGTCCGTAGTCCCCCACTACTGCGTGCCTCATAATCAAATCGTGGTTTTGGGATGCAAAACCGCAGAATTACTTCATTAATTCATTAATTCAATTATTAATTCAACGTGTATTATTCTGTTCCAAAATGTTTACGTTAATTAAAATTCACCTGACTGTTTAGGGGAAGCTTTAGCGACATTTTAAGCGACTTCAGCAACACGCTTCAAAAGATCACCGCCCCTTGCTGTCCTGTAAGGATTGGGGGCTCACTCCCATCACTCGTGATCCGTTGTCAAGATTGGAGTCGGGCATGAATTAGAAGGTAGCTGGCCCATGCCGTCGTCCAACTTATCCACGCTGAGGACGTTGATGAAAGGAAGGACTGCTTCTCATCGAGAACGAGGAACATGGGTTTACTTACAATATTTATATCAGTCTAACATGACTGTTTGAGAAAGTACATCAGTCTAACATGACTGCTTGAGAGAGAGTGTCAGTCCAACATGACTGCTTAAGAAAAGTCTGTCGAACATCCGCACAACAGCAGTTTTTAAACACTCGGTCCTCCCGCGATACAAGGCGACGTGAACGTTCGTTTAGTCATCACAAACTAGCCGCCTCCCGCAGGACGGTCTACGCACACAAAAGCACACACGTTCGAAGGTCCGGAACCGACGTCAGAGGGCCCCGTAGAACTCGGAGGCGTTCCGGGTAGCGCGTTGGGGAGTTTGGGAACAATAGTTGGCCCGCCGAACTCATTCCGTCGCAAAGTCGATTTAGTCACGCTGTGGCTAGAAGTTGGCGGCGAAGCTCCCAGTATGTTGGCCGTCATAGTCGTAAGCGGGTGGCAATCTTGCACTGCAGCTGGCCATTCTTAACAGCACCGGGAGGTTGCCGTCATTGTCGTAAGTGGCTGGCAATCCTGCACGGCAGCTGGCCATTCTTAACAGTCCGTGAACGTGGTCGAACAGCTAAGCTGCGTTTAGTTACACCGAGTGTTACACCGTGCAAGTGAAACTTCGCAAGCAGTCTATAATGTAAATCTCTTGTTTCCCCATTCTTTCACCTCAGTTTCGCTTCTGCGTGCTTCGTGTGGTGAGCATGACCTACGACGACGAGCCCGTTCACGAGCCAACTCTCGCTGACGCTGGCGGTAGGCAGCTTCTTCATCAGGAGTATACGCACTACTCGTGGTCTTCCCATAGTAGTAGCTAGGATGGAATGTGCGGAACCACTAATTCAAAGCTCCATATATTGGGCACAAGGCCCACCGCTGGAGATGCGGGCGCGGCAATCGTTTTGACGATTGGTTGGATTGGTTTGACGATTGACGTGGCTGCTGGTACTTCTTGCTGGCGTAAGAAGTGCCGTCAGACACGCGCTCCTAGTATCGCCTTTCAATCGCTGGGTACTGTTTGTTGTCCGCAAACTGCCAGCATACCATTTGTTTGCTTCGCGGCAGGATGGAATCAATCGCCGATAAATTCGATGCCGATCTGGCTGGATCGCCGAAAATGCACCGTGAGACAACCGTATAAGATTCTCGTATACAAGATAGCATTCTCACAGGGGGAAAGGGGTAACTCCAACCGATTTCCCCCTGTTGAGCTCTTCTTTTCCTCTACCGCTAGGTCACTTGGTTCCTTTTTAGCGAAGTCCGACAACGACGGCACAGGGTCCGCATAAACAGCATCGCTGGAAAAATTTTTGGCAGCACTGGATTGTCATCCCAGTATACGCCAATACTCCGGACGTTCGAGGCGTACTTGCCATTATTTGCACTAGAATCCGCCTCTTTTATGGCGCGACGGCGCATGCGCCCTGCCCTAGCGGATTAGTCGCGAAACGTTTTGGAAGGGCCGCGCGCATGGCCGCATCCCGGCAAGTCCCCCTAAAAATGAAAAAAAGCGCTCGGGCTCGCGTTGCTGCAAACAGTCGTGCCGTGTACCGCGTTGAAACTCTGCTGGTAGATCGACGTCGGTGCGGTGCCGAAAACGTGCGTAGCGTAAGATCGCAGCCTCACTTTAAAAGAGAAAGCGACCAGGGCATCGTCCGAGTTGTCCGGCCTGCACCGTAAGACAGGTAGTTGCCGCCTTTCACGAATGGCTCGCTAATTTAACCCGTGCGTTACACTTGGGCGACACTTAAGTACATCACATTGCTGACGAAGTCTTTTTGCAGCGTCGGTCCTCACTTGCTAGTGGTGGCAGCGCGTTCCTGACTGCACGTAAGGCCCGGCAACACTGGGTCGATACGAGACCGACAAGACGCTCATTCCAATGATTGACCGACGTCACTGAAACCTTTTTATCATACCAGGTCGAAAACGACGCAACCGACGAGCACGAGTTGTACTGCGACAGGCTTTCTTGTCGACGGCAC
Organism: Dermacentor andersoni; assembly: GCF_023375885.2. Taxonomy (NCBI): domain Eukaryota; kingdom Metazoa; phylum Arthropoda; class Arachnida; order Ixodida; family Ixodidae; genus Dermacentor; species Dermacentor andersoni. The sequence continues at coordinate 64,311,720 of NC_092816.1, read as the reverse complement.
CGGCAAAATCTGCGTGCATGCGACCGAACCCAGCGCGATCGGTCGCCAAACCGACAACACAATAGCGACAGCGTCTTCGCTTGTATATATAATTATTCGTGCTCAAAATGAGTCAAGCACGCCTACCAAGTTGAAATGCACAAGCTTTAACCCTCTCAAGCCGTGCCCACGAAGTTTGAGCCAATGTCGATCCTGTTCAGCGAAGGTTAACCTGGCAAGCTTTAACCCTCTCAAGCCGTGCCCACGAAGTTTGAGCCGATCCTGTTCAGTGAAGGTTAACCTGGCGCCGTCGAGTTCGTGCACTCGCTACCGGCGGACCTGAACTGAAATGTAAGCAGTTAGGTGAAGCTGAACTGCTTCTATAGTTCAATTCTAGCATTAGCGATTTGAAATCAGCTACACTTCGCTTCGCACGGCGCGTGCACAATAAGCGGTAAGTGGCGATACAACGCTGTGCCAACATGTGTATACGCCACCGTACCTGTAGGCTGTCGGCCGCATTCGCTACATATATGGATGGGCCTGTACGTGTTGCTTTGACGACATATTTCTCAATTTCAGAGATGCACTGTTTGCCTCTGCATCAAGCGGCAAACAAGAGACGGTGTATTCGGTATACAGCAGCATAAACAACCGGCTCGCTCTTCTTACCAACGCCGTGTGAGCGATGGCATACACGTGTTTTCGTGAGAGAACAACATGGCCTACAAATGAGCACTTGTGGGAGCACAGTTTTCTCTAATAATGCTCTATGGCACGCTAAAACTGTAAGTATGATGGGGTTAAAGAAAAGCGAGAATGAGTTAACAGCCCGTAATATATGTATCTGCATCACAGTTGCCGTTGTTTAAGTGGTTCGGCCGCTCATATTGACTCGTCTCAGGGTGTAACAACATGGCACATATGCGCAGATATGCATGTTTTGCTACATTTTGACACTATTTCATATCAGCGATGGACCTTTTCCACAATATTTGACGATAACAACGACCTGCGGCTGTAGATCTCGATGTAAATAAGTGCACCGCTTTAATAAATCCCACGCAGAAGGCTGCGCTCGAAGACTTTTTGAGTAAGCGAAACGTCTAAATAATGTGTAAAAAGAATACAAGAAGTGATTTCAAAGTGCAGAAATCAGTGACAAATTCCAAGGCAGCCGTGCCGCCAAACGGAACTCAGCGTGCCTTTATCGGCCGCACTATTTGCAGAACAGCGCACTCAGGGGAAGTCGACGCAGCATTGACGCCGATTATTGACGGGTCAACAAAGGACCCCTCTACCTGAACATTACGACCTGAACTAATTGACAAAAACAGCCAACGTCGAAAGGAACCGTGGGAACGACCTCGACCGCGGATTCCCAGAGTGCCACGCGCTTGCGCCATATGCGGAGGCGAAGGTGCCACATAGAAGGCGGAGTTCGGCGGAACGGTGGGATATCATGGGCGGGATCTTGCGACCCATTCGACGATTGTGATTTGCCGCGACGCAGTCATGATTCCTTAGTTCAGTCTCCTAGGGAAGTCGACGGTATTAAAAGCGGAGACCTTCGGTGCATCGAGTGAGGCTGACGTCTCCTGATGTGAACTCAGACGTTTCATATGTTCCTCCATGCAGTGGGCTTCCTTATCTGGAGCCAGTCTAAACAACGTAATATAAACCCTTTTTCCTTCATTCCTACTACCGGACGTATTCGTCAGTGGGCTTGGTGGATACCTAGCCCAAACGCCACCTCGAGCCGCAAGAGGCCGTTCTTAAAATACTGGGGACATGCAGGGACAATATAGAAAACACGGACAAGCGCAGGCTAGCAACAATGGTTTATTTTGAAAAACACGGCCAAATATATGCAAGGGACATGGACTGCGCCCGTCCATGTCCCTTGCTGTCCTTGTGGTTCGTTTGTTCGCGCAGTTAAACAATGTTCGCTAATATCTGCCAACTCGCCCAACAAGTTCTTCTAAACTACAAATATATATACCCTGGCATAAATACATACCCTGGCGCTTGTTCGTGTTTTCTATCTTGCACCTATTCGTTTGCGCCATTTCTCTTTGACTATGGATTACCAACACGCCCAACAGTTAGTACTTCTAGAAACATCCGTTCTCCTTTACTATAGGCACCTAGCGACCGTCGTAAGGCGCTAGCGGCGCGTCAGATATGGATGGATGGAAGGATGCTATGAGCGTCCCCTTTGGAACGGTGTTGTGGGTTGCGCCACCAAGCTCTTGTTATTATGGTGTCTAATGTCCTGCCTATGTTAAAAAAGGAAAAAGGGAAAGGAAAAAAATAACCCACGATGAATTCCCCTAACCAAACTTTCTCAACCCCTATTTTGAACTTTGTTTTTGCACGCCTCCGATGTTTCTCGTTTCGCTGCAATTCTTCCACCAAGCGAGGCACTAGGGTGCCTCAATGTCCTTTTCGCCCGCCGCTAAGAGGGCGAGGAGGACATCGAGGCACCCT